>NC_089504.1:293240776-293569109 GCF_036850995.1 Saccopteryx leptura
ACAAACAGTTTTGACAGAAGGTGGCTGCTAGAGCTTAACATATGTACCAGTTCCATGTGATGGAGCTGGTTCTTGCAAACTAAGCTCGTCATTTATTCTTTGCTGAAGTCAGCAAATAAAGTTAGAGAGATACCCAGTCATCTATCACACCAAATAAAAGAACATAACGGCTTTCAAAAGGGTTTTCCCACTTACCCAAAAGGCTTTCTGAAAGCTTCTACCTCTGCAAAAAAAAGAAAAAAGAAAAAAAGGAAAAAAAAAAAAGAAAAAATAAAAGAAAAAAACAAAGAAAAAATTAGAACAATTATGGCAGATTGCATGAAATGTGAGAACGCCACAGTAACTGCTTCTTTTCATGATGTTTGTCTTTGGGTCATGATCAACGAACGGGAAGTTTATCATGTGGTATCAGGAGGAGGATTAGTATTGTGACGGATGCTTTTCAGTCATCTAGGATCCGGTCAGGATTATCTGAAGGGAGAATGGGTCTTTCAGGTACATGTTCAGAACTCTTTGATGGACTGAAAGTAACTGCGAGAGCTGTACCATCAGGAGGGCGGCCTAAGACTACAATGCTAAAGTATGCATACCTCAGTTACAAAACTTTTGAAAGGAAGTCTCAGCCACAGAATGCATATACCTGTAGAGTTTTGCATGGGTTTTATATGAATACAATTAAAAAAAAAATAGCTGCTTGCACATTATACCAGAAAAACCTCCAAAACTGCAATTGCTTTGAAAATAGATTTTAGGTTTTTTGGAGTTTTCTGAAATGCTTGGTCTGTATTTTGATAATTGTGCATATTATGTAAAAAATGTTGGTGGACCCATAAATGACCAGACTTTTTCTAAGAAAAATGTTGCTTTATTGCATTTCATGAATTTTTACTTATATCATTGCTTGCTAGTAATAGCAAATCTGCTTTTCTGCATCTGCTTTGCGTAGCTATTGTAAGGCTTTGAAGTAATGTATGTATTTATTGCTTGAACTTCTGTGCATACCTTATAAAGCATAATGTCTGACAATTTAAATGGCTCATGTATTCTTGCTTCTGTCAAGCTGATTATGGGGACTATGATCTTTTGTATACAACAAATTTTAATTGTAGCACAAACATCTGTTTATGTATTGGTGGAATATACCTGTTTTATTTATCTTTTTTGAGGTAAACTAATTTTTGATACTTTTCATTACTGTGTACTATGTTCATACTTTGAATTCTCTGACGTTAGAAGTCATGGTTGAGAATTGTAACAGCTGTTATTTGTTCTGTATTCATGGCTTTCACTGCTGAATAAAATAAAGGACCAAACCTAGGATTTGAAAGAAAACTGTCTACCTCTAACACCAGGGAGTTATCAGATCTTATTTTACATAGTTTTAGTCTACAAAGACACAATTGCTTAAACCGAGCGGGCTTAAGGCTTAGAATCTATGTGGTTGAATTCATGACACAATTGTACTGTTTGAAAATCAATTAAAATTTTATGTGAATTTTACAAGTATTTGGTAGAATTACCACTAACTAGGTTTTCTTTAAGCAACTCAGATACGGAGAAAATGTTATCTGCATTCTCTGTCTACAGCTGTATAACTTCATAAGAATGCATCTCTTTGTGATTAGGGAATCGAAGAACAGTCAGCAAGGAACAGGGCTACAGAATCATCCTTAAAATAAAACCATCCTGGACTTTAGCGTCCCTGGGTAGATCCTGTCACAAAACCCATTTGGTTATTTTGTAGTTTTCAAATTGGACGTTCTCATTGTACAGAATTTGTAAGACTTCATCCTACACATGCCAACATTAACACACATTTGGACAACAGCTTTATTAATGCCCTAAAGCAATGAAAGGAACATGGCTTACCCTTGTAATTTCATGAGTTCAGGTTGCAATGAAAGGTTCTTTTGTCCATGAACACTTGGCAGATACTACCTAACAAAAAGAAAAACAAGGATGTACATTTTCCTATAGAATTAATGTATGAACAGTGTATCACTGCTGTTGGATGTAAAAATGTATATGAAACAATTTCATTCACTTGATTACATTTCTGAAGTATAAATAAAAAATCTAATTCTTTTTGACCCATTTATAACCCCTAGAATTTTATTTTTTCAGAGAGACCATTTTTCCCTGCCAGAGCCAAGTCATAAATTTGTATACACATGTCCCACAATTTGTTTAAAATTATTTTCTTAGCAATCGGGGATTTATAAACCAAACCATACTCAAATTAAGTCAGTAAAAGTAAGGGCTGCTTCTCAGATACATTCCATTAAAAACTATTTTTAGGTTTAAAATTGACATGCTTACATAATCATCTCATGTTTTTAGCCTTTATCTTAATAGAATTTAACTTCATTAATTCTGAACCTCCACAAACAAAGGGAAAACATGATTACTTTTGACTTTATGACTTTATCTTTTTTTTTCCTTCGAATATTAATCACACCCATGGCCTTCTGCTGTAGTTCAGGAGGATGTACAGGTAGAGGTAAATAGCTTTCTAAGGGAATGCTTCTTTGCCTATAGTGACCAGTCCCAGACCTTTATTAGTGTCCAAAACAGTCAAGATAGGGCCTATGCAGAAAGAAAATTTGCCTTTTTATTTAAGTTCAATATACATTCCAAAATCTGTCATAATTAGAAGTAAAAGGGAAATGATTATGTTGAGTATATTTTTATTTTATGCAGTTTGATGTTTTCTGTCATCCTAGTGAGCCTTGACTAAAAAGCTTTCCACAGGATAATGTTTTAAAAGAAATTTAAACAGGAAATTTTTTGAAAGTTAGAATTCATTTTTAACAACAAGTTAGTTGAAAGTATGCCTGACCAAGCAGTGGTGCAGTGGCTAGAGCTTCAGCCTGGGATGCTGAGGACCCAGGTTTGAAACCCAGAGGTCACTGGCTTGAGCCCAAAGGTCACTGGCCTGAGACCAAGATTGATGGTTTGAGCCACAGGTCGCTGGTTTGAGCAAGGGGTCACTGGCTCAGCTGGAACCCCTCAGTCAAGGCACATATAAGAAAGCAATCAAAGAATAACTAAGGTACCACAACTATGAGCTGATGCTTCTCATTTCTCTCCTGTCTGTCCCTGTCTGTTCTTCTGTCCCTCTCACTCTCAAAGAAAAAAAAAAAAAAGAAAATGAATATCTACAATACTTACCCCCACCCAGTGCATTTATTTTATTAACTTATTCAAAGCTATATAGCAAAATATGAATCCAATTCTTTCATACTCTATGCTCTAATATAGAAAGAATAATTTAGAGATTAACAATGTAAGAAGAAGTAAAACTGATTTGACAAATGTTTTATATTTAGACCTAAGTTCAAATTCATGTCACTCTATTGTTTAAAATATAGTGTTGCCCAGATATATTGTGTTGTGTCAATGGAGGGGTCAGCTGCTTTATAAAAAGCTGGCTACTAAATTTTCAATTTTTAAAAACTAAAATCAAAACGGCAACTTAAACTCTAACTAACTAGACTAAACATACAGATGGCAGATCGCATCCTAACCCTTTCTCTAGGCAAGAGTAATGAAAGTAAAGTGTCTAACTCTACTGTTTCTCATGTTTCACTCAATGAGATTCAGACAACTTCTAACATTTAAATATTGATGAAAGAAAATAACATAAACTACATCTTTTTATTACTAATCAGTTTTTGAATTGCATACAAAACTTTTAAACAGCAGAGTACAAAAGGACTGCATGAGAATGTGGGGCCTGAGCAAACAAAGTGTGGCTCCCCCCACAGTTTGACGCGTTATTTCCTTTACTAGCTCTCTGTTCAGTCACCATCAACACAGATTAAAAGGAGCCATGTGACACCTGAATAAATAGAAAGATTGTTAGTTTTAAGTAAAGAGTTTACAATTTTTTTCAGAATTTGTACCTTACATTAATATACATACCTCAAAATAAAACAAAATAATAATTTAAAGCCCTAAAAGTACAGTGTGTCCGTAAAGTCATGGTGCACTTTTTGACCCGTCACAGGAAAGCAACAAAAGACGATAGAAATGTGAAATCTACACCAAATAAAAGGAAAACCCTCCCAGTTTCTGTAGGATGATGTGGCAGCATGTGTGCATGCGCAGATGATGACGTAACACCGTGTATACAGCGGAGCAGCCCATGGCCATGCCAGTCGAGATGTGGATGGTACAGAGGAAAGTTCACTGTGTTCTGTGGCTCGCTAAATTCGAATCCATGACCAAAGTGCAACGTGAATATCGGCGTGTTTATAATGAAGTGCCACCACATAGGAATAACATTAGTCAGTGGGATAAGCAGTTGAAGGAAACCAGCAGTTTGGTGGAGAAACTCCATTCTGGTAGGCCATCAGTCAGTGACGAGTCTGTAGAGGCTATACGGGGTAGCTACCTAAGGAGCCCTAAAAAATCTGTGTGTGAACCCACTTCAAACTGCACTGAATAAATATGAAACTGGGAGAGTTTTCCTTTTATTTGGTGCAGATTTCACATTTCTATCATCTTTTGTTGCTTTCCTGTGACTGGTCAAAAGTGCACCATGACTTTACAGACACACTCTATATTGTTGATATCACACTGCTGTGATGATTTACTTGATAGTCTATAAAATTAACATCAGCGAATCTGTTTCATAAAGTTGAAGCTGATCTTATCCCTAGAATTCACAGGTATTCAGTTTCCAATGCTCCTGTAGAAAATGCAAACATCTACATAACAAAAATGATTGTCCCTCCCTTCATGTTTGAGGATCATTGAGGGCAAAATGTTTGACAGTAAACATATGCAAAAGTGAGTGAGGATGAACAGAACAGAGAAAAGAACACGAAGAGCTACCAAAGAAAATGACCACTGTGACTAAGTATGAATGCATTTTTTCAACTCTTCATGTCATGATTTGAAACTCAACTATCTATGTGATTCTCTCCTCAGTCACTTTCATTGCAAATCCTCCTTGTGTTCAATAACAATTTACTATTGCCCTGGGGAAATGGTGCAGAGCAAATTGCATGTTCTCATAGTATACCATTCAGGGATGTGGATATAAGGCAAAGACCCTAAGCCACCATTCTCTTCCTCTCTTGGGAAGCAGCCCACAGCCTTTGGGACATTGGACATACTGGAGGGAACACCTGACTTGCTTTCCTTGCTTAATTCTCCTTTAAATATACTCATATTTTTCCTTCTTTAAATATATTTAAATGATTTTATAAAAAATAAAACATTAAAAGTTACCAATCCTCTTTGATCATGTGCTAAAAAGTTAACGAGGAGTCTCAGGAAAAAGTTATAAAATTTTTAAATGACATTTCTCCTAATACAGTTATTATGATCATGTATTCACATATCTTCCACAGGACAAAAAATTAAGCTTTTCAGAAAAAAAATCTTAGAAAAATTTGAGTGAACACCAAGTTGAGAGTCCTTGGAACTGAGCTCTACAACAACAGTTAAATGTTCTATTTAGTGCCTTTTATCAGAGGAAGGAGCTAAACAGTTAATCTACAAGAAACCAAGTCAACAGAACCTCAATAGTAATTCTTCATCTATAGATAATAGACTTAGATGTTAAGAGTCCTGTAATAAAATAAAAAACTTGCCACCAATGCCACACATTCATTTATAGTTTTGGCCTCTTTGGTAATAAAGATTAGTTCAAAGTTAATGAAAAGGAATGATTACAAAGAATTAAAGAAATTAATTTTAAAATTGTTTTATAGATTAAATTGGTTTCCCAATAGCCATGATAAGCTGTACGAGATTTATAAAATAACCCCACATTTTGGTTGTCTCTAGTCTCTTAAAATGGATTCTTATATACAGTCAGTCTCTTTATATATAGCGGGAACACTGACTTAATATGCATTCTAGTGCATAATAAGTTATGCTTGTTATTTGACAGTATTTATTTCATCTTTTATTTTCCCATCATCTGAGAAATAATCTTATAGTAGCTTTCATTACAAAATGAAAAAATGTCATTAAATTTTATCTCTGCATACATTTAAAGCTATTATTACTGCATAATGCATGCCTTAATAGTTTGCTGAAGGAGCATTCTTTTTTTTTTTTTTTTTTTGTATTTTTCTGAAGCTGGAAATGGGGATAGACAGTCAGACAGACTCCTGCATGCACCCGACCGGGATCCACCCGGCACGCCCACCAGGGGGCGATGCTCTGCCCCTCCGGGGCGTCACTCTGTCGCGACCAGAGCCACTCCAGCGCCTGGGGCAGAGGCCAAGGAGCCATCCCCAGCGCCTAGGCCATCCTTGCTCCAATGGAGCCTCGCTGCGGGAAGGGAAGAGAGAGACAGAGAGGAAGGAGAAGGGGAGGGGTGGAGAAGCAGATGGGTACCTCTCCTGTGTGCCCTGGCTGGGAATCGAACCCGGAACCTCTGCACGCCAGGCCGATGCTCTACTACTGAGCCAACTGGCCAGGGCCTGAAGGAGCATTCTTAGGCAGATAATCTTTTCTATACTAATTTTCAAAAGGGGACATTATGGTACTACAATGGTTATTTCTAGCATTTAGTAAAATTATTGGGACACTTGAAGAGTACATATGATACATAAAATTTGAGAGATAGTCAGACATTAATCAACCATCTTAAAAGAGGACTCTTCAGATAAAGACATTATAAAAAAATATATAGGCCAATATTCCTAATGAACATAGCAGCTAAAATCCTTTGAAATATATTAACAAACTGGATCCAGTAATACATTAAAAAGATTATTCACTATAATCAAGTTAGATTTGTTCCAGGGATGCAAAGTTGTTACACTATAGGCAAATCAATAAATGTGATATACTACATAAACAAAATAAAGGGTAAAAGCCACATGATCATATCAATAGATGCAAAAAAACATTGGATAAAATACAGGACCTATTTATGATAAAAGCTCTCAGCAAAATGGGAATAAAGGCAACATACCTCAATGTAATGAAGGCCATATATGACAAACCCACAGCCAACATCATACTCAGTGGGCAAAAAGCACAAGCATTTTCCTTAATATTAAGAACAAGACAGGGATTTCCACTATTACCATTCTTATTCAACATAGCACTAGAAGTTCGAACCATAGCAGTCAAACAGGAAGAAGAAATAAGAAGCATCCAAATTAGAAAGGAAGAAGTAAAACTGTCATTAATTGCAGATGACATGATACTGTATATATATAGAAAACCCTAAAGATTTTACTAAAAAGCTACTGGAATTTTTTTTTTTTTTTTTTACAGAGACAGAGAGTGAGTCAGAGAGAGGGATAGACAGGGACAGACAGACAGGAATGGAGAGATGAGAAGCATCAATCATTAGTTTTTCGTTGCGCGTTGCGACACCTTAGTTGTTCATTGATTGCTTTCTCATATGTGCCTTGACCACGGGCCTTCAGCAGACGGAGTAACCCCTTGCTCAAGCCAGTGACCTTGGTCCAAGCTGGTGAGCTTTGCTCAAACCAGATAAGCCCACGCTGGCGACCTCGGCGTCTCGAACCTGGGTCCTCTGCATCCCAGTCCGATATTCCATCCACTACGCCACCGCCTGGTCAGGCAAAAGCTACTGGAATTAATAAATGAATTAATAAATATATAGAATAAGTAAATATCTAGAAATCAGTTGCATTTTTATACACCAATAATGAACTATCAGAAAGGGAAGCTAAGAAAACACTCCCATTAATAATTGCTTTAAAAACAATAAAATGCCAAGGAATAAATTTAGCTAAGGATGTAGAAAAACTATACTTAGAAAATTATAAGACACTAAACAAAAGAATTGAAGAAGACACAAATAAGTGGAAGCATATACCATGTTCATGGATTGGAAGAATTAACAGCATTAAAATGTCCATATTGCTCAAAACAATCTATAGAGTCAATGCAATTCTTATTAAGATACCAACATAATATTTTACAGAACTGGAAAATATATTCTAAAAATTTGTATGGGATCACAAAAGACCCCAAAGAGTCACAGTAATCTTAATAAAGAAGAACAAAGTTAGAAGAGTAATGGTATCTTATATCAAACTGTACTGTGAGGCCATAGTAATCAAAAAGCATAAAAACAGACATATACATCAATGGAACAGAATAGAGAGCCCAGAAAAAAATCTACACCTTTATAGTCAATTAATATTTGCCAAAGGAGGTAAAAACATGCAACATGGCAAAGACAATCTATTTAATAAATGGTGTTGGAAATATTGGACAGAGATGAGCAAAATCTGAAAGTAGACCACCTTCCTACCCTATACACAAGAATAAAGTAAAAATGGATTAAAGATTCAAAACCATAAAAATCCTAGAAGAAAACATAGGCCATAAAACCTTGAATATTTCTTTCTCTAAACATATTTCTTTTTGATATATCACCTCAACAAGGGAAACAAAAGAGAAAAACAAATAAACAGGACTATACCAAACTAAAAATTTTTTACACAGCAAAAGAGACCATCAACAAAATGAAGACAACTCACAGAATGGGAGAACATATTCATCAATTCATCTGATAAAGCATAATATCTAAAATTTATAAAGAACTCATAAAAGTCAACACCAAAAAAACCCAAAAAATTCAATTAAAAAATGGCAGAGGACCCAAATAAACACTTCTCTAACAAGTACATACAAATGGCTAATAAATAATTATATATGAAAAGATGTTCAATGTCACTAATCATCAGAAAAATGCAAATTAAAATCACAATGAGATATCATCTTACCTCACATCTGTCAGATTGGCTATAATCAATAAATCAACAAATAACATGTATTGGTGAAGATGTGGAGAAAAGGGAACCCTCATGCACTGTTGGGAGGAATGCAGATTGGTGCAGCCATTGTTGAAAACAATATGGAGTTTTCTCAAAAAAATTAAAAATGGAACTGCCTTTGACCCAGCAATTCACTTCTGGAATTTATCTGAAGCAATCCAATACACTACTTTGAAAGAATATGTGAGCCCCTATGTTTGTTGCAGTGTTATTTACAATAGCTAAAATTTGGAAGCAGCCTAAGTGCCCATCAGTAGATGAGTGGATAAAAAAGCTGTAGTACATTTACACAATGGTATAATACTCAGCTGTAAAAAAAAGGAAATTTTACCCTTTGTGACAGCATGGATAGATCTGGAGAACTTGATGCTAAGTGAAATTAGCCAACCAGAGAAAGACAAAGACCATGTGATTTCACTCATATGTAGAATCTAATGAAAAAAAAATGAAATAACAAGAAAAATTAACACAGACTCATAGACAGCAGGCTGACAGCTCTAGAAGGCGGGCTGGGTGGGTGTGGTGGAGGTATTCAGCAAAATGGGGGGAAATAAAAGAAAAACTCATGGACACACAACAGTGTGGTGATTGCGGGGGAGAGGGGAGGGCAGACTAAGGAGGTTGAGAGGGTATGGGGGAAATAAATGGTCATAGAAGAAAGCTTGACTTGGGGTGGTGAACACAATAGCCAGTGTTCAGGTAACATATTGTAGAATTGTGCATCTGAAACCTGTATAATTTTGTTAACAAGGGTCATCTCTTGTTGTAGAAAGCTGTATCTTTCTCAAAATCCACACTGCAAATTGTTTCAGCTGAAATAACAGAAGACCTAAAGACATGAAGACCTGAAGCCGCACCTTTTTTAAAATCTAATTTATTGTGTTTACATAGATTCTAGTGTTGCCCCAAATGTATTCTCCTCCCCCATATTTTCCTCAACATCTCCCTTGCCCCCTTCCCAACAGCACCCTCCTCCCTTCCCTTCAGGTTTATACCATTCTATCATCCCTTTTCCCTCTGTCCTCTTTTCCTCTGTTCCCTTTGATCCCTCCTCTGTCTCAATTCCGTTCTTCAGTTCACATTGTTGCTTGGATTCCTCAAATGAGTGAGGTCATATATTTTTCTTTCTCTGCCTGGCTTATTTCACTTAACATAATAGTTTCCAGGTTGTTGCAAAAAGTAATATTTCCTTCTTTTTCATGGCGCCATAGTATTCCATTGTGTATATGTACCACAGCTTCTTAATCCACTCGTCCACTGACAGACACTTGGGCTTTTTACAGATCTTCGCTATTGTGAACAATGCTGCCATGAACATGGGGGTGAAGCTGCACCTTAATGAAAGGTCTCAGTTGGAACTTGGCCATGTTTATTTAACCACGTTTCTCAGTCCTCATTTTGATGGAAAGGCAACTGATCGCAGTAGGTCCTAACAATAGTCTGTGGATACAATCTCTACTATTCCAATCTTTGAAATTCTTTTCCTGAGGCCCTAGCTCTTTCATCAAGTTAATTCCCCAGAGGGTCTGAATATCACTGTTACAACTACTCCTATAGATGGTTGAGTAAGCCTTTTGTTTGAAGCTCCCCTGGTTTGCCCCACATCCTGATTGTCCTGATAGCTGCAGTAGTCCTTATTGATGGCTTTCATCCTTGCCTGTGGTTTACCCACTGAGCTTCTCCTTTCTCTAAGAATGAGCTTCTGGGATCTGGATTGCCTTTTAAACTCACACTCCACGTCCATATCTGGTTTCCCAACCCCTAGTGGGGCCACCCATCAGCCCCTAGTACAGTGTGTCCGCAAAGTCATGGTGCACTTTTGACCAGTCACAGGAAAGCAACAAAAGATGATAGAAATGTGAAATCTGCACCAAATAAAAGGAAAACTGCCCCAGTTTCATATATATTCAGTGAAGTTCGATGTGGGCTTATGCACAGATTTTTTAGGGCTCCTTAGGTAGCTACCCCGTATAGCCTCTACAGACTCGTCACTGACGGATGGCCTACCACAATGGGGTTTCTCCACCAAACTGCTGATTTCCTTCAACTGCTTATCCCACTGAGTAATATTATTCCTATGTGGTGGCACTTCGTTATAAATGCACCGATATTCACGTTGCACTTTGGTCATGGATTCGAATTTAGTGAGCCACAGAACACAGTGAACTTTCCTCTGTACCATCCACATCTCGACTGGCATGGCTGTGGGCTGCTCCGCTGTATACACGGTGTTACATCATCATCTGTGCATGCACACATGCTGCCACATCATCCTACAGAAACTGGAAGGGTTTTCCTTTTATTTGGTGCAGATTTCACATTTCTATCATCTTTTATTGCTTTCCTGTGACTGGTCAAAAGTGCACCATGACCTTACGGACACACTGTATATCCCGGACATTTAGCCCCAGATATTCCTCATAAAATCCAAAATGCCTCTGCTCAAGCCCTGGTAATCCACTATTACCTTGACTCAAAAGGGAAGAGCATGGTATGAGGCCATCCAAGAAAATTACCTGCAGTCTCTGCTTTAGAAGTAAGAAATAAGTCTGCATGAGTGCTCATTCTGTAGATTTCCACATGCCAAGATTTATGGGTAATTCCCAGGAGACTAGAAACACTGTAAAGGTTAAGAACTTGGTGTAGGTCCTGGCCAGTTGGCTCAGTAGTAAAGCATTGGTCAGGTGTGTGGAAATCTCAGGTTCCATTCCCAGTCAGGACACACAGGAGAAGTGATTATCTGCTTCACCCTTCCCTTATCTCTCATCTCTCTCTATCTCTCTTCCCCTCTTGCAGCCATGGCTCAAATAGTTTGAGCAAAGTTGTCACCAGGCTCTGAGGATGGCTACATGGCCTCACCTCAGGCACTAAAATAGCTTGGTTTCTGAGCAATGGAACAATGGCCTGAGATGGGCAGAGCATCATCTCCTAGGGAGCTTTCAGGGTGAATCCTGTCAGGGAACATATGGGAGTCTATCTCTACCTCCTTGCCTCTCACTTAATAATAAAAAATTAAAAAAAAAAACACAAAAAACTTGGTGTTTGTTTATTTATTTATTTATTCATTGTGACAGAGACAGAGAGAGAGAGGAACAAATGGGGAAAGACACACAGGAAGGGAGAGAGATGAGAAGCATCAACTCTTCGTTATGGCACCTTAGTTGTTCATTGATTGCTTTCTCATATGTGCCTAACCAGGGGCTACAGCAGACTAAATACCCCTTGCTCAAGCCAGTGACCTTAGGTTCAAACTGGTGAGCTGTGCTCAAACCAGATGAGCCCACACTCAAGCCGGAGACCTCAGGATTTCAAACCTGGGTCCTCCACATCCCAGTTCAATGGTCTAGCCACTGTGCCACTGCCTAGTCAGGCCTTGGTGTTTATTTTTATGACCAAAATTTGACTATCCTGAGAAAATTTTAGAAAAAGTAAAAAATTTAAGCTCGTTGGATCTGTTCATTTGCAAATTGTGATAGTGAATGTTAAATGTTATATTATTCTTTCCTGACCAAGTGGGGGCGAAGTGTATAGAGCGTCTGACTGGAATGCTGAAGACCCAGGTTCAAAATCCTGAGCTCACTGGCTTGAGCACAGGTCCACCAGCTTGAGTGCAGAGTCTCTGGCTTGAATATGAGATCATAACATGACCCCATGGTCACTAGTTTGAGCCCAAAGGACACTGGCTTGAGCCCAAGGTCGCTGGCTTGAGTCCACAGTCACTGGCTTGAGCAAGGGGTCACTCACTTTGCTTGAGCCCCCCGGTCAAGGAACATATGAAAAAGCAATCGATAAACAACTAAGATGCTGCAATGAAAAATTGATGCTTCTCATCTCTCTCTTTTCCAGCCTGTATGTCCCTCTCTCTCTCTCTTTTTAAAAAAGAAGAGTGTTATATTATTCTTTTCATTCATTCCTCCAAACTTCAAAGTTATACATATATAAAAAGTGCCAACATGGTCATTCAAAGTCAAGGAAAGTGACATCATCAGCAACTTTTGTTGTAGTAATATAATGTTATAGTAATTAAATAGAAATATAAAAATATGGCATATATATAAAATAATTAAGATATAATATTAAAATTAATTAAGGAAATTAAATAAAGTTATGCCATCTGGATAGGAATTAATATAGTGTGTACAGATGTGATAAACAGACTCTTTCAAGCAGAGCCCAGTTAGTGTGTGTGTGAAGTTATACATAGATAAGAAGTTGCTTGATGTCATAACTCTGAATGTTAACATAAATAAGAAGCTTCCCTAAGAAGCATCTTAAAAGTGGCTTCCTGTAACATTTCAGTAGATTAACATAAAAAGGGCTCCCTGCAAGGAACTCCCAAAAGGTTTGAGGTGATAATCCTGCAGATTGACACCTGTTAGAAAGCATTGGCCACAAAAGGTACTAAAGCTGACTTTAGTACCCCCTGCTGCGGTAGTCACCCAGACTCCAATGTGAATGTAGACTGTCTTCACACAGCTCTGACCAAGACAGCCAAGAGGAGCCCGCCGATGGGACCCCCTTAAGCTGTACCCAGGCACGCCAAAAGGATTTGTGAATAATAAATTGCCTGTGTGATTCTTGCAACTAACTTTGTGTGTTGGTCTCATGTTTTTCTTCCGGTGGCAGTTGGTCTCGGCACTGTTAAGTAGCATCCTCATAGCTGCCTCAAGAATAGTCTCAAAGAGGCTGCCAGCCCTGCCAATAAGCAGGAATGTCCCACCGCATGGGGAAGTTGAATCAGGGACACCTGATCGACATGAGAGTTTGTGCTCTACTGGGACAGCTCTCAATAAGGTAGTTCTCAAACATTACTTACTGTCAACACTGATTTCAACTCTTTTGATAAAGTCTATAGTTAAAACAGACAAAATAAAACAAAACCCAAAAAGCCTTCACACAGGTGGCACCTGCGAGGTGAAGGGAGGGTGGGAAGATGGTGCTCGCTGGCCTCCTTGGAGAACACCCAGCAGGCCTCCAGGTGCAGGCCATACGAGATGCCCACCCCTCAGGCCAATGCTTTAAGACCAGCAAACGAGCCTCATTCAAGCTGGATGCTTCTCTCTCTGCTGGTGCTTCCAGGTTGGGCCATGGGCCACGTAAGACTGCACGCGGGGCACCAGATTTTCAGGAGTCATCATAGCTTGTGGGACTCCAGGTTTCCAAAGCTAGATTTTTAGAGGGATTACCTCTCAGATGCAGGTCTTAAAAGATTCTCTGTATATCCAGGCACTACGCTAAGCAAATTGTCACATCATCTTATTTGATGCTAATAACCATTCTGTGATATAAAATATAAACATTCCCCACTTATCTGATGTGGAAACTGAGAGTTAAAAAGGACTATGGTGACATCCCAATGTCACAGAGTATCAGAGCTGAGATTTAAATACGGGACACTTATTTTTCCACAACTGCCCATACACACAATGTGGGCTTGATTTTGCACATAGACACACTTTAACAATGAAATGTTAAGTATTGTACATCCTTATGGAAGTTGAAACCTGAACACTGAAGTCATGTGACTGACAGAACTATTGTGTGCCATATCTGTAGGGAGTGACTGCCAGGACAAGTGGCTTCAGTGACCTACATGTCATATTTCTATAACTGATGTGGTGGCAGCTTTTAAATTTATTTCTTTGTAGGTTGCTTAATTTTCCTAATGATTTAATGCAACATGACAGTTGTTTTTTGGCCCCCAATGAATCAATGCATATTATTTTTTTAAATTAATTAGTAACGTAATGTGTTGGGTGGACTATAGAAATTTTAGTGGAGGCTATAATAGGACTGGTTATTGGAAAGCAAAGTATGATATTTAGAGCCTATGGTTATTGCTCTTTTGGAAATGAAGTGTCTCATCTCATGGAACTTCAAATGGCTCAGATATTGAACCAATATCTGCCAAAGGCCTTTGAAGTGATGCTTCTTGAAGTCAGAGTCCACATGTCTTACCCATTTTCAATACTTAACTAGCTCAGTGGCTAGTGCAGAAAAGTACTCAATATAATTAATCACATTTAAATAATGCGGTTTAATGAAAACAAGTAGCCTTTTTCATTGGAAGTTGTTTTATTGTCAAAACTACTTTTATTATCTACCGTTTCTTTCTCTCTTTGCTATTTATTTTATATGGTGTCAGGAAGTATAATAAACCTTGCATCGGTTGGCCAGCTTAATTAAAAAATATTTTGAAAAGTTAAAAAGCAAAACAAAACATACTGAAAATCATTTTCATACCAATTTCTTCCCTCTGTTAGTTCAGTTGAAAGAAATGGAGAACAAAAGTATTATCAACCATGGCTTTTAGAGGAAATATAATTGCTTACACATCCAACGAAATACATCAACCAGGTTTGCAACAAGCGATTAGGCAGCCAATTGTGTTGAAAATGTGCTTGCTCATTCAGAGGAGACCACTCCCCAGGCTCACCCACTTGCTCCTCTTCAATCCTTAAGTTCAGTTAGCACCGCTCTATTTCCATTAGCCACTTGTTGAAAATATAATTGAGGCCACCAGGTACTAAGCATCTGTCTTCAAAAAACCCCACACTGGTCAGGCCAGGAGTGTGACTCTCCAGCCTTTTCTTAATAACTCTAGTAGTGTCTTTCTATCCAAAGATGCTGGTAATTAATGAGCAGTTGTATTCAAGTGGCTGTACATATAATATCACAGATGTGGATCAAACCCTAACGTTTTTAGTTTACATGTCACATGAATGGTCACTCAGTTTGAAAGAAAAGCAGGGTCACATTCTATATTTAGTTTCAGGCACATTTCTGCATTCTCATCTCTCCATCTGAAGTTAATTTAGTTTTTAATTCTCTGATGAATATAATAGAAACCCAACTTTTCATGTCCCGGATCTCTTTTCTGACTATACTACAGATTTTTTAAATGACTTGGCATGGGGCACAGCCACTGTCTGTTCCTCAGTCTCACCCAGAATTTTAGAGTAAAGCAGGACCATGTTTCCTCCTTGGAGCACCACAGCTGGGCTTCAACTACAGTGGTACCTTGAGATACAAGCAGAACAACATACGATTTTTTTTTTAGATACGAGCTGCGACTCTGTCCGTATTTTTGTTCAAGATCCGAGGGAAATTCCAAGATACAAGTTGTGATTCCAGAAGCTGCCGCTAGTTGGTGCGTTGGCGCACGGGTCCAGTTTTGCAGCACAACACCAGCATCTCGTTCTTTCTCAGGTGTTACCCACAAAATCAAGTCGAATCTCGTTGGCTGTACTTGTTCTTGCATCATTTTTGCATTTTTTTACTAACTTTTTTTGTGTGCTATCATAGGGCCAAAGAAAGTGAGTGTAAAGGACAGTGGTGAGAAGAAGAGAATGATGTCAATAGAAGTAAAGCAAGAAATAATAGAAAAACATGAGCATGGTGTACAAGTGATTGAACTGGCAAGGCTGTATGACCACAATACATCTACAATTTGTACCATCCTTAAACAAAAGGATGCTATCAAAAGCACAAATCCAGGGAAAGGAACTGGGAATTCTAGTCCAGGAATTGGGAATTCTATCCCAATTAAGGACAAATATCCATGAAGAAATGGAGAAGCTTCTGCTGGTGTGGATGAAAGAGAAAGAGCTGGCAGGTGATACAGTGATGGAGACTGTAATACATAAAAAGGCACATATTATTTATGGCTACTTGAAGAAGAAAGAACCATCAACCTCAAAAGAGGCAGCAGAAGATATGTTTAAGGCAAGTCACAGCTGGTTTGAAAATTTCAAGAAGAGATCTGGCATCCACTCGGTGGTGAGGCATGGTGAAGCTATGAGTGCTGACGTTAAGGCAGCTGATGAGTACATCGCATGTTTTGCTGTGCTTATCACAAAGGAAGGCTACATCCCTCAACAAGTGTTCAACTGTGACAAAACAGGATTGTTTTGGAAAAAATTCCCCGGAGGACTTTCATCACTGCAGAGGAGAAGAAGCTGCCAGTCCATAAACCCATGAAGGACCATCTGACCCTTGCATTGTGTGCAAATGCTAGCGGTGACTATAAAGTAAAGCCACTGCTAGTGTATCATTCTGAAAATCTTCGAGCCTTTAAGACTCACAAGATTCTTAAAGAAAAACTGCAGGTTATGTGGCGTGCCAATGCTAGAGCATGGATTACATGGCAGTTTTTTATTGAATGGGTAAATCTTATCTTTGGTCCTGCAGTGAAGAAATATCTTCAAGAAAATAAACTCCCGATGAAAGCATTACTAATTTTTGAAAATGCTCCAGCCCACCCACCTGGTCTTGAAGATGACATTCTCGATGAGTTCAAATTTGTGAAAGTCTTCTACCTCCCACCCTGTTGTTCTATCTTGCAACCTATGGGTCAGCAGGTCATTTCCAACTTTAAAAAGCTTTACACAAAGCACTTGTTCCGCCGCTCCTTTGAGGTGACTGAGAATACAAATCTAACTCTTCAAGAGTTTTGGAAAGATCAGTACAACATTGTGATATGTTTACGCATTATTGACTTGGCATGGCAAGAGGTTACAAGAAGAACCTTGAACTCAGCATGGAAAAAATTATGGCCTGATGTTGTTGCAGACAGGGACTTCAAAGGATTCAAACCAGAGACTGAGACCGAGGTAGAAGTGTTGGAGGAGATTGTGTCCCTCGGAAAGTCGGAAAGTCGATGGATTTGGAGTTAAATGAGGGTGACATAAATGAACTCATCGAGGAACATGAGGAGGAACTCTCAACTGAGGAATTGAAGGAGCTACAGATGATGCAACATACCGAGCTTCTGGAAGAGATTAGTAGTGAGGAGGAGGTAGGGTCAGAGGAAGTGATTTCTATAAGTGAAATTAAAGACATGCTGGCAATGTGGGAGAAGCTTTCAAGTTTCATTGAAAAGAAACACCCAGAAAAAGTTTCAACTGGTTGTGCTTCAGCACTTTTTAATGACAGTTGTTTGTCACATATCCGTAACATTTTAAAAGGCAGGCAAAAGCAAACCTCTTTGGATAGATTTTTATTCAAAAGTTCTGAAAGTGAAAGTGCCGAAAGTGCAGCCAAAAAGGCAAAAACAGGTGATGATTAAATGAAAAATATGTAATGTTAAGCTTAGGTTAAGTTTAAAGTTAAGAAAGTGTATTTTTTACAATTAAATTTTGTGGTTTTATTTTAAGTAAAGAAAATGCAGTTTTAGTTTTGTTTAAAGTAAAGAAAATGCAGTTTTAGTTTACATTTATTGTGAAGAAAGTGCAGTTTTAGTTTACGTGTCTACAGTGGCTGCATCCCTTCCTCCCTCCCTCCTCCTCCGCCATTCACCTCCGTTAGCCACACTCATCTGTCTCCAAGGTAAGAATACAGTACTAAATAACACTTTTTTCTTTTATTTCATATATTTTGTTATGCATTTGGTAAAGTATACATGTGTGTTTCTTAATTAAAACATGTCTTTTTTCATAAATTAGGATGGTTTGGGGACGTTTCACAGGGCTGGAACGGATTAAATCTATTTCAATTATTTTAAATGGGAGAAATTTGTTTGATATACGAATTGACTGACTTACAAGCTTGGCTACAGAATGAATTAAACTCGCATCTCAAGGTACCACTGTTCAGAAAACGCAAGCTGACAGGTACCACCCTTTGGCCAAATTGCCTTTTGCTATATGGCTTATTGCTTAACACGTCATCCTTTAGGATCGACCCAGCAGTGCTGGGATCAACTATGTGTTGGAAATTGGTTCCCCTGGGATAATAAGTGCTAAATGTTGTTCGCCTGCCCAGCAGGATACCACATAAATTCAGAAGATGAAACCGGAATGCTAGCTAGCCAACCAAGCAGAAACAATAGCATGCCTTCCACTTAGACAAATTTTATGTTCTTTTCCCCAAATGTTTGCTGATTTCCTAGCCATCATCACCACAGACAAAGCTTAATGCAAAAATTATGCTTCTACATGTCAAGCTGACTGTTGAACTCTGTATTAGTTTCCTATTGTTGCTCTAATATATTACCACCAACTAAGTGGCTTTAACCCTGTGAATAGTATGAACATTCATGTACGTCCTCGTGACTCCTGACCATCCAGAGTACAATCGATTTATTTTAAAAATGTGTAAGGCAACATTTAAAAAAAGCAAATGTATGTTCTTCTTGTTTCCATAAATTAGTTACCTAACAAACATGATTTTAAGTTAATAAAACTGGAAGTGGAACTAATATCATTTTTGGAAAAAAAAAACAAAACTTACTCCTGGGAGTCAGTGAGCATGAAAAATCTCACTACTCAAAGGGTTAAACAACACAAGTTTATTTTCTTACATTTGCTCATCACAGGTCTCAATGAAGTAGAATCAAGGCGTCAGCAGGGTGTCCTTCTCTTTGGAGGCACTAGAGGAGAATCCAGATGCTTGCCGCACCAGCTTCAGGAGGCCTCTCACAATACTTGGCTGTGTCCTCCTCCCTTCATCTTCAAAGCCAGAGGAACAGGTCAAGTTTTTTATACATCACTCTGATCTCTTCTGCCTCCTTCTTTCACTTACAAGGACCTTGTGATCTTATTGTGCCCATGACAATAATCCAAAATAATTTTCCTATTTCAGGGGTAGTTGATTATCAACCTTAATTTCACCTACATTCTTAATTTCCCTTTGCCCTGTAACCAAGCCTATTCACAGGTTCTTAGGATTAGAATGTCGACATATCTGGGGGGGGGGGGAGCATTATTCTGCCTACTGCAGACTCATTTCATCTTGATAAAAAGTGTTTTACACTAGAATTCCCAAAAGCTACCTCTGGACAGCAAACAGAAAATACATATCTTCCAGCCAAGTCCATTCTTTGCTCTGTGCTCTTACCAATATCTTTAACTGGATTTGCCTGCAGGTTTTAAGATTCAACGATCTCTTGTTCCACATTGTCTGTATTCTAACTTCACTGAGCCCCTTGCTCCCCACTTGCCTTTGTGTGGGCAGTTAAGCTCTGCTCTCTGTAACGAGCCCCTCTGCCATACAGCAGACCTTTTGAAGAGTACCTACTTTTCATCATGCCAAAATATGAGCTCACACACGTTCACACTTGCCTTTGTTCCCTCCAGGATTCCATACCTCATGAGTTGCCTCTTTGCTTTCAGGGGGAATCAAGGTAGCGGACCTCAACAGCATTCTGTTTCAGGGGTTGAGGAGAGGCAGCGGAGAGAGGATTTAGGCTATATCCAATGACCACTTCTTTCCTGGGTTTGCCCTCACAGCAGCTGGAGGGCTTGGAGGTGCTAAGCTCTCTGATTTAGAACTACACAAGTCTGAAGGCTGAGCATTTTCTATGAAGGGCCTTCATCTTTGGAATTCCCTCTCTAAGGCTATTGACCTATATGGCCTGAAGTAAATTCTATCTCACCAGTAAAGTGGATTTCACAGTTAATATGGCTAAGCTGAAATGGAGTATTTATTTCCAATATTAGCCACAGTTGTAGAACTCTTAGATATGTGCAGGGATTGAATGCATCTTTAGAAATCTCAGGGACAAACAGCACTGCCTGGGACAGGGGAAGGTTTGGCTATAATCTTATTTTGTATTGCCATTGACTTGCTCTAACACTGAATTGCAGCTTGTGCTCCATGGTTTTTTCTTCCATGTTGTTTTTTTGTCAAGCTAACCTCCCTGACCTGTTTTTGTGTTTGCGTGTTTTAGAGTATCTCTCTATCTACCTTAATAGCAAGTGACTGACAAAATAATGTAAATAAGGCACACGGTGTACCCGAATATTGAATCAGCTGCACTTGTCTTTGTGGGGGGACTGGAGTAAAGTGAACATGAAGGAAGTTATTAGCTCTCCAGCAGGGGCAAAGAGAAAAGCCAGTTCTGTCAAAAGTGAATGTTGAAACAAAAGAAAATAACCCTGTCCCAAATACTCTGGGATGAATCGGCCTTCCTGGGGTCTTATTCTGGTTCAGAGATAGCTCTGTCCTTGAAGTACTCTCTGTTGAGTGACACTAGTCCATGGTATCAAGTAGTGTTTAAAATACCTAGATTAAAAAAAGCCTTCTGTATTTAATGTCTCAGCTCCAACAGGTATATAAACCAAAATGAACTTGCAAATTTCATTGAAGCTTTATCCTCTAGCCCAGGCTAGTCCCTAATGTCACAATTTCCACATTCCTAACAAAGAATCTTTTACTCTAACCAAGTTCCTGTTCACAGTTGGCAGTTGGCCCCTCCAGCGGGGGAAGGTGACTTTAGTGGTGTCCTCGCTCTTGCAGGGGTGGAGGTTAACATCCTCCTTGGGTAGTGAGGGGACTAATATTCTGTTCTTTGTTCAAAGCTCTGAAGAATCAAGTTGAGAGATGTGATAATCGAGTTGGTGCTATTCTTGTCCTGAAAGCATTAACTCCAATTCCCTTCCCAGTGGAAGAGGTGAGAGGATGTGACTCTTGGCTCAGCACTGCCCAAATAAATACTTTTTATCAAATTTCAGCCTGACATGCATTGATGTTTCTATTAGAACAGACAGGTAACAGATCTCAGAGATTCATACTAATGCAAAAGAGGCCATGAATTTCAAATACATTCAGACTAAGGAGAGCAGATCTTTTAATCAATCCAATGACTATTCAATCAAACATGGCCAATATGTCCTTTAGCTTGGCTACCATCTCATACTAAACCCACCTCTGGTCAAGCTGTTCTTGGAAATGCCCCAGGAAATCTTGCATCTCAAGCAGGATTCCTGCACTTAAAGGATGATGTGCTTACAGATGCCATGATCACTGCCTACAGAGTAGTATTGGAAAAATTGTTTTCTTAGGTTTTTGACACAAGAAATGGACGCATTCATGTGAGCATACAGCTATGCTCCTTTGTCCTGAGTCTTTCCACTAGAAAACGCTGTTCTTAAGAGCGTTGTTGTAGGTAATGTGGCCGGAGATGGCTGAACTCAGAAACAGTTCAGGTTGGACGTGCTGTACCAAAGGAGCCTGCTCAAGGCCTAACAGCGAGTCAGAAAGCCTCTTCTAGGTCAGCAGTTCTCCTCTCCAAGATGGGAAAAAAATGCCACTGGCAGGGCTGTTCTCGAAGCTGACATGGCCTGAGCACTAGACCCCATAGGGACTGAAGTTTTCCACACCTGTAGAAAGTGGGTCAGCATATCCCAAGTCCTGACCGACTGAATAACTGGTGATTGCCCTGTGCGTTTCCCCCCAACTTTATTGAGATATAATTAACAAATAAAAATGTAAGCTATTTCAAGTGCACAACATGATTTTTTACTATTGTCTACATTATAAAAGTATTCTTCTATCTATCGATTGCTTTGTGTTGTAGAGCAGCCTAACCCACCAGTCCCCATGCAATCTGCCCATTGTACCCTAACCTTCTCCTATGACTGTGATCTAGTCCTTACCGGGTACTTACCCTGGTCTTGAAATGTCCCAATCATACCTGTGGCTCATCAGGCCCCATAGGACTGAACTGACATGCTACAAAGCATATGCTAGACACAAATCACCTCCTAGACTCTAATTATTTTCCTGTTAATTAACAAACAAGGACCTTGTATGGTGGTCAACAATTCTGTTAGAATATATTCTTGTTATGTGTCAAAGACAGCAGCTTTGTTTGACTGTTGGCTTTGTCCTTGCAACTAAAAACTGTCCCAAGCACTCATCTAGATATCTTGTTTTCATCTTTCATTGCTCTATTTAATCCACTTTCATAGTCATTGTATCTCATGTAAACAGACTCGAGGGCTATGGTGAGTCCAAAGCTATGGTTTGAAGCATGTTCCAATGACCACACAGTCTTTGTCAGGTCTAGCAGACTTTCATGTGATGCTGCTCCTTAACAAGAATTGTGATTCTTATATTTAACTTTTATGTAAAAGGGTCCCCTTTCATTTGATTCATGTTGTGGCTCAAAGTTATCCTTTCTAATTTATTTTAATTTCCTTTGCCTTAAGAATGGTCTAACAACTGTATGGTATTCCTACTGTGGTCTTGTTAGTATCTGGTTCTAAACTGAAATACTTTTCGCTGATTTTTATTCTCTAGTATATTGTTGCATTCTGAAATATTTTATTACAATATCTCATTGTAAGTAGACATTGAGCTAACAGTTAGACATTTTCACTTCCATAATTTTTGGGCCTTGTCACCTTTGCCAAATTGTCTGTGAGAATGCTGTCCCAGGAAGAGGTTTTGTCTTTAGCTTTTCTCACCTTAAAATTCTATTTATAAGTCCTCTGTATTCTCCATACTTGACTTAATTGCCCATCTTACACTGAAATTAGCTGCAACTACCCCATCACTCCATTATCTACTCACCTTTTAACACATCGAGGTGCTATTCTTATAGTATGATTATGCAGTGGTTCAAATGAAATGAGTCAGGTGATTCAGGTTGTGTCTACACAAACACTGAGTGGGGATTAAACTACAGGAGCAAGTTTTTAGTCATATATTTTAATTTGAAAGTGGAACCCTCCCTTTTTTCATCCTGATGGGAGAAGCAAAAATGGCATAATTTCTACTTGTTTTTACTGTATCAGAATTGAATCTGCCTACTCCATTTTGGAATGATTACTCCTCCTATTTCATTGTGATGATTCCTTAAGTAGTAAGGTGATATCTACTAAATTTATTTTTATTTATTGTTATTTATTTAATGAGCAAGCAAGAGAGAGAGACAGAAAGAGACAGAGAGAGAGAGAAGAAGAAGAAGAGAGAGATGAGAAGTATCAGCTTGTTGCGGCAACTTAGGTGTTTATTGATTACTTCTCAGATGTGCCTTGACCAGGAGGCTCCAGCTGAACCAGTGACCCCTTGCTCAAACCAGTGACCTTGGTCTCAAGCCAGTGACCTTGGGCTTTAAGCCAACAACCTCTGGGCTTCAACCCAGCATCCATGAGGTCATGTCAATGATTCCCTGCTCAAGCTAACAACCCCAAAGTCAAACAAGTGAGCCTTCGCTCAAATCAGCAACCTCAGAATTTTGAACCAGGCACCTCAGAATCCCAGGTTGAAGCTCTATTCACTGTACCACTGCCGATCAGGTAGCAAACTCCTAAATTTTACATGGTTAGAACTTACTTACATATTATCCCCACTACCACAAATGGACAATTCTAAGCAGTGGAATAACTTTAAAATATTTTTATATGAATAAGACATAGTTACTCCTGATAATAAGCAGCCTGCTTTTCAAGTAGAAATTTTCAACTTAAAGATACCTTTTGGCAAACATGGCTTTAATATTAATAGTGCTTCCAAATTAGGAAGGGAAGGTAGTTGGGAGGAGTCTTTCTGGCCCTTTGGGTGGGAATATCGGTGAGCACTTCAGGTTTAGGATCTCTGAGGCAGGCTGTGTTCAGGGCCTGTTGGATTCTCTGAAGCAGAGGGGTTTATGTTGAAGAGGAAATCAAGCCACATGACCACCTCTCTACTGTCTCCCAAACACATTAAATGACATTAAGATGTCAAAATATAATAAATTTATAAACACACTAGGGTAGAAATGGGGGGTGGCATGGAGATAAAAGTTGAATAAAAATGTGTATTAGAGTAACAATGATGAATAATTCAAAACAAAGAGAACTATAGAGGGACAAGGGCAAAGAAAGCAAAAGCAATTTTTCACAGCAGAGTTTCCCACAGTGAGCAGATAAGGAGACCAAGACTGAGAAAAAGGACAGAAACCGGTATACCTGACTGAAGAATTAACTACAGAATATCAACAATGCCCCGCATTGCCCACTCATCTCTGAACCTGCTTCTACTACAGTGCTGTTGGAGTTAGAAAGATACCCTCTAGCACAATGACCTCCCACCCATTTCTATTTTTTCCTTTTTAAAAATTTTATTTTTCAGTTACAGTTTACATTCAATATTAATTTGTTTTAGTTTCAGATGTACAGCATAGTGGTAGACAATAATATACTTTACAATGTGTTCCCTCAATGTTTCCAGTACCCAATTGACACCATACATAATTATTACAATATCCTTGACTATATTCTTTATGCCGAACTTTACACCCCTGTGACTATTTTGTAACTACAAATTTATACTTCTTAATCCCTTTACTTTTTTCACCCAACCCTCTTCTTCTCTGGCAATTATCAGTCTATTCTCTGTATCTATGAGTCTGTTTCTATTGTTTTCATTTATTTGGTTCTTTAGATTCCACATATAAGTGAAATCATATTACCACCCATTTCTTTCATGCAACTTTTATAAAAAAGTTTTCTCAGCCTAGCTCACAGACATTTTGTTATTTATTTTTTCAATTGCATATCTGTGCGCTATGCAAATGTTTTATCTACGTTATAAAACGTACAATAAAATTTCTTTAAAAGGATGAGAAATAAAAACTCCAAATAGAAATTCCAATGCTGGCTTTTGTTCAATGAACATTAAAACACATCTCTGAAAATTTTTTAGTGCTTCATGTAAAAATATTAATAATGATTATGTCTCCTTATTTCATTGAGAATCATTTTAATGTGTCAATTCAAACTCCCAACCAATTTCCTAAAATGGAACTTAAACATAGTAAGCTAACTACACATAATAAACACTTAAATGTAAAATGCTGAAAATATAATTTCCTGCTATCTAAAAATTATAGTTACTAACAAATAGCTGCTTTGAGTATATAGCATATCTGAGCTTCAGCATAGATACACATCCCTTTTGTTCACACTTATGAGGTCTTTACAAAGGTCTATATGTAATTCCAAGATATAAAAATCTTTACTTAAGTGTGTTTCAAGTATTTTCCATCATTGGGTTTAACATGTACTGAGTGTTGAGAATGTAAATATATTTTTTTATAAAATATTAGTCAAAATTTTTATTTAGAGATATAAATATTCTCTGAAGACTGGATACTCAAAACTAAGAGGAATTTATTGGGAAAATATTAATTAGTGAGATTTTTCTGCCAGGGTATGCCTATATTTTCTTCCATTACCCCCAAAAGACAACTTGTGTACTCTAACATGAAATTGTCACTTTTGGAAGTGACTGTTTTCTAAAGCCATCAGGGTTGAAGTTGCCATCTTAGATCAGGGTCTTCATATCAGCAATGGCTAGTCAAGAACTCATATGTACCCCCTCAGTGAAGTCTGCAAGTCCCCACACCTTGCTTGGACACCCAGAACTGGCAGTCATTTCTTTCTTTCAGGGGAGACCATGAGCCAGATACAGAAATTCTGTGACAGTTACTTAGATTGTCATCACCTCTTTCATTCAGGTTCACAAAGGCAAACGAATGTTTTGGAAATTACTTGAGGACAATTGGCTGCATAAAACTGAAAGATAGAGATGGACAAGCAGAAATAAAAGACACTCAAAACTAGAAAATTTAGGAAAGAAAATGTAGCGTTTTTTTTTAATTACAGAGACTAAAGATAATATAATTTGCATATAATGAGAACAAGCCACTGGCACAGTGGATAGAGCGTCGGACTGGTAAGTGAAGGACCCAGGTTCGAGACCCCAAGGTCGCCAGCTTGAGCATGGGCTTATCTGGTTTGAGCAAAGCTCACCAGCTTGGACCCAAGCTCGCTGGCTAGAGCAAGGGGTAACTCTGTCTCCTATAACACCCTGGTCAACACACATAGGAGAAAGCAAACAATGAGAAACTAAGGTGCCGCAACAAAAAATTGATGCTTCTCATCTCTCCCCCTTCCATCTGTCTATCCCCCTAGGTCCCTCTCTGCCCCTCTCTCTGTCTTTCACAAAAAAAAAAAAAAAAAAAAAAAGAAAGAAAAAGAACAAGCTGCTAAGGAAAAGGATCAATCAGAAAATGATAGTTGATGACAATTTAAAACAAAAATGACAAAAAGAAGTCAGCAAAAGGTGAAAAAAAGTTAAGCAAATCACACAGAATAGAGGACAAGAGAAACAGATAATGAGATGTAAAATGTAAAAAAATAAATTCAAGGTACATGGAAGGTAATTCAAGAAATAATAGATGAAATATTTGATGTTTATGTGTAATTGCTTGTGCATTAAAAAAATTAATACAAAATTACTTAACAGAGGAAATAATGGTTTGGAACTGTTTTTTGTTTAAACAAGGGGAGAAAGAAGATTATTCTTTGCTGAGAATATAGATCTTCCAGGACAGAAGCCCAAGGCTTTCTGAGATTCATATGGAAATGACACAGGAGGAATTAGAAAAGAGAATGAACAGTTTCTATACCTGCAGTTAATGAGGAACACAATTTCTGGAGTAAGTTGCTCCCTTCTGCAGCAGAAGGAACGAAGAGAGCTGTTGAGGGCGAACCTAGCAGTCTGTGCAGGAGTTTCATCTGCTGTTAAGAAACGAAGGTTTACTGGCCCAGGACAAAGCTGAAGTCATTTCATGGTAGATATATTTAATCAGAAATGTTCTCACTAATGTTCCAGGTGCCCATTTAACTCCATGCATGATCACCTCACCTTCTTAGTCTCAAGTCGCTATTAACCAGGAAGGATGGTTTAGCTGTCTGTAGGGGGGGAGCATTGGGGGGAGAGACAAACAAACAAAGCTCTCTGGCATTTGACAAGACTGGTGTAGAGGCTGAAGGGAGTGTTCTACAAAATCCAGTGGGTCATGGAGTTAACAGCTCCCGGTATTGCAGGAATCAAAGGAGGACAAAAATGCCCAAACAACTTGATGAAGGAAGTAGGATTTATTTAGCTGGCAGAGCAGCATGACCCCAAAAGAGGCAACCAAACATGTGCTCCCCAAAGTTAGATTTCTTACATCCTATATATCTTTACAGAATACAAGTTTTCATGCAAGGGGCTTGTCATTCCTTTGTCTGGAGATATATGTCACTGGATGGGAGGGTGACTTTAGGTGGGTTCAGAGGATAAGTGTTGAAATTTTTTAATTAAAGTATGTAAACATTGTTTCCTAAAAGCTTTTACAAAAAGACAGGGGGAAGGGGGTTTCAGATAAGTTCTGTCTTCTTTGCTCTGTGTAGCAAGTGGCCCCAGTCACCCTTTCAGAGAACTACAGGAAGTAGTTAATCTATAACTGGCTGACTCAGTTACCCCTGCAGGCTCCCTTCCCTTGCATTCTTTTTGTTTCTTCCTCCTCAGGAATGAGGGGCTGGGGGCCTGTCTTCTCCTTCTTTACAGGAGTGATAAAAAAAAATTCAGGGGGCCTGACCAGTGGTGGTGCAGTGGATAGAACGTCGGACTGGGATGCGGAAGACCCAGGTTCGAGACCCTGAGGTCGCCAGCTTGAGTGTGGGCTCATCTGGTTTGAGCAAAGGCTCACCAGCTTGAGCCCAAGGTCGCTGGCTCAAGCAAGGGGTTACTGGGTCTGCTGAAGGTCCGTGGTCAAGGCACATATGAAAAAGCAATCAATGAACAACTAAGGTATTGCAATGGGCAACGAAAAACTAAAGATTGATGCTTCTCATCTCTCTGTTCCTGTCTGTCCCTGTCTATCACTCTCTCTGACTCTCTGTCTCTGTAAAAAAAAAAAAAGAAAAAAAAAATCAGGGGCAGTCAAGCTGGAGAGAAGTAGAGGAGCTGCTCTCTTTAGTTCCAGGCAGGCTGTGCCAGTCCTGGTCTCATCTAAGAATGAGGTCACTGGGAGGTTAGATCAATCCAGGGACAGGCCTGGGAGTCCAAGTGAGCTTGAAATCACCCAAAGTTGTTTACAGCTGTTGCAAATCATGCAGAGCCCCAGTTTAATGTGAAACCCTCACCTCCCTCCCCAGTAAAGCTACAGCCGACTGGCTACAGTGTCTGTAGAGAAAGGCAGTACTCACCTATGGCTACACTCATGGTGACGTTCGGAGTTAGGTGTTGGAAGCTGTGCCACCTCATTTCTTCAGCTCTCACAGTCTCTCAGGAAGTGAAATGTACCATGTGCCAGGAGTCTTATTTCATCATATTTTGATACATTTGAATAAAAAATGTTAAGCAGGTGGTTACCTATGGATGAAGTATTATATTACTTGTATTTATACTCTAGTCATCACTATATTCATACAAGTTACCATAAATTAATAAATAGTATCACCTTTTCACATAAAGAGTGCCCTAAATTATGCTGCCTAGATTTGCTGGCATTTTATGATGTGTCTCATAATGAAGATGTTGGTTAAATAAGTTTGTAAATATGATATATATGTTTGCTCACTTATAGTTTGCATTGGGTGTGGGGGACAGGCTGTAAGCAGGCCAGGTCCTTATTGCCTAAGTCTTAGTTTTAAGACTAAGCTTTTGCCACCTTTTTAATACTGAGATCTAGCTTTTCCCCACACCCTTGACTGTTGCATGATGTGGGGTGGTGCATTCTCATGAGGAATCTCATTATGCCTCAGATAAGTGACTTTGTATCAGAGACTTCTTTGTTTGTACATTGGATTAAAGGTTTTGATTTTGTCCCAGTAGAGCCCAAGCTCTACGTCGATCAGGCATCCCTGATTCGACTTCCCCATGCAATGAGACACTCCTGCTTATCAGCAGGGCTGGCAGCATCTTTGAGACTACTCTTGAGGTGGCTATGAGGATGCTACTGTTAAATGCCACTGGTGGAAAGACATGACCGACACACAAATTAGTTGCAATAATCACACAGGCAATTTATTACTCACAAATACTTTTGGCGTGCCTGGGCACAGCTTAAGGGGGCCCCATCGGCATGCTCCTCTCGGCTGTCTTTGGTCAGAGCTCAGAGCAGCGTGGAGACAGTCCACATCAACGTTGGAGTCTGGGCGACTACCGCAGCAGGGGGCCCCTCAGCTTTAGTACCTTTTCTGGCCAACACCTTCTAACAGGTGTCAATCTACAGGATTATCACCTCAAACCACCTTTTGGGGAGTTCCTCACAGGGAACCCCCTTTGTGTCAATCTACTGAAATGTTTACATTAAACCACTTTTTAAGATGTTTTTATTTTCATTAATTTACAAAGTTAATGTAAATAACACCAAGCCACTTCTTATCTATGTATAACTTCACACACATACTAACTGGGCTCTGCTTGTAAGTCAGAGTCTGTTTATCACATTACAGAGTTATGGCACTAAGCCACTATATTAATTCCTATCCAATTGGCATAACTTTACTTAATTTTAATAATTATTTTTAATATCCTTTTAATTACTTTTATATATCATCCATATTTTTATATTTTATATATTTAATTACTATATAACCTTATATTACTACAACAGATTTCCACACCAAAAAATGGGGCAGAGGAGCCCATGCTGGAGGAGAGCAGAGAAAAGCCAGAGTTTGTGCAAAGAAAAGGAGATGGGGAACAGAGGATGTTGGTCAAATAAGTTTGTAAATATAATATATATGTTTGCTTGCTTGTGGTTTGTACTGGGTGTGGGGGACAGGCTGCAGGCAGGCTGGGTCATTATAGCCTGAGGCTTAGTTTTGAGACTAAGCTTTTCCCCACACTCTTGACTGATTGCATGATGTGAGGTGGTGCATGCTCATGAGGAATCCCATTGTGCCTCAGATAAGTGACTTTGTATCAGAGACTTCCTTGTTTGTATATTGGATTAAAGGTTTTGATTTCTCTACTATAAAGTGAGGCAGACTGGGAGCTTGCTCTCTCTCAGTTCCTGCAATCACCATTGCACGGGCCTCCCTGATCCCCTGCCCTTCATGGGAAAAGCAGGGTTTCTGCTTTTCCCTTGTCTATTCTTATGGCTTGCCTGTCTTGGTGAGACACCTATAAACAGAATGGCCCACCATCCTCTGACTCCGCCGTTTCTTTACTGTCTGCCCGAATCCAATGGGAACCTGCATGTGAATGGCCACGATGGTGGCTCCTGGCCTTACAGAAGTGAATAAGGCTGGTGAGGTAGAAACTTTTGATTCTAGGAAACTCGGATAAGTCAGTGGCTTTGGGAGCCCTGAATGAAAGGGAAGTGTTTTCCCACTGTGTGTATTTCTTGCCCACTGGGTGCAAGCTAGGATTAAAGCTAATGGCCCACCAGTTCTTGGCTCCGTTGTTTCATTACCATCTGTCTGAATCAAATGCAAACCTGCATGGGCCAGGCTGTGCTATAATGGTGGCTGTGGCTACTGGCTTTACAGAAGAACTTTTATCACCCTAAATATATCTCACCAGTTATTACAATAGTAATGTTAAACATTTTAAATGAACAATAATAGCATTTGAAAATATCTTTTGGTTTTAAAACAACAGATCTTATTAAAACATTCTAACTCCATAGTCTAATTACTCTTTCATTAATATAATGCTATACAGAAGATAGAGGCAATATTAGAATACTTCCCTGAGTAAGGAAAGATGAAAAACACGAAAGAATGGCATCAAATAGATTGAACTGAGAAAAAAATGTATTCCAAACACTGTTTAATTAAAAGAAATTCATAGCTGATTAGCTTTGCCATTACTTTCAGCAATTTTCAAAAACACAACAAAACTACGTAAGTGCTTAGTGCTTTCTCTTATCTTCAAATGTATTAATTTGTTAATTACACTTTATATAAATCAGTGGAAAACAGCTTAATTTGTCTAAGCATAGTGGAACTTGGAAGCCTAAGTAGAATCACTCTGTAGGTTTACTTAATTTCTCTGTGGTCCACAAAATAATTTCACCAATAAACTAATACAGATAATTTTTTCAATTTATTTAACAGTACAATGCTCAAATAAAAGAAGTTTTCAAGCACACAGCATCGAAGTACAGTCACAGCAAAGAATCATGTTTACATATGAGGAAAGCTATCTAAAGTCATCCTTGTCTCTTATCTGCTTAAGGTATGCCAGTATCAGATCCATACTTGCTTATTAATTATCATGTGCATATTTTATCACAAGATAATTTTAGAACATCTAAAAATAATGTTTTTATATTGAATGGGCATGAAAATAATTTCAGGGCTGATTTTCACCTGAGGTGAAAGTTTAAACCAATTTTAAATTCTTTTGGCTTTTGTAGTAACTTGAGTAGTGTTAGTCTCCATATTCATGCCCAATCAGAACCTCAGAATGTAACCTCATTTGAAAATAGAGTCATTACAAATACAATTAAATAATTTAAGGCAAGTTTATACTGATTTAGGATAAACTTTAAATCTGAGGATTTGTGTCCTTATTATTGAACAATAAGTGAAGATTTAGTGTCTAATCTTTCGTATTAAACTTATATGTTTCCCAAGGATAGATATGATAGATAAAATGGCTACTCAGCCACCATCTTTCTTAAGAACAATGCAGGCCTGAAGGAGGAAGAAGAATTTTCCCATCTAGTAATCCTGCAGACAATTTTGAGGAACTGTAGTGCCTCTCCCAACCACAGACAGAAGAAGTTATCTTGCCCAAGGCCCTTTGATAAGGTGACCAATCGTTTTCCTCCTTTAGGGAGGACAGTCCTTCTTTTGTAAGTTCTGTCCTCCCTCAAAAAGTGTCCTCCTAGCATTGGCCTGGCGAGCAGGAGTTCCGGGTTCGATTCCCAGCCAGGGCACACAGGAGAAGTGCCCATCTGCTTCTCCACCCCTCCCCCTCTCCTTCTCTCTGACTCTCTCTTCCCCTCCCACAGCCGAGGCTCCATTGGAGCAAAGTTTGCCTGGGCGCGCTGGGGATGGCTCTGTGGCCTCTGCCTCAAGTGCTAGAATGGCTCTGATTGCGGCAGAGCGATGCCCCAGATGGGCAGAGCATTGACCCCTGGTGGGCGTGCCGGGTGGATCCCGGTTGGGCGCATGCGGGAGTCTGTCTGACTGCCTTCCCGTTTCTAGCTTCGGAAAAATACAAAAAAAAAAAAAAAGTGTCCTCCTACATGTCCTCCTTTTTGATATTGGAAGGCTTATCAGTAAATGTCCATATTCAATCAATATAGAGTTGATCCATTGCATGTGATATGATGTATTTGTATTTAAATGAGTACATTTTTCTTACAATTATTATTAAAAATTAATAGGCAAGTAAGCATAATTATAATATAAAATATTACAAATGTTTTTATTATGCATTTATCATATTATAGTATATTATTATTGCAATGAATAAAATGTTTCTTTTATTCACAATATTGTTTTCTTCAATTCATTTTTGTCCTCCTTTTCATTGTAAAAAAGTTGATCACCTTACCTTTGATGAATTCATATAACCCCTGCCCCATCCCTCCCTAGGGGCTGACAACTTTTGCTGATCTCAGCCCACCTACACCTAGACTTTTGTTTGTTTGTTTGTTTTTATTGATTTAAATTTATTGTGTTTACTTAGATTCAAGTGTCCCACCGAATGCATGCCCCCACCCCTGTGTTCCCTCTACATCCCCCTTGCCACCCTCCCCCAATTCCCCCTTTTCCTTCAGGATTTGTTTTCCTGCTCTCTATAACGCTGTGTTATGTATAAATAACTTCACCAATCTCTTTTCTTCTCTGATCCCATCCCCTCATCCCTTTCCCTCTGTCTGCTTTCCTTCTGGTCCCTTTGATCCCGCCTATGCTTCTATTCCGTTCCTCAGTTTACATTGTTCAATGGATTCCTCAAATGAGTGGTAATATGATATTTTTCTTTCTTTGCCTGACTTATTTCACTTAACATAATAGTTTCCAGGTCCATCCATGTTGTCACAAAAGGTAAGATTTCCTTCTTTTACATGGCCTCATAGTATTCCATTGTGTATATGTACAACTACCTTTTAATCCACTCATCCACTGATGGACACTTGAGCTGTTTCCAGATCTTGGCTATTGTAAACAATGCTGCAATAAACATGGGGGTGCATTTCTTCTTTTGAATCAGTGATGTAGTGTTCTTGGAATATATTCTGAAGAGAGGAATGGCTGAGTCAAAAGGTAGTTTCATTTTTAATTTCTTGAGGAATCTCCATACTGTTTTCCACAGTGGCTGCACCAGTCTGCATTCCCACCAGCAGTGCAGGAGGGTTCCTTTACTCCACATCCTCGTCAGCACTTATTATGTGTTATTTTGTTAACGAGCACCATTCTGACTGGTGTGAGGTGATATCTCACTGTAACTTTAATTTGCATTTCTCTAATGATTAGTGATGTTGAACATTTTTTCATCTGCTTATTGGCCATCTGTATGTCCTCTTTGGAGAAGTGTCTATTCATTTCTTTTGCCCATTTTTTGATTGAATTGTTTATCTTCCTGTTGTTAAGTTTTATAAGTTCTTTATAAATTTGGTTATTAATCCCTTATCAGACGTATTGTCGAATATGTTCTCCCATTGTGTGGTTTATCTTTTTATTTTGTTCATATTGTATTTAACTGTGCAAAAGCTTTTTAGTTTGATATATTCCCATTTATTCATTCTGTTCTTTATTTCATTTGCCCATGGAGATAAATCAGCAAATTTATTGCTGTGAGAAAGGTCAGAGAACTTACTGCTTATATTTTCTTCTAAGATACTTATAGTTTCACAACTTACGTTTAAGTCTTTTATCCATTTTGAGTTTATTTTTGTGAATGGTGTAAGTTGGTGGTCTACTTTAATTTTTTTTTGCAGGTAGCTGCCTGTTGGGCAGATAAAATATATTATGCTCACTTTGTTAAAGATGGCACTGCCCACATGGAAGCCCGTTGCCCAGGTGATGATGATATTAGTTGCCCTTCTTGCTTGGGATGGGCTTGATTATGTTAATGTGTGTTGGGTGAGGGCTTTTGCACCAGAAGTTTTAAAAGGAAGAGAGATCGCGTTGTTCTGGGAGAAGAGTGATTCCATTCTCGGAGGAGGGCAGAGAGCAGGTTGGAGAGCAGAGTAAGGCCACGTGGAGAAGAGGAGAGGCAGCCAAGATGGCGGAGTGCTGATGGAGAAGACAGTTTGTGCAGAGTTTGTGAAGAGAGAAGGAGATGAAGAACAGAGGTGAATAAGGCTGGTGAGCTAGAAACCTTAGATTCTAGGAAAATCGAATAAGTCAGTAGCTTTGTGAGCACTGAATGAATGGGTTTTGGAGCCCAGTGTGTGTTTTTACTTGCCGGCCAGGTGCAAGCTTGGATTAAAGGTAATGGCCCACCAGTTCTTGACTCCGTTGTTTCATTATTGTCTGTCCAAATCCTATGCGAACGTGCATGGGCCAGGCTGCTGTGATGGTGGCCGTGGCTACTGGCCTTACACTGCCCAATTTTCCCAACACCATTTGTTAAAGAGACTATATTTATTCCAATGTATGCTCTTACCTTCTTTGTCAAATACCAATTGTCCATAAAGGTGTGGGTTTATTTCTGGGTTCTCTGTTCTATTCAATTGATCTATATGTCTGTTCTTATGCCAGTACCAAGCTGTTTTGAGTACAATGGACTTGTAGTATAATTTGATAGCAGGAAGCCTGATACAACCCACTTTAGTCTTCTTTTTCAAGATTGCTGAGGCTATTCATGTTTTTTTTTGGTTCCAGATGAATTTTTGAAATATATGTCCTATATCTTTAAAGTATGTCATTGGTATTTTAATAGCAATTGCATTAAATTTATAAATTGCTTTGGGTAGTATAGACATTTTAATGATGTTTATTCTTCCTATCCATGAACACAGTTTATGCTTTCACTTGTTTGTATCTTCCTTGATTTCTTTTATCAATGTTTCATAATTTTTCGAGTACAAGTCTTTAACATCCTTGGTAAAATTTCTCCAAAGTACTTTATATTTTTTGTTGCAATAGTGAAGGGGATTGTTTTCTTAATTTCTCCTTCAGACAGTTCATTGTTGGTGTTTAAAAATGCCACTGTTGGCCCTGGCCGGTTGGCTCAGCGGTAGAGCGTCGGCCTGGCGTGCGGGGGACCCGGGTTCGATTCCCGGCCAGGGCACATAGGAGAAGCACCCATTTGCTTCTACACCCCCCTCCCTCCTTCCTCTCTGTCTCTCTCTTCCCCTCCCGCAGCCAAGGCTCCATTGGAGCAAAGATGGCCCGGGCGCTGGGGATGGCTCCTTGGCCTCTGCCCCAGGCGCTAGAGTGGCTCTGGTCGCGGCAGAGTGATGCCCCGGAGGGGCAGAGCGTCGCCCCTGGTGGGCGCCGGGTGGATCCCGGTTGGGCGCATGCGGGAGTCTGTCTGACTGTCTCTCCCCATTTCTAGCTTCAGAGAAATACAAAAAAAAAAAAATGCCACTGTTGCCTGGTCAGGCAGTGGTGCAGTGGATAGAGCATCGGACTGGTATGTGGAGGACCCAAGTTCGAGACCCCAAGGTTACCAGATTCAACACGAGCTCATCTGGTTTAAGCAAGGCTCACCAGGTTGAGCCCAAGGACTCTGGCTTAAGCAAGGGGTCACTCAGTCTGCTGTAGCTCCCCGGTGTAGGCACATGTGAGAAATCAATCAATAAACAACTAAGGAACTGCAATGAAGAATTGATGTTTCTCATCTCTCTCCCTTTCTGTCTATCTTTCCCTATCTGTCCCTCTCTCTGATTCTCTCTGTCTCTCCCCCCCACACACACACAAAAAATGCCACTGATTTCTGAATATTGATATTATATCTTGCCACCTTGCTGAATTCACTTATCAGGTCCAGTAGTTTTTGGACTGAGACTTTAGGGTTTTCTATGTACAGTATCATATCATCAGCAAATAATGATAGTTTTACTTCTTCTTTTCCCATTTGGATGCCTTTTATTTTTTTCTTCTTGTCTGATTGCTGTGTGTAGGACTTCCAGAACTGTGTTGAGTAAGAGTGGTGAAAGGGGGCATTCCTGCCTTGTTCCTGATCTTAAGGGGATTGCTTTTAAATTTTGCCCATTGAGTATAATGTTGGCTGTGGGTTTGTCATAGATGGCCTTTATCATGTTAAGGTATGTTCTCTGTATTCCCACTCTGCTGAGTGTTTTGATCATAAATGGGTGTTATAATTTATCAAATGCTTTTTCTACATCTATAGATATTATCATGTGATTTTTATCCTTTTTATTTAGTGATGAATCACATTGATTGATTTGCAAATATTGTACCAGCTTTGCCTCCCCAGAGTAAATTCCACTTGATCATGATGTATGATCTTTTTCATGTATTTCTGGAACCAGTTTGCTAATATTTTGTTGAGAATTTTAGCATCTATGTTCATCAGAGATATTGGCCTATAGTTTTCTTTCTTTGTATTGTCTTGGCCTAGTTTTGGAATCAGAATTATGCTCGTCTCATAAAAGATGATTGGAAGTCTTCCCTCCTCTTGAATTTTTTAAAATAACTTGAGAAGGATTGGAGTTAGTTCTTTAAATATTTGGTAGAATTTGCCTGTGAAGCCATCTGGCCCAGGTCTTTTGTTTCTTGGGAGTTTTTTGATAACTGTTCTGAGCTCATTTGTTGTAATCAGCCCGTTTAGGTTTTCTGATTCTTCCAGATAGATTTTTTAAAATAAATTTTAATGGGGTGACACTGATAAATCAGGGAACATATGTTCAGAGAAAACATCTCCAGGTTATATTGACATTTGATTATACTGCATTCCCCTCACCCAAATTCCAATTGTCTTCTGTCACCTTCTAACTGGTTTTCTTTGTGCCCCTACCTTTCCCCATCCCCCTCCCTGTCCTCCCCCCCACCCCATAACCACCACACTCTTGTCCATGTCTCTGAGTCTCATTTTTATGTCCCACCTATGTATGAAATCATATAGTTCTTAGTTTTTTCTGATTTCCTTATTTCACTCAGTATAATGTTATCAAGGTCCATCCATGTTGTTGTAAATGATCTGATGTCATTATTTCTTATGGCTGAGTAGTATTCCATAGTATATATGTACCAAAGCTTTTTAATCCACTCATCCTCTGACAGACACCAGGGCTGTTTCCAGATCTCCGCTATTGTGAGCAATGCTGCCATAAACATGGGGGTGCATTTCTTCTTTTGAAACAGTGCAATGGTGTTCTTGGGGGATATTCTTAAAAGTGGGATAGCTGGGTCAAAAGGCACTTCAATTTTTAATTTTTTGAGGGATCTCCATACTGTTTTCCACAGAGGCTGCACCAGTCTGCATTCCCACCAGCAGTGCAGGAGGGTTCCCTTTTCTTCACATCCTCGCCAGCACTTATTCTGTGTTGTTTTGTTGATGAGCGCCATTTTGACTGGTGTGAGGTGATATCTGATTGTGGTTTTAATTTGCATTTCTCTAATGATTAGTGATGTTGAGCATTTTTTCATCTGTCTATTGGCCATCTGTATGTCCTCTTTGGAGACGTGTCTATTCATTTCTTTCTCTCATTTTTGATTGGATTGTTTGTCTTCCTGGTATTGAGTTTTACAAGTTCTTTATAAATTTTGGTTATTAACCCCTTATCAGACATATTGTCAAATATGTTCTCCCATTGTGTAGTTTGTCTATTTATTCTGTTCTTATTGTCTTCAGCTGTGCAAAAGCTTTTTAGTTTGATATAGTCCCATTTGTTTATCCTGTCTTTTATTTCACTTACCCGTGGAAATAAATCGGCAAACATATTGCTGTGAGAGACGTTGGAGAGCTTACTGCCTATGTTTTCTTTTAAGATGCTTAAGGTTTTATGGCTTACATTTAAGTCTTTTATCCATTTTGAGTTTATTTTTATTAATGGTGTAAGTTGGTGGTCTAGTTTCATTTTTTTGCAGGTACTTGTCCAATTTTCCCAACACCATTTGTTGAAGAGGCTGTCTTTAGTCCATTGTATGTTCTTACCTCCTTTGTCAAATATCAGTTGTCAATAAAGGTGTGGGTTTATTTCTGGGTTCTCAGTTCTATTCCATTGATCTATATGCCTGTTCTTATGCCAGTACCAGGCTATTTTGAGTACAATAGTCCTGTAGTATAACTTCATATCTGGAAGTGTGATACCTCCCACTTTAAGCTTCCTTTTCAAGATTGCTGAAGCTATTCGTGTTCTTTTTTGGTTCCATATAAATTTTTGGAATATGTGTTCTATATCTTTGAAGTAAGTCTTTGGTATTTTAATTGGTATTGCATTGAATTTATAAATTTCTTTGGGTAATATAGACATTTTAATGATGTTTATTCTTCCTAACCATGAGCATGGTATATGCTTCCACTTGTTTATATCTTCCCTGATTTCTTTTATCAATGTTTTATAATTTTCCAAGTACAAGTTTTTAATCTCCCTGGTTAAATTTATTCCTAGGTATTTAATTTTTTTGGTTGCAATGGTGAACGGGATTGCTTTCTTCATTTCTCTTAATGACAGTTCATTGTTACTATATAAAAATGTCTCTGCTTTCTGAGTATTAATTTTATATCCTGCCACCTTGCTGAATTCATTTATCAGGTCTAGTTTTTATACTGAGACTTTAGGGTTTTCTATATATAATATCATATCATCTGCAAATAATGATAATTTTAATTCTTCTTTACCAGTTTATTTATTTTTCTTGTCTGATTTCTGTGGCTAGGACTTCCAGAACTATGTTGAATAAAAGTAATGAAAGGGGAGCACCCCTACCTTGTTCCTGATCTTAAGGGGATTGCTTTTAATTTTTGCCAATTGAGTATTATGTTGGCTGTGGGTTTGTCATAGATGGCTTTTATCATGTTGAGGTATGTTCCTTGTATTCTCAATTTCCTGAGAGTTTTGATCATGAATAGGTGCTGGATTTTATCAAATGCTTTTCTGCATCTATTGAAATTATCATGTGGTTTTTCTCTTTCCTTTTGTTTATGTGATGAATCGCATTGATTGATTTGCGAATATTGTTTTTTCCCACTTTGATCTGTTTACAACAGGCCCCTTAACATTTCCTGCAGCATTGGTTTGGTTGTAATAAATTCCTTGAGTTGTTTTTTGTCTGGGAAGCTTTTTATTTCTCCTTCGATTTTAAACGATAGCCTTGCTGGATAAAGTAGTCTTGGTTGTAGGTTCTTGTTCTGCATTACTTTGAATATTTCTTGCCATTCCCTTCTGGCCTCAAATGTTTCTGTTGAGAAGTCAAATGTCATCCTTATGGGGGCTCCTTTGTAGGTGATAGCTTTTTTTTCTCTTGCAGCTTTTAATATTTTCTCTTCATCGCTTAGCTTTGGTATTTTAATTATGATGTGTCTTGGTGTAGGTTTCTTTGGGTTTCTCTTTAATGGAGTCCTCTGTGCTTCTTGAACTTGTGAGAGTTTCTCCTGCATCAATTTAGGGAAGTTTTCAGCTATGATATGATTGAACAAAGTCTCTATCCCTTGTTTTTTTTCTTCTTCTTCAGGAACTCCTATGATGCGGATGTTATTTCTCTTCATGTTGTCACACAGCTCTCTAAGAGTTTCCTCAGACTTTTTGAGTCTCTTTTCTTTTTTCTTCTCTGCTTTCATGCCTTCATTCCAGTTGTCCTCCAACTCGCTGATTCAATCCTCAGCTCTATCTATCCTGTTTTTAATTCCTTCCATTGTGGTCTTTATTTCTGATATTGTATTTGTCATCTCTGACTGATTCTTTTTTATACTTGCTATTTCTTTATTTAGGTGTTCATAATGACCATCCATTGTTGTTCTAAGATCCCTAAGCATCCTTACAATCATTATTTTGAACTCCGCATCTGGAAGTTTGATTATTTCCATATCACTCCATTCATCTCCTGAAGGTTTCATTTGGATTGCACTTTTTTGTCTTCTCATTGTCTGTGTTTTGTTTGTAGAGTTGGTTAAGTCTAGGCTTGGTGTTGTCTGACTCCAGTTTTCAGTTGTGTTATTTCTAGGTCTTCTTGGGTTGGTATCAGCTATTTTTCGTAATCCACTTTCGGATTTGGGCAGCTTTGAAGTCTTGATTTATTTGTTTTCTTAACAGGTGATAGTCTTGTTACTGATCTCAGCAGGGGGCTTCTTTGAAACTGTATCCAGGAATGCGGTGTGTGTAACCTGAGACTCTGAAGGCCTCTTCCACCAACTAATCTCTCTGGGGGCTGGGTGTTTTTTCAGCTTCAGTAGTGGGAGGTGTATCTCAGATTTCCATGGAGACCTGAGTTACTGCCCCTCCTCTCCACTTCTTGTTTTCAGCTGTGTCTTGTTGTGCTGATTGGAGCTGGAGAGATGTCTGGAGATCTCTGATCTGGAAGCAATTCAGTACTGTTTTGTGGGGAAGGATTAGTCCCTCCCCCAGCTATGGCCGCCTTCAGCACAGATGAGTCAGCTTCTTTTTCTTTTTTATTTTTCTTTAGATCGTCTCCTGCATTCCTTAGCCCCTCAAAGTCTGTACCTCTTTTCTTTCCACTTGGGGGGTAAGCTGGTCTTTTCAACACACCTCGCTCCCTGGTCACCAGGCAAGTGGCTGTGAGCAGTATTTTCTGCTCTTTTCCCTGGGGTGAGATCCCCTCTGGGCTCTCAGCCTCACCCCCCCTCCATTCCTGTAAGCAGGGGAGATTCAGGCGCTCCCTACCAGGTTTGTTGTGGCTTCTTCTTTGCTCCTTGGTTTTTGAGAGCTGTTCTTGTAGTCCAGAGTTGGTTTTTCACGCTGATTTTTCCTAAATTGATTTGTATTCCAGTTTGGTGGTGAGAGCTGGGTGTCTGTGCATCCGCCTACTCTGCTGCCATCTTCAGGTCTCCGAATTGTGAATATTGTACAAGCCTTGCCTCCCAAGAATAAATCCCTCTTGATCATGGTGTATGATTTTTTTCATATATTGCTGGATCCAGTTTGCTAATATTTTGTTGAGGATTTTAGCATCTAAATTCATCAGGAATATTGGCCAATAATTTTCTTTCTTTGTGTTGTTTTTGCCTGGTTTTGGAATCAAAATTATGCTCACCCCATAAAAGGAGCTTGGAAGTCTTCCTTCCTCTTGAATTTTTGAAATAGCTTGATAAGGATAGGAGTTAGGTCTTCTTTAAATATTTGGTAGAATTCACTTGTGAAGCCATCAGGACCAGGACTTTTCTTTTTTGGGAGTTTTTTGATAACTGTTTCCATCTCATTTGTTGTAACCAGTCTGTTTAGGTTTTCTGATTCTTCCCGGTTAATTTTTGGAAGATTATATGTTTTAAGGAATTTGTTCATTTTATCTAGGTTGTCTAGTTTCATGGCATACAGTTCTTCATAGTATTTTCTTACAATATTTTGTATTTCTGTTGTGTCAGTTGTTATTTCTCTACTCTTATTTTTAATTTTATTTATTTGAGTCTTCTTTCTTTTTTTGTTGGTGAGTCTGGTTAAAGGTTTATTGATCTTGTTTACCTTTTCAAAGAACCAGCTCCTAGTTTCATTGATTCTCTGTATTGTTTCTTTAGCCTCTTTGTCATTTATTTCTGCTCTGATCCTTATTATTTTTCTTTTTTCTACTTCCTCTGGGTTTTACTTGCTCTTCTTTTTCTCATTCTTTTAGATGCATGGTTAAATTGTTTATTTAAACTTTTTCTAGCTTCTTAAGGTATGCCTGTAGTGCTATGAGCTTCCCTTTCAAAATTGCTTTTTCTGTGTTTCATAAATGTTGAGGTATTGTATGCTCATTTCATTTGTTTCAATGAAATTTTTGATTTCTTCCTTGATCTCATTGTTAACCCATTCATTATTTAATAACATGCTATTTAGTTTCCAAGTGTTTGAGTGTCTTTCAGTTTTTCTATTGTAGTTGATTTCTAGTTTCATACCACTGTGATTTGAGAAGATGCTTGATATGACTTCAATTTTCTTAAATTTATTGAGACTCATTTTGTGTCATAACATGTGGTCTATCCTAGAGAATATACCATGAGCACTTGAAAAAAATGTAAACTCTGCTGATTTAGGGTGAATGGTTGTGAAGATATCTATTAAATCGAGTTTATCTAGTGTGTCCTTTAAGTCTGCTGTGTCTTTGTTAAATTTCTTTCCTGAGGATCTATCCAGTGAGTGATGTTAGTGGGGTGTTAAAATCCCCTACTATTGCCTGACCAGGGACCAGGCAGTGGTGCTGTGGATAGAGCATTGTACTGGGATGTGGAGGACCCAGGTTCGAGACCCCGAAGTTGCCAGCTTGAGCACAGGCTCATCTGGTTTGAGCAAAAGCTCACCAGTTTGTACCCAAGGTTGCTGGCTCGAGCAAGGGGTTACTCAGTCTACTGAAGGCCCATGGTAAAGGCACATATGAGAAAGCAATCAATGAACAGCTAAGGTGTCACAACAGAAAACTGATGATTGATGCTTCTCATCTTTCTCCGTTCCTGTCTGTCTGTGCCTCTCTATCCCTCTCTCTGACTTTCTCTCTGTATCTGTAAAAAAAAACAAAAAAAGAAAAAGAGAAAAAGAAATCCCCTACTATTATAGCATTGCTGTTGATCTTGCCCATTATGTCCATCAAAATTTGCTTTATACATTAGGTGCTCCTATATTAGGTGCATAGATAGTTATAATGATTATATCTTTTTGTTGGATTGCTCCTTTTATCATTTTGTAATGACCTTTTTTATCCCTTACTATAACCTTTGTTTTAAAGTATTTTATCAGATATAAGTATTGCTACCCCAGCTTTTTTTTCATTTCCATTTGCAAGAAATATATTTTCCCATCCTTTTGCTTTCAGTTTGTGTGTGTCTTTGTTTTGAGGTGTGTCTCTTGTAGACAGTGTATGTACAGGTTCTGTTTTCTTATCCACGCAGCTAGCCTATATCTTTTGATTCAATCATTTAATCTATTTACATTTAAGGTTATTATTGATATGTAGTTTTTTATTGCCATTTTATTCTTTAAATCTACATTTTTCTTTTACTAGATTCCTGACCCCCATAGCTTTGTTCTGTTTACAATAGGCCCCTTAACATTTCTTGCAGCATTGGTTTTGTTGTAATGAATTCCTTGAGGGTTTTTTGTTTGTTTGTTTGTTTGTTTTGTTTTTGTTTTTGTCTGCGAAACTTCTTACTTCTCTTTCAATTTTAAATGAATGCCTTGCTGGATCAAGAAGTCTTGGTTATACATTCTTGTCTGCATTACTTTGAATATTTCTTGCCATTCCCTTCTGTCTGGTCTCAAGTGTTTCTCTTAAGAAGTCAGATGTCATCCTTATGGGGGCTTCTTTGTAGGTGATTGACTGCTTTTCTCTTGTAGCTTTTAGTATTCTTTCTTTATCTCTTAGCTTTGGTATTTTGATGATGATGTGTCTTGGTGTAGGTCTCTTTGGGTTCCACTTTAATGGGACTCTCTCTGCTTCTTGAACTTGTGTGACTTTTTCCTGCACCAATTTAGGGAAGTTTTCAGCTATGATTTCTTCAATCAGATTCTCTATCCTTTGTTCTTTTCCTTCTCCTTCAGGGACTACTATTATGCAGATGTTATTTCTTCTCATGTTGTCACAGATCTCTCTTAGACTTTCCTCAGACTTTTTGATCCTTTTTTGTTGTTGTTGTTGTTGTTTGCTGTTCTGCTTTCATGCTTTCACTTATCTTGTCCTCTAAATTGCTGATTCAGTTCTGGATGAACTAGCCTGCTTTTAATTCCTTCTGGTGTAGTCTTCATTTCTGATATTGTGTTTACCATTTCTGTTTGATTCTTTTTTTATGATTTCAATGTTCTTTTTGATGCCAGCTATCTCTTTGTTTAGGTGCTTACTCTGTCTTTGTATTGTAGCTCTAAGAACCTTGAGCATTCTAGCAATCATTATCCTAAACTCTGCACCCAGTATTTTGTTTATTTCCATTTCATTCAGTTCTTTTTCTGGGGATTTTTCCTGTTGATTCATTTGAATTGCATGTCTCTGTCTTCCCATTTTGTCTCTGTATAGTCTAGATATCACTGTAACTATGGTTGTTAGGTCCTGAACTGATGCTCTTTGTATCTGGCTGCTGAATATAACAGCCCTGGACCTCCCTAGGCAGAACCTGGTGCAGACCAGTGGAGGTCACTGCTTTTGACTGGCCTTTAGGAACCTTTTTGGAGCTACAGGTGATCCAGAATTTGTGGCTGCCTCTGCTGGGCCCTAATGCCATTGTAAATATCAGCTGCACTCCTAGGTTGGCTTTTATCTACTCTTGGCCAGTATGTGTGGCCTCTCTATTCCTGAAGTGAGGTCTTTCCACTGGCTCTCCTCTGCCTCTGCTTCCTCAGGCACTTGGGCATCAGTACGGGCTCGCAAGCCACAGCTCGGTCTGCTCCATGGGTGTGGGAAACTCCTTGCCTCCCTGGACTCTGCTCTCCGTGGGTGGGCGTGGGCTGCCTCTCTGAGCTCTAACCCTCACGGGCACACAGGACACCTCTCTGGGCTCTAGCCTTCATTGTCGCTGCACAGACCACATGGCTTCACCCCCCATGGGCGTGCGGCACTTCTCACCAAGCTCTGACCCCCATGGGCGTGCAGGATGCCTCACCCTTCTGGCATCTACCTTGTGCCGGTGCAGGGGACTCCTCACCTCATAGGGTTCTGCCTTTGCTGGGGTGCAGCAAGCCCCTCTGGGCTCTGCACCCTGCCGCTGCTGTGCGGGCTGCCTTGCTGGACTGTGCCCCCAACTGCCGCATGGGCCAAGTGCCACGGCTGTAGCCAAAGCCGGGTCGTCTGGCCCTTCAGAGGGTACTCAGCAGGTTGGGGTGTTGTGTAGCCCAGACCTCAGCACTCAAATCCTGTGTCCCTGATTTTTCCCTTATTTCTAAGTGTCTGTTTTCACTGACTAGAGCAGGAGAACATCTAGTGTGTGTGTGTGTGTGGAGGGGTAATTGCTTCCCTTTGCTGGCTTGGTTATCCCAGGAAGAATGGACACTTAAGGTTTGTGGAGTGACCCAGTAGAGGGGTCAGGGTGGCTGTCCCCCTCAGTCTTTCCCTGTGCCCCCAAGAGTACATCCTATTCTTGCAACTCTAGTCCTCTCAGCACTCTTCATTCCTGCAGCCATAGGTAAGAGGCTGTGAACGAGGTTTTCTGCGCAATCCCTTTAAGACAGAGCCTGAGTCTGAGAGTTCTATCTCCCTCTCACAGACAGTAACCCAGCTCTTTTTTCAGCTAACTACTGTATATACGCCTCCTCTAGTCTCTCGGGCTCCAGGCTGGGGCTCTAGTTCTAGAGATAGGGGTCCACAACTCTCTGGGAATCCCTCCTGGCCATGAGAGACTTTCTGGGCCACTTCTCACTTCTGGGAGCTGGGCAGCCCTTTCTGCATCTCTGCCTTTCCTACCAGCTCATTGTGGTTCTTTTGGTGATGCTTGGTTGTAGACTCCTCTAAGTTTAGTCCAAAGTTGATTTTTTAAGATGATTGTTCCTAAGTTAAGTTGTAATCCACTTTGGTTCTGGGAGGTGGGAGTTGTAATGTCCACCTACTCCATCACCATTTTCCTTCTCTCTTGCATCTAGATGTTTTTTAATTAGGTTTTCCTTTTGGAACACACTAGCCTTGTGTTTTTGGTTTGACCTGCAGTTTCTGCCTTTCAAGGCACAATGTCTGATTGATCAGCAGTGGCCATTTATTTTGGTTTGCTATTATTGCTTTCAGTTTTGTTTCACTTTCACTGAAGCATGTTTATTCCCTTTTGAGAAATTACCAATTATCACTATCTCAATAGGTGAAGTCTTACAGGAGACAGTAATAGATTTCTTTCAGTCTCCTAGCCAAGAAATGGGCATAAGATCCAAGCTAAGATGTTTGGATTCTATACTTCCAAACTGAATCTTCAGCAGAATAATATACGGTAAATATAGAAAAGGCTTAGAGGTAATTTATCCAAGTGTTGCTGCCTAGAATTTTTACTCTAAGCACACTCAGAAATTTCCTTTTCTTTCCCTTTGTAAGCCTCATTCTTTAGCTGACATTCATTCATTTTGTAATCTACCCCAGAGCTTTCAAATAAATTCAGATTTCTATTGCTTACACCCAAATAATCCTAACTAATATTTCGACAAAGTCTAGTTAATTGCTGTGCATGTAGTAGCTACTCAGAGTAGCAGTTAGTGTTCCAGAATGCATTCTCACTAGTTAAAACAGAATTCTGAAGAACTCACAAAACCTTTGAGAAAGTGGGAGAAAGATCCTGATTTCTTGACACAGAACTGGCCTGAGGAAGAAGCCCCTTCCAACTATAGACAAATGGTAAATTCATGATAATGGTTTGCAGATCTCTCTCCCACTCTTTAGGTTGCCTTTTAACTCTGTTGATTGTTTTCTTTTTTTAAATTTTTTTTTATAATTTTATTTTTTAATGGGGTGACATCAATAAATCAGGGTACATATATTCAAAGAAAACATGTCCACGTTATCTTGTCATTCAATTATGTTGCATACCCATCACCCAAAGTCAGAATGTCCTCTGTCACCTTCTATCTAGTTTTCTTTGTGCCCCTCCCCCTCCCCTTTCCCTCTCCCTCTCCCCCCACCCCCCGTAACCACCACACTCTTATCAATGTCTCTTAGCCTCGCTTTTATATCCCACCTACGTATGGAATAATGCAGTTCCTGTTTTTTTCTGATTTACTTATTTCACTTTGTACAATGTTATCAAGATCGCACCATTTTGCTGTAAATGATCCGATGTCATCATTTCTTATGGCTGAGTAGTATTCCATAGTGTATATGTGCCACATCTTCTTTATCCAGTCTTCTATTGATGGGCTTTTTGGTTGTTTCCATGTCCTGGCCACTGTGAACAATGCTGCAATGAACATGGGACTGCATGTGTCTTTATGTACCAATGTTTCTGAGTTTTGTGGGTATATACCAAGTAGAGGGATTGCTGGGTCATAAGGTAGTTCTATTTTTAGTTTTTTGAGGAACCACCGTACTTTCTTCCATAATCGTTGTACTACTACTTTACATTCCCACCAACAGTGTATGAGGGTACCTTTTCCTCCATAGCCTCTCAGACATTTGCTATTACCTTTCTTGTTAATAATTGCTAATCTAACAGGTGTGATGTGGTATCTCATTGCAGTTTTGATTTGCATTTCTATAATAACTAAAGAAGATGAGCATCTTTTCATATATCTGTTGGCCATTTGTATTTCTTCCTGGGAGAAGTGACTGTTCATGTCCTCTTCCCATTTTTTTATTGGATTGTTTGTTTGTTTGTTGTTGATTTTTATGAGTTATTTGTATATTTTGGATATTAGGCCCTTATCTGAGCAGTTGTTTGAAAATATCATTTCTCATTTAGTTGGCTGTCTGTTTATTTTGATATCAGTTTCTCTTGCTGAGCAAAAACTTCTTAGTCTGATGTAGTCCCATTCATTAATTTTTGCCTTCACTTCTCTTGCCTTTGGAGTCAAATTCATAAAATGCTCTTTAAAACCCAGGTCCATGAGTTTAGCACCTATGTCTTCTTCTATGTACTTTATTGTTTCAGGTCTTATGTTTAGATCTTTGATCCATTTTGAGTTAATTTTAGTACAAGGGGACAAACTGTAGTCCAGTTTCATTCTTTTGCATGTGGCTTTCCAGTTTTCCCAACACCATTTGTTGAAGAGGCTTTCTTTTCTCCATTGTGTGTTGTTGGCCCCTTTATCAAAAATTATTTGACTATATATATGTGGTTTTATTTCTGGGCTTTCTATTCTGTTCCATTCATCTGAGTATCTACCTTTCTGCCAATACCATGCTGTTTTGATTGTCGTGGCCCTATAATATAGTTTGAAGTCAGGTATTATAATGCCCCCAGCTTCATTCTTTTTCTTTAGGATTGCTTTGGCTATTCGGGGTTTTTTATAGTTCCATATAAATCTGATGATTTTAGGCTCCATTTCTTTAAAAAATATCATTGGAATTTTGATGGGAATTGCATTAAATTTGTATATTGCTTTGGGTAATATGGCCATCTTGATTATATTTATTCTTCCTAACCAAGAACTAGGAATATTCTTCCATCTCATTATATCTTTTTCAATTTCCCTTAACAATTGTTTGCAGTTTTTATTATATAAGTCCTTTATATTCTTTGTTATGTTTATTCCTAGGTATTTTTTTGTTGTTGTTGTTGCAATTGTGACGGGATTATTTTTTTGAGTTCATTCTCAAATGTTTCATTGTTGGCATATAGAAAGGCAATGGACTTCTGTATGTTAATTTTGTATCCTGTGACCTGACTGTATTGGCTTATTGTTCCTAGTAGTCTTTTTGTGGATTCTTTGGGGTTTTTGATGCATAAGATCATATCATCTGCAAAAAGTGATACCTTTACTTCTTTTCTGATATGGATGCCTTTTATTTCTTTGTCTTGTCTGATTGCTCTGGCTAGAACCTCTAGTACCACATTAAATAAGAGTGGAGAGAGTGGACAACCCTGTCTTCTTCCTGATTTAAGGGGAAAAGCCTTCAGTTTTGTTCCATTTAATATGATGTTAGCTGATGGTTTATCATATATGGCCTTTATCATGTTGAGATATTTTCCTTCTATACCCATTTTGTTGAGAGTCTTAAACATAAAATTGTGTTGTATTTTATCGAAAGCCTTTTCTGCATCTATTGATAAGATGATGTGGTTTTTGTTCTTTGTTTTGTTGATATGGTGTATTACATTAACCGTTTTATGTATGTTGAACCATCCTTGAGATTCTGGGATGAATCCCACTTGATCATGATGTATTATTTTTTTAATATGTGGTTGTATTTGATTTGCTAGTATTTTGTTTAGTATTTTATCATCTGTATTCATTAGAGATATTGGTCTGTAGTTTTCTTTTTCTGTGCCATCCTTGCCTGGTTTTGGTATGAGGGTTATGTTGGTCTCATAAAATGTGTTTGGAAGTATTCCTTTTTCTTCAATTTTTTGGAAGACTTTCAGTAGAATAGGAACCAAGTCTTCTTTGAATGTTTGATAAAATTCACTGGTATAGCCGTCAAGGCCTGAACTTTTATTTTTGGGGAGGTTTTTAATGGTTATTTCTATTTCTTCTCTACTATTAGGTCTGTTTAGGCTTTCTGCTTCTTCTTGACTCAGTCTAGGAAGGTTGCATTGTTCTAGGAATTTATCCATTTCTTCTAGGTTGTTGAATTTAGTGCCATAAAGTTTTTCATAGTATTCTACAATAATTCTTTGTATATCTATGATGTCTGTGGTGATTTCTTCTCTTTCATTTTGAATTTTGTTTTTATGAGTTCTTTCTCTTTTTTTCTTGGTAAGTCTTGCCAAGGGTTTGTCAATTTTGTTGATCTTTTCAAAGAACCAGCTCCTTTTTTAATTAATTTTTTCTATACTTTTTCTGTTCTCTATTTTATTTATTTCTGCTCTGATTTTTATTATCTCCTTTCTTCGGCTGGTTTTGGGTTGTCTTTGTTCTTCTTTTTCCAGTCCCTTAAGGTGTGAAGTTAAGTGGTTCACTTGGGCTCTCTCTTGTTTGTTCATATATGCCTGAAGTGATATGAACTTCTCTCTTATCACTGCTTTTGCTGCATCCCATAGATTCTGATATGTCGTATTGTTATTTTCATTTGTCTGTATATATCTTTTGATCTCTGCACTTATTTCTTCTTTGACCCATTCATTTTTTAAAAGTATGTTGTTTAGTTTCCACATTTTTGTGGGATTTTTTTCCTCTTTTTTGCAGTTGAATTCTAGTTTCAAGGCTTTATGATCAGAAAATATGCTTAGTACAACTTTGATTTTTCTGAATTTGCTGAAGTTATTTTTGTGGCCCAACATATGGTCAATTCTTGAGAATGATCCATGTACACTGGAGAAAAATGTATACTCTGTCACTTTGGAATAAAATGTCCTGTAGATGTCTATCATATCCAGGTGCTCTAGTGTTTTGTTTAAGGCCAATATATCTTTGTTGATTCTCTGTTTGGATGACCGATCTAGAGCCGTCAGCGGTATATTGAGGTCTCCAAGTATGATTGTATTTTTGTCAGTTCTTGTTTTAAGATCAATAAGTAGTTGTTTTATATATTTTGGTGCTCCTTGGTTTGGTGCATACATATTAAGAATTGTTATGTATTCTTAATTCAGTGTTCCCTTAGCCATTATGAAATGGCCATTTTTGTCTCTGAGTACTTTTGCTGTCCTGTAGTCAGCATTATCAAATATGAGTATTGCTACACCTGCTTTTTATGGATGTTATTTGCTTGGAGTATTGTTTTCCAGACTTTCACTTTGAATTTTTTTTTATCCTTGTTGCTTAGATGAGTTTCTTATAGGCAGGATACAGTTGGATTTTCTTTTTTAATCCATTCTGCTACTCTGTGCCTTTTTATTGGTGAGTTTAATTCATTTACATTTAGTGTAATTATTGACACTTGTGAGTTCCCTTTTGCCATTTTATAGATTGCTTTCTGTTAGTTTTGTGTCTTGATTGATCCTTCTCTTTTGTTTTTCTATCTTTTGTTTTTATTTGGTTGTATTCCATACATCTTTCCTCTGTTGCTATCTTTTTAAAATCATGTGCCTCTGTCATGGTTTTTTCAATGGTGGTTATCATTAAGTAATGAAAAGGGTTCCTACCCTGTTCATTGTAGTGCACTAAGTTGTGAGTACTTTTACACTCCATCGTTTTTTGCTACTGTTAATCTCCATCCTCTCCCCCCCTCCTTTCTTTTTGTTATTGTCACAGTTTAAATTTGGTTTTATTGTGTTCTTCTTGTAGCTTTTACTTGTGGCTTTGTTTTCTTTTGTTCTTTGTATCTGATTGGAGTACCCCCTTTAGTAATTCTTGGAGTGGGGGTTTTCTGATGATAAATTCCCTCATCTTTTCTTTATCTATGAATGTTTTTATTTCTCCTTCATATTTGAAGTATAGCTTTGATGGGTATAGTATTCATGGCTGAAAGTTCCTCTCCTTCAGGACTTTAAATATTGGGTTCCACTCTCTTCTAGCTTGTAGAGTTTCTGTTGAGAAATCTAATGATAATCTAATGGGCCTTCCTTTATATGTTGTATTCTTCTTTTCCCTGGCTGCCTTGAGAATTTTTTCTTTGTCATTCGTTTGTGCCAATTTCATTATGATGTGCCTTGGAGTAGGTTTGTTGGGGTTAAGAAAACTCAGAGTTCTGTTTGCTTCTTTAATTTGAGACTTTAGTTCTTTCTACAGGCTTAGGAAGTTCTCATCTATTATTTGTTTAAGTATGTTCTCCATTCCATTTTCTCTCTCTTCTCCCTCTGATATACCTATTATTCTTATGTTATTCCTTTTGATGGAGTCATATATTTCCTGTAGGGCTATCTAATTTTTTTTTTTTTTGAGTCTCTTTCTTCTTCTCTCTGTTGTGCCTCAAATTGCTTGTCTTCTATTTCACTAATCCTATCTTCTATCTGGCCTGTTCTATTAGCTAAGCTTGTTACCTCATTTTTCAGCTTGTGAACTGAGTTTTTCATCTCTCTTTGATTTGTTTTTATAGTTTTAATTTCCTTGGTAATATATTCTTTGTGTTCATTGAGTTGTTTTCTGAGCCCCCTAAATTGCCTTTCTGTGTTTTCTTGTATATCTCTGAGTATTTTTAGGATTTCTATTTTAAATTCTCTGTCATTTAACTCCATGGTTTTCAATGTATTAAATTTTTTCTCCATAGATTTTTTCCTCATCTATCTGTGTTACCTCTCTTTCTTTTTTATCCATGATATTCAATTTTCTCTTCCTTAATGGCATCTGAGGATGGGTTTGTTGATAGTATTAATGATTTTTAATAAATAATAAAAAGTTAAAAAAATAAAAATAAAAAATAGGAAAGAGTTTTTTTTTTAAAAAAATTAAAAATTAAAAAAAAAGAAAATTATTCCCCTCCCTCCTTTTTTCCTCTCCTCTCCTCTCCCCTTTCTGAGAAAATCTTGTGGTAAACTGTGAACTATATTGTGTTAAAGAGAACAAACAATGCCTATAATGGAGGGCCTGAGTTGGGAAGAAGTAATAAAGGGGCAAAAGAAGGGGGTATGGACCCACAAAATGCAAATAAGGAAAAAATTTGGGTCAGGAATAAAATGATTTGCTTTTAGGTGTTGGTTGACTAAGAGATATGATGAGAGGAATAAGAGGGAAGCAGGAAAATGGGGGGGGGGGAATTAAAAAATTACTATTGTATTTAGTGGAACAAGAACTAGATAAAATGGGGAGCCAGGGTTCAGAGCACTACTAGTGAGTTAAAAAAATGAAGTAAAAATCCCCCAAAATGCCACAAACATAAGTTTGAGTCCCAGATAAGATAATTTGTTCATTATTGAGTATTGAATGAGAGCAGATGTAAAGTAGAAAGTAAGAAACTAATATAGAAGGAGAAAAGAAAGAGAGAAAAAAAGAAGAAAAAAGAGGGAACCACTAAAAGAAGAAAAAAGAAAAAAGGAGAGAGAGAGAGTTAAGGGTTTTGGAGTGCAACCCTCATAGAGAGAAAGGAAGAGGAAAGAAAAGATAATGGGAGATGTAACACTTATGGGTAGTGTAGTTCAAGAGAGGAGACAGTAAGACTGGCAGAGAATTAAACGACCAAATTGGAAGAGGAAAAAAAAAAATCAAGACATGAAGATAAGAGAAACAAATGAACAAATATAATAAAGTGTAATAGGGTATAAAGTCTGTGGATTATTCTTGATTTTGAGAGGTTATCTTCTTGCTTTTTCTTTTCTCTCCCTCTTCCTGGTCGGTGACTCTGTATACCGGGTTCTGCCCCTATGGCATGCTCAGGTAGAGGTTTGCAGTTGATAAGTCTCTATGGTGATGTCATATATTGGGCTTCAGTCTTGTTTGCAGTCGAGGCTCATTAGCATTTGTAGGCTCCGACAGTGAGAGAGTCTGTGTTCCTGGAGCCTTTCTCCTAGTCTTTTCTTCCTCAATTAGTAGCCTGGTAATCCAGCTATGGGGTTGCTGCTGCCTCTGCCTGGATAGTAAGAGGCTCAAAGAGCTGGCAACTCCCCACTCTATTCCCACTCAGCACAAGGCTCTGTGTAAGGCTCAATCAGTCAGAGCTGCTAGCATAATCAGGCGGGGCTTCTGCCCACACAAAGACTTCTGACTCTGCCACTCTGTTCAGTAACATGGGTGGGCGGGAGGGCGCCCACTCCCAGGGCATTCAGAGGAATCTCTTGCTCACTATCTGCATGCTCAGACCAGGATATCAGGTCGGCAGTCTCACACTCTGAGTGGAACCCCCGCCCGCACAGAAAAGTTCCAGTGTTGGAATTAGCTCTCGCTCCCTCCTCATGTGCAGCTTTTTCAGGGCACTGGAGTGGCCCGAGATTCCACTTTCAGCCCACACAAAGGCCTCTGATTCTCCCTTTCTGTGGGGTAACACGGGTGCCCGCTCCTGAGGTGCTCAAAGAAATCCCTTGCCCACTCTCCATGCACGCTGACCAGGATATCAGGCTGGCCGTCTCTCACTCCGGAGACCTTCGCCCGCATGGAGAAGTTCCAGTGCTGGAATTAGCTCTCGCTCCCTCCCCGTGCACGGCTTTTCCAGGGTGCTAGGGCGGTCCCAAGATTCTGCTTTTCAGCCCACACAAAGGCTTCTGACTCTGCCATGGGATAACACGGGCGCCCACTACCAGGGCTTTTGGAGGAATCTCTTGCCCACTATCTGCGTGTGCCGACCAGGAGATCGGGGCGATTGGCTGCCCCACTTGTCTTTTTTTATCTGGGTTTGGCGTGAGTGTTAGCTTATATTGCCTGGGTTGTCACAGGCACAGTTTTTCCTCGGCTTGGATCTCCGTGCCACATCCTGGTTCAACGGTTTGTGCCACGACCTGGATCTATTCACCCCCTTTGCCCGCCTTAGTTTCTATACTCTTAGTTCCCAGTGAAAGCAGCCCTATTTAGGTTAGTGAGGAAGGCGGAGTATTTCTTACTCCCTATTTCCTTCGGGGTTTGATTATATATTTAGCCATTTTTTTGCTCCACCATAAATTTCGGGTTGTATTGCAGAACATCTGGAGGCTCCAAGGATAGATTTTTCTGTTTCTGGTTGAAGATCTTGTTGAGTTTTTGGGGAGATTTATCAGTATCGCTTCCTACCACGCCATTACTCTAATGTCCTGTTGATTGTTTTCTATGCTGTTCTGAAGCTTTTTAGTTTGATGTATTTCCACTTGTATAATTTTGCTTTTATTTTTTTATTTTTGGTGTTTTATTCAAGATGTCATTACCAAATCTGATGTGAAGATTTCTCCATATGTTTTTAAGGAGTTTTATGGTTTAAGTTTTTATAATTAAATCTTTAATATATTTTGAGTACAGTATAAAATAAACATCTGATTTTATTATTATTTTGCATATAAATATCCAGTTTTCCTATCCCTATTTGTTGAAGAGAGTGAATCATATATAAGATAAAGGATTAATATCCAAAACATATAAGAAACTCCTACAAATTCATAGCACCTCCTCCTCCAACAATTCTATTCAAAACAGGTAAAAGACTTGATTGGACAGTGCTCCAAAGAAGACAAACAAATGGTGAAGAGGTACATGAAAATGTGCTCCTCAACACTCATCATCAGGGTAACGCTAATCAAAACCATGAGCTATCACCTAACACCTGTTGGTATGATTATTATAAAAATATATACCAAAAGGTACCAAGTAGTGAAAATATGGAAAACTTGGAACTATTATACTCTGTTGCTTGGAATGTAAAATGGTACCGCTGCTTTGCAAAATGGTATGGCAGTGTCTCAAAAAATTAAAAATTAAAAAATTGCCTTATGATCCATCAATCTTAGTTCTGAATGTATATTCAAAGGAATTGAAATTAGAATCTTGAAGAGCTGCATGACTTATCATGTTTATTGTGGCATTATTCACATTAGCCAAGATATGAAATCAACATAAATGCTCATTGACAGATGAATAGATAAAGAAAATGTGGTGTAGCAGTCCCCCTTATCTAAGTTTTGCTTTTATGTGAATTATCCTTTTGTTCAGCCTATCCACATTGTAATGTTCTTTGCTCCTTAGTCATTTAATTATCAGGTCAATTGTCATAGTACCACAATGCTTGTGTTCAAGTAATTTTTGTTTTATTTGATAATGGCATCAAAGCACAAGAGTAGCGATGTATATGGTGTAAGAAGGTGGTCTAGTTTTGTTTTCTTGCCTGTATCTGTCCAGTTGTTCTAGTGTCATTTATTGAATAGACTATCTTTACCCCATTGTGAGTTCTTGCATCCTTTGTCAAGTATTAATTGATTATATAGCCGTGGGTTTAACCATAAAACTCCTGGAAGAAAACATAGGCAGTACAAGCTTAGAAATTTCTCTTAGCAATAATTTTTCTGATATGTCTCCTCAGACAAAAGAAACAAAAGAAAAAAATAAACAAATGGGAATACATCAAACTAAAATTTTTTTGCACAGCAAAAGAAACGATTAAGAAAACTAGAAGACAACCTACTGAATAGCAGACTATATTCATCAATAAAACATTGATAAGTGGTTAATATACATAATGAACAAATAACTCAGACAACCTAACTCCAGGAAAACAAACAATCCAATTAAAAAGTGGGCAGAAGATCTGAATAAACACTTCTTCAAAAAGGATAAACAGGTGGCCAATAGACATATGAAAAGTTGCTGAACATCACTAATTATCAGAGAAGTACAAATCAAACCATACTGATGCTGCCTATCAGAATGGTTATCATCAATGAATCAACAAACAAGTGTTAGTGGGGATGTGGAAAAAATGAACCTTATTGTACTGTTTGTGGGAATACAGATTGGTGCAATAACTATGGAAGACAGTGTGGATTTCCTCTAAAAATTAAAATGGAATTGACTTACGACCCAGTGATTCCACTTCTGGGAATATATCCAAAGAAACACCAAACACTAATTCAAAAGAATATACATACCCAATGTTCATTGTAGTGTTATTTACAATAACCAAGATATAGAAGCATCCCAAGTTCCCATCAATAGATGAGTGGATAATAAAGCTCTAATGAATATGCACATAGCATACTACTTGTCAATAAAAAAGAATGAAATCTTACCTTTTGCAACAACATGAATTGACCTAGAAGTTAATGGTAAATGAAATTAGACAAAGAAAGATAAATACCATGATTTAATTATATGTGAAATCTAAAGAAAAGAATAAACAAACAAAATTGAAAGAGACTGGTAGACACATAAAACAGACTAATGGTTATCAGAGGAGAGAATAGTTGGGGAATAGCTGAAAAAGGTGAAAGGATTAAGAAGTACAAATTATAGTTACAGAATACTCATGGAGGTGTACATTACAGCATGGGAAATATGGTCAACAATATTGTCATAACTATGTAAGAGGGCCACACTGTTAGGTATATGAATGTCTAACTACTGTGCTTTACATCTGAAACTAATACAAAATAATATTGAATGTAAACTGTTATTGAAAAATTAAAAAAAATTAATTAGAAAAAAGAATAGTTATTCTGGCAACTTTCACATCTCAAAGAAAAGCTATAAAAAGCTTTAAGTGAATAATTAAGATTGTTAAAACAGAAATACAAAACACTTATCTTTCTTTTGACACCCAAACTTGCAAATCAAAAGTGAAGGCTTCAAGGAATAGGGCACTTAGTCTACCATAATAAAAAGAGAGATACATAAACTATCATGGAGAAGCTGAGACAGAGTCTACAGACACCTTTGTCCTTGGAGCCAAATCACATCAACTGAACTTCTCATTGCTATTGAGCAAAGGCCTTCCATGTGTCCTGGCTTTCACTGACTCCAGCCCATCCAAAAAAACACTTTTGCATGCCCTTGATCTTCATGGCAATAGTGTTGGTATGCAATGAAAAGTGGGGTTGGGACAGTTAATGAGGAAACCTACCTTTAACTGTCTATATCTATATCTATATCTATATCTATATCTATATCATCTATATCTATCTATATTTATCTATATCATCTATATCATCTATATCTATATCTATATCCAGAATAAGTTGATCCAGAAACAGCAGACAGTGGAGTCATTTAAACAAGCATACATCAAATATTTTAACAAGGGTTTTGCACATTTGTGCTGAGTGCCTTTATAGAGTAATACAGGAAAATATGGAATTTTTGGTTATATTTCTCAATTAATACATAGTCATATGACATTCAAATTGGGCAGAAGGAAGTAAAAGTATCAATTTTTGCAGATGACATGATTCTGTATATAGAAAACCCTAAAGACGTCACCAAAAAATTATTAGAAACAATAAAAAATACAGTAAAGTTGCAGAATACAAAATAAATGTACAAAAATTTATTTCTTTTTTATATACTAACAATGAAACTTCAGAAAATGCACAGAAAGGTAAAAAGTACCATGTTAAGACAAACATCTGTGTAAATTGCATTTAATAAGTAAATGTACCTTTTCCAACTTACATACAAATTTAACTTGAAAACAAATCTACAGAACCTATTTCATTTGTAATCCAGGGACTGCCTGTATACTGATTTAATACAATCCCCATCAAATTCCAATGTCATTTTTTAAAGAAATAGAACAAAAAAATAATCATTTGATATGAGACCACAAAAATATCCAAAGCAATCCTGAGAAAAAAGAAGAAAGCCAGAGGTATAACACTATCTAAATTTAAATTATACTACAGAGTTACAATAATCAAAACAGCATGGTACTGGCAGAAAAACAGACACGGACCAAAAAATCAGAATTGACAACCCAGAAATAAGCCACATGTATTCAATATATGGACAAATAATTTTTTTTTATAAAGGAGCCAAAAACACACAATGAAGGAAAGGAAAAGGCTCTTCAATAAATGATACTGGAAAAATTGGAAAGCCACTTGCAAAAGAAAGAAACTAGACTTCTGTTTGTTATCATATACAAAATAATGATTAAAAATGAATCAAAGACCTAAATAAAAGGTCTGAAACAATAAATTACATAGAAGAAAACATGTGTTAAGCTTATGAATCTTGGTCATAAAGAACATTTTTATAAATTTGACCCCAAGGCAAGTGAAATAAAGGCAAAAATAGATGAATGAGACTGTATCAAACTAAAACGCATCTGCATGAGAAAAGAAACCAATAGCAAAACAAAAAAGCAACTGACTGAATGGGAGATAATTGCAAATGACAACTCCAACAAAGGTTTAATATCCAAAACATATAAAGAACTCATAAAACTCAACACCAAACAATCCAATTTAAAAAATGGGCAGAGGACCTGAACAAATACCTCTCCCAAGAAGACATATAAATTGCCAACAGATGAAGAGATGTCCAACTTCACTAGCATTAAGGAAATACAAATCAAAACAACCTACACCTGTTAGAATGGATATCGTCAACAAGACAAGTAGTAGCGAGTGTTGGAGAGGTTGTGGAGAAAGGAGAACCCTCATTTATTGCTGGTGGGAATATAAACTAATATAACCACTATGGAAAACAGTCTGGCAGTTCCTTAAAAAAATTAAAAATAGAGTTACAATATGACATAGCTGTGGAGGAACAGTATGTAAAAAAATATATGAATTTGAATTCAGCTGAACATGAACAATAAGGGTCACAAAAAATGGCTGCTGGAATGACTGAGTCATTTACTCAGGGCAGGATCAGACATCCTGCTGTAGTTTCCCCTTAAGCCAGGGAGGATGCTCTTACCACTTGACAGCTGGCCTAGTTAATTATTCTGAAATGTGGTCACCTTGCTTTGTTCCTAGAGGCAATGGATGAAGGACGCTAGTGTAATAACCTCCAGCCTAAATTTTCCCACAAAATAGGTAGGGTCTCAGACTGCCCCTGAAGCTCTAGAGAACTTTTCCTCACTGATGTGCGAGTGGCTGACTTTGGAGCCCAGGTTGAAGCTTCCCGGTCTGGCGATGTGTTCCTCCTCTGTGATTTGGAGAGATTTGTACATGCTCATCATTCTCTTTTTCTTAGTCTATTGCTTTAACTAGCTATTATTCTAGAACCCAGGCTGATGTTTCTCCACCTGGTGATGTTGTGTAGCTTATTGTTGCATTGATTCTTTTTCTTTATTCTGCTTTAGGTTAGATAAATTCAAACCCCTTTTGATTTTGCCTTATTTTTATTGTTATTAATCATAATAAGTTTCCCCTTAAAATTCATCCATGAGCAATTGCAACTCTGTACCATGCCCCCTGCACAGCACACTAGCAAACCCTCTTTTGGGTATCTACCCAAAAAACTAGAAAACATTTATTTGTAAAGATATATGCACCTCCAGGTTCATTACAGCATTATTCATGGTGGCCAAGACATGGAGACAACCAAAGAGTCCTTTGATAGAGGATTGGATAAAGAAAACTGTGGTACATGTATACAACAGAATACTACTCAGCCAAAAGAAAAGACAAAATATTGCCATTTGTGACAAAATGGATGGATCTTGAGATTATTATGCTAAGCAGAAAAAAAGCTAAATACTATATTATTTCATTCATCTGTGAAATATAAAACTGAAACTCATAGACACAGACAACAGTATGGTATTTACCCGAGGTGGGTGGAGGGTAAAGAAAGCCAAATCTATGGTGACAGAAGATGTTTTGAGTTGGTGCGAGGCACACAATGCAATACACAGTTCATGGATCATAGAAATGTACACTTGGAATGGAGATGCTCTTAGTAACAAATGTCACCCAATAAATTTAATTTTAAAAGCTGCTTTTAAGTATACTTTTTTCCAAGAAGATTCATAGATTAATGCAAGTAATAAAGGGCCAATTATAAGAACTTAAAAGGAGCAGTGATATTGGTGAGACTATTTCTGTATCTGAAAACTGTTTACGTGTGTCTTTGATCAAAATACAGTGCTCAAGTAAATCTGAGCATCTATGTGGGCTAAAAAGAAAAACATTTTTTTTAATATTTTACTTTTTTTATAAAGCTGGTAAATATCATCAGCCTTCATATTGCCTTTTTTCCCTCATTTCCAAACAAAAGGTGGATTGTGTATGTCTGGTATTCAAAAAACCTAAAGGAACATGACAGAAAACATTCTCAGAAATATCAATTAATAAGGTGTTAGTAATGCAAAGATAAAAATATTAAAGATCATTATAAAATAGAGATCCATTAGATCATGCCATTAAACAGAGTGTTTTAGTAATATAAGGTTATAGTAATTAAATATATAAAAATATTGAAGATATATAAAAGTAATTAAAAGGATATTAAAAATAATTATTAAAATTAAATAACATTATGCCATTTGGATAGGAATTGATATAGTGGCTTAGTGTCATAACTCTGTAATGTGATAAACAGACTCTGACTTTCAAGTAGAGCCCAGTTAGTATGTGTGTGAAGTTATACATAGATAAGAAGTGGCTTGGTGTTATTTACATTAACTTTGTAAATTAATGAAAATAAGAACATCTTAAAAAGTAGTTTAATGTAAACATTTCAGTTGATTGACATAAAGGGGATTCCCTGTGAGGAACTCCCAAAAAGGTGGTTTGAGGTGATCATCCTGTAGATTGACACCTGTTAGAAGGCGTTGGCCAGAAGAGGTACTAAAGCTGAGGGGCCCCATGCTGCGGTAGCTGTCCAGACTCCAACATTGATGTGGACTGTCTCCACGCTGCTCTGAGATCTGACCAAAGCCAGCTGAGAGGAGCACGCCAACGGGACCCCCTTAAGCTGTACCAAGGCACGCCAAAAGGATTTGTGAGTAATAAATTGCCTGTGTGATTATTGCAACTAATTTGTGTGTTGGTCGGTCTTGTCTTTCCTCCGGTGGCAGTTAACAGTAGCATCCTCATAGCCACCTCAAGAGTAGTCTTGAAGAGGCTGCCAGCCCTGCTGATAAGCAGGAGTGTCTCACTGCATGGGGAAGTCGAATCAGGGACGCCTGATCAACATAGATCTTGGGCTCTACTGGGACACAAAGCATCCTGATCATAGTCCTAGTTTTCTATCTTTTATGGCCTAAGTTGCTAGGGTCACACTGCTATATTTTAAGAGAAAAGCTAGTCTTTGTTATGCTTTCTTCTTGGAAATACCTGACAGTTCTATTCAAGTAAGAGCATACATAAGTGCACAGGTTGGTCATTATGATAAAAACCTTCAATTTAAAGTTGTAACCACAAATTTAACTTTGATGTCTCCTTAGTACTTTTAAATTTTTTACCTGGGATAACACTTCTGCCTGGTCCACTCATTCAGGAAGAGGCCGTTGCCTTCATCTCCACCGCTCAGAACTGACTGCGTCCCTACAGTCCACGGTACAGATGATTGATGCCTCAGACCTACACAACCACCATTTGCTTCCACCTTGAATTTATAGAGCTATAATGTGCTACCCACAGATCAAACTCCTCAAAGATCTTGCAACGCTCTGAATCTTTTCATTCCAGTCTTTATCTTCCTCTGACTCAATACCGTGTATGTTGTACTTTGAGGATGGTTATCATTTGTCCTCCTGTGGTATGACCCTTGACACATTATTCATTTGTTCTTAATATGGTCTTCTTCATTTTTCCTAAATTCACAGGTCTTCTTTCTGTTATAATTCAAACACCCTTCCTAGAAAAGCAGATTTGACAATTCACAGCAAAGCCTTCACCTCACACCTTCTCAGAAGGAGAGACCAGTGTAGAGCATATCACTTTCTCTGAATAGTAAAAGAGTTCAGATTTTCTGCTGTTAGGTTTTGTTTCATCTCAGAAGAAATGTACACCCACATTAAGATATTCAGTATAAATGGCTCTAGCTGTCCCTGGAAACTATAGACTACGGTATCACTAGATTAACCTTGAACCCTACCCAGGTGTCAGAAATTAGCTTGCATCTGAAGACAGCGCCTCTTAGATTAGCACCTTACTAGTCAACGCATGCTATTTTAAAAAGAGTTTAAAATTTTCTAAATAAGCTGGTATGTGCTTTTATTCATGAATTTTCCATAGTAAATATATTATCTGGCCAAATCAAATTTCCAGTTAAGTAAGCTAAATGATAACCTAGTATTGCTTCACCACAATGTTGAATTTAGCTCTTAAATTGTTTGTATATTTACTTCCCTGTCTTAGTTGCCTTTGAATGAGAAAGCGTCAAGTCATTCCTTGATGATGTAAGATATTTCAGCAACAGTGGATCATTTCCTTCAATATTTCATTTTGTTTTTCTCTATCCTGCAAACTCTTACCACGATTCGAGAGCAATGTGAACTATCACCTCCTGTTTGGTGCCATTCCTGAGTCTACAGGCAATACGCGCTCTCTGTTCTTCTGTCCGTATACAGCAGTTCATCTCTACATTCCCATATTATGTTACAAGTTTTCATTGTTACAATTTTGTTCTCTGATTATGAGATAAGGAAAGGTTCTTCAGTGGTAGCTAATAACCCCCAAATCTGAGTGGCTTAACACAACAAACATCGATTACCTTGCAGTCTAATAAAGGTAGAATAAGCCTCCCTCATCTTGTAGCTCTACTCTTTGAAATATGTAGCCCCCAAGAAAGAAGTGAGAACTAAAAGGTCTTTAAGGGTCAGAACTGGAAGCCACCTATATTACTACTGCCCACATTGTGGTGGCCAAACTGCAGTCAGATGGCCACACCTAACTGTGAGGGAGCCTGGGAAATGTCATCTTCCTGTGAATTCAGGAAGAGTAAATGGTATAGTGTACATATAGCATTTTTATGACACAATATTTTTTACGATTTCACCATCCTCTTTAGTTTCTATGGTTATATTTAACACATAATGAATATTCAATAGATATTTATGAGGGCAAGATTTTTTTAAAAAATACCATTTCACAGTGTCTTATCAGTGTTGAAAAAATGTGGTTAGGCCCTGGCTGGTTGGCTCAGCAGTAGAGCGTAGGCCCAGTGTATGGAAGTCCCGGGTTTGATTCCTGGTCAGGGCACACAGGAGAAACACCCCTCTGCTTCTCCACCCTTCCCTTTACCCCTTCCCTCTCTCTCTATCTCTCTCTATTTCTCCCACAGCCATGCCTCAAGTTTTTCTAGCAAGTTGGCCCCGGGCGCTGAGGATGGCTCCATGGCCTTGCTTCAGGTGCTGAAATAACTAGGCTGATGAGAAATGGAGCAGCAGCCCCAGATGGACAGAACATCTCCCTGTAGGGGACTTTCCAGGTGGATTCCAGTCAGGGCACAAGCAGGAGTCTGTCTCTCTGCTTCCCTGTCTCCCCACTTCCCTACCTCTCACTTAACAAATAAAAAAAAGAAAAAATGTGGTTAATTGGTATCTCCTGTTAGTTGATATCTGAGGATTTAATGCTGCTTCAGTTTGATGTCATTCTATTAGAATAAAAATGTAATTTCCCTATAGTAAGAGGAAGTCAGCTCAGAACTTTTTTTTAAGCTAAAACGAAAAGAAAGGGGGATATCGTGTATATGCTATGTCTACTTGATCTGTTTCCCTATAGATGAATTTATGTTGAATTCAAATGGATCATATTCTTTTAATTTTTTTACTAATATTATTAGTTGGATGTGAACTGTTAATTGCTCTCATTACTGACAAAATGATCATTGCTGGAATTATAAATTCATCCTTTAAACTTAGTAAATGAATAGGAAATGACATTTCACCATAAAAAAGAAGCAATAGTTTTTAAAATATGCTTTTCTCCTGTAAATCTACATGTATTATACTTAATTTTTTCTTGTATTTATCTGAATATGAACTGTTTACATCATCCAAATATATCTTAAACAGAATTTTTCTCTCACAGATTTTTAGACTTCCCAGATCAAATATCCTCTGACTTCAATTTCTTATTTCAAATCATCAAGAAGGAGGCAAAAGTTTATTGAAGTAGTGGAAGTGGGGGAGGGGTACGAGAGGGAATGATTGCTACCTTAGCTGGAGCTGTTGGCGAAGGGCTCTTTTTACCTACTTGATGCCTCAACTTATTCCAGCTCTCGTACCTTGTGAGGGTCTCCTCTTCTTGCACATTTTAAAATTCCTCTTCTTCCTCCTTCTGTTCTTGACTTATAGCTGTCAGATAATAAATATTCCTTTCCATCCCACCTCTTTCACCCACTATCAAGAAAGCACTTGGGAACTGTTACCTTGGAACCTCCAGACAAACAGACCAGGAGGAAAAAATTAAAGGAGAAGTGAGTCAAGTCCTCCAGTGGCTGAAAAGCCTTCAAACTGTACTCAAGAACCCACTCTAGGAGCTGTTTCCTTTTTAAATTAAGTGCAATAGATTTTCTTATATGTCTTAGTTTGTTAAACATAAGTGAGATGAAAGTGGGAGGCAGGTAGAAAATGTTTCATATTAAAAAGTCTGGGCATTTAATAATCTCAGAAATGACTTATGAAGATCATTGGCAGAACAGCTACTGGCTGAAGATATTGCCCTTTTCTCTAAGCTGTGTCATTGTTTGACTTCTATTTTTCTTGGTGCTGACTTTATTCTCTTCTTTTCTTTGTTGTTTTTGTTCGCTCCTGTCTGCATCTCCTGCTCCATCTCAAACAGGCCAATGTTCAGAAGTGCAATGCAAAAATGAAATGATGGCTATAGAGATGGATAGTGGCCATTCTGCTCTGCAAATGTACAGCCATTTTGTCCAGCAAAATCTCTTGTGTTTGGGGGTATATACCCAGTACATGCAGCCCCATGTTCATTGCAGCATTGTTCACAGTGACCAGGACATGGAAACAACCAAAAAGCCCTTCAATAGATGACTGGATAAAGAAGATGTGGCACATATACACTATGGAATACTACTCAGCCATAAGAAATGATGACATCGGATCATTTTCAGCAAAATGGTGGGATCTTGATAACATTATACGAAGTGAAATAAGTAAATCAGAAAAACCAGGAACTGCATTATTCCATACGTAGGTGGGACATAAAAGTGAGACTAAGAGACATTGATAAGAGTGTGGTGGTTACAGGGGAGGGAGGAGAGGGAGAGGGAAAGGGGAGGGGTGGGGCACAAAGAAAACTAGATAGAAGGTGACAGAGGATAATCTGACTTTGGGTGATGGGTATGCAACATAATTGAATGACAAGATAACCTGGGCATGTTTTCTTTGAATATATGTGTCCTGATTTATTGATGTCACCCCATTAAAAAAATAAAATTATATATAAAAAAATCTCTTGTGTTCCTGCTGGAATAGCTTTTGGGCAAGAATATTTGTGTACCCGAAAGGCATGAAGCTAAGGTTCATCTGTAGAATTGGCTTCAGTGACGGGATTGAGCTGGGTCCAAATTCCCTATCTTGCTCAGGTTTGTCTTGCCCATTTGAATATTAAAATACTTAGAGCAGTTGTGCGTGGTAAGGCTAATCCAGAATCCAGAACGCTGTACAATGAGTGATTGCCATCTGGAGGCATGAGAGCTCACTGCTCCGCAAAACACTACTCCAGTATTATTGTTCAAAACAGTGCTGGATTTTCATTGAGACATGAAACTACTGAAACTGATCTGAGAAAGGGAATTCAGGAGGCATAACTGTTCAAGCAAAGAAGAATCAGGGAAGTGAGCGATGGACCTAAAAATGCATGCTTGACCATGCTTTCCTGGGGCTTAGAACCCTTCCATGGCTGCTCATCAATTTCAAAATGAAGGCTGAGTTGCTTAGCATGATATATAAGGCCATCTGAGATCCGGCACCGATAGCTACCTTTTCCTTCATCTGGTGCCCTGTGTAATAAATAGTGAGGCCATGGAGTACTCACATTTAGTACCAGCCCTGACAGTTGCCGTCCCCAATCTCTCTACAACACACATTCAAATTCAGGGCTGTGAATCATTGGTTATAATTTTTCCTCTGCATGCAGTGCCCTTTTTAACCTGTTTCATCACCACCGATGTTGCCACCTCTAGCTTGACACTTACCCCAGGATGCCCCATTATTCATACGGTCTGCTCCTGGTGCTGCATGGCGCTGGGGCACATCTCTCTTGGCCCTTAACACACTCTAGTGAGGTATCACCACATGCCCACCTTCTACATTAAATGATGCGGATATAAAATAAAGACTTATTGAATAAAATTTAACTTAGGTGGAAAACCCCAGGGTTTTCTAATAAGGATTTTAGAGAGTTGGTGTTATGGTTTTTCCTTTATAGAACCCTCTGTCTCTTTGAATGACAGCCATTTTCCACATAGATTTCTTCAGGGGGTTTCTTTCATTAAACAATGAGGAGATCTCATTTGTAAAAAAATCAAATTGAAGAAGGAAAATAGGCAAGGCCTGTTTTCTCAGAAAGGCAAATTATAAGAGTTTTCTGCTGCAACTTTAACTTGGAAGCTCACAGTCAGAAAATACTATTTACCCTTTTCATAATCACCCAGCCAGGACGGGGTTATTCCAGAACGAGACACTGAACAAATTATACGTAATACATACAGACATTCCTAAAATGCTGCATATTTGGACAGAAGCACATTTGTGTCTCAGAGTGATGCTGACCAGTTCTAGGATGTTGGCTGTTAAGCATAATTGCATTTCTTTATAAAGAGCCTGAAGAAGGGGCACAAAAGCTTGGCATATTTATTTTGGTCTTTTAGAGTCAGTGTAATTGATATTTTGCCATGAGAAGCACTGTGTTCTTCCTGCTGGGCACCCAGGCTGTGTGATAGGTACCACAATTTCGTCCTGATTTTCTTATAATCGGGCTCCTGGACCTCTGTGGTTGGAGGCAGTGCTCAGTGTCCACAGGCTTTGTTGGCACTGTCTCATCAATGTCCACACACTGTTCTAACAGTGCCCCCTTTTAACCCATCATGAAGAAGTCTTCTTCCCACGGAGGCCGAGACGTGGAGTCACACGTATGGGGACAGCCAAACAAGAACTGCTCTGAAGCAAATATGGTTCTGAAGGTGAGAGTAGCACATTTTTTTTTCCTAAAAAAAGGAAGGAAATTTAAGCTTTGAGAGCTTTCTTGAATCATATATTATAAGCTGTACTTTATGAATATGCATTACGTTACCTCTTTTGAACTTCCTTGAAACAAATTCTCATAAATAAACAAGGAATGTACCACACTGACAGAGTCATTTAAACTGGATGTATTGTGCTAATGGAGTGAAAAGAATTAAAAATTTTCAAGGGCTTCAACCCTCAATTTTAATAAATTTCATGGAAATTGGATCAAGCCCTAATTGCTAATTCATCTGAAATTATTAAAAAGAGATTTCAATTACTACCACCATTGAATTTTGATGTACCAAATTAAATTAGGATACTAGATTGTATCTTTTCTTAAATCCAGACCTATTTAAAAACCTTTTTCTGTGAATTCTGAAAGAGAACTTTGTGTTTGGTTATGTTACTGGGAAAAAAAAAATCCAGCATTAGTACAAAATAGTAGGTTAAATCTCGTAGTGAAGATTTTTAATGACATTTCAGTGTTCCTCTTATAATTACTCTTCATCTAAGATATCCCATAATGATGTTGGACACTCTTGGTTCAGGCTCACTGGCTTGCTTCATTAGCATGTCATTCCCATTCCACATCACAAGATTTAATTGTAATGCCGGATATGCACAGCTCTCCACAGAAGTCTAATCAAAGTGGATTCACTTGTATTATTAATATCAAAAATCAGTCCACTTGCTATTTTTATAAATAAAAGAATCCAGATACATAAATCAGCTGTCATTTATTAGCATGTTACTGGCATATCTGCCAGACATATGAGCAGCCCTATCACAGTTCCTTAGGATTATTTTCATCAAGATTAAAACCCTTCTACATTAAATATACATACTAATTCTTCCATAAAGTAATCAGATTACAGAGCAGGTGACATTGTGTGTTGGAATTCAAATGATGTGCAGTAATGAGCTGGAAAGGTGTGCTTGGAGTCAGGCAGAGAACAGGGAAGAGGGAAGACAAGGGAAGAAGGAAGCCTTTGGTTTGAAATCTGGGCTTGCACATCTGTTGTTTTATTGTTTTGATAACTTTACTTATTTATTTTTTAATAAGTAACGGACTCAGAGAAGCATCCACGATACTTAGCAATCTACAGTGTCAATCATTTATACTATCAAATGCTACATGCTCCTAGTTTATTAGCGTATCTTGCCTTCTTTGTCCATATACCATCTAAAGACAGGGCGGGGAAATATTTTCTCATTCAAGTGGTACTCACAGATCAATGCCCACGGACCTATCTGCTGTCCAATAGAAATGTTTTATCTCTTCACATTATTTGCCTTTCTGTTTTTAAATTTTTATTCCTTATGAAAATTCAATAAAACACGAATAATACACCAGTACATGGTATAGCTACTCCTGCATTTGCGAAAAGGATTATAGAATAATACTTTGAAATGGAAATAAAATAGCTACAGATTGGCTTGAAACATGTTTTTAATTTTCATGACACTGTGGAAGCATCAGTTGGAAAACTACCTTATGATCTCATAGATAATAATTCAAAAGCATGTGGACAACACCTTGATTTTCCATTTCACTTAAACATATTTTCTTGGCATATTTTGCCAAAAAGACTCTCCAGATTGCTACACACACACACACACACACACACACATACACACCCACACCCACCCACACACACACACACACATACACACACACTCTTACACCATACACACCTCCTCATCAATTGGTCAACAATTTGAAAGAAAACTAAACATTTGGTTTAGTTTTCTACCCCAGAGCTTACAAATACACTTAGTCTTCTTTAAGTCGGGGATTGTGGCTCTCCTGAGTGACTTTTTTTTGTTTCTAATTCAGGCTACTTTTACTCTATTACATAATAACAAAAGATATATTTGACTTATGTTTATGATTTTCAAATACCTTTTTGTATATCCACAAACACTATATACACACATATATGTATGTAAATATATATAATTTTCACAGGTTTTTATGTTTCTCTTTTTTATTACAAAATAAGTTATTTAATTAGTTCAATTTTTGATGCAAAAATTATATGTGAACCTTCATTGTTCTACCTGTCCGTGATAAGAATGTGGAGAACTATACATGAGAAGAACTTTTTTGAGGTGTAAAAATTATAACAAATAATACTGTGATCAGTACAATGAAAATCTATTCTACTTAATATATCATTTTTGACCCGTTTAAACAGAACTTCTTTACCCTGTTGTGATGGTAAACGAAACAGCTTTATAATAACCCACCCTAACTAGTCAGCCAATTAAAATACTTATTGTATTAAATATTTTATTATTAAAATACTTATTGAATAAGATAACATGCACGCACACATGTCTATATGCTACTGCGTGCAACATTGATGGGTTCAATTTATTATTTAATAAGAATGCATTTTATCTCAGCTTGTTGATGACTCTTTCCTCAGAAACTATATTCCTCAGCTAGGCTAATCAAACTGTGTACAGTTCATTTGGAATAATTTCTTATCTAATTCTGTTAACTGTTTGGAGATAGAAAGTGGGCCTTTGTAGAATAAAAAGTAAATAGCGGCTCTCATTGTATAATAAGCAAATAGAAAGACTAAGAGCTAATATGCTGATTCAATAATCATTTTATATTATCTTTTTAACTTACAGACATCCTCTGTATAGTTTAAATTATTTCTATCAGAGCTTTGGGCATGTTTCAGAAGAGCATTAAGAAAAAAATATTAAGAAACAACTTTGGTATTATTTATAAAGAGTGAATTATTTTATGCTGCTTCTCATTGAATGACACAGAATTTAAGAGGGATATTGATGCTGATTCTAGCAACTCTATAAAGGATGTAAAAACTTCACAAATGCAGAATAAGCATCAAAGAAGAAGAAAGACAACTAGCATCTTCTAAGTTAATCCAACATTTGTATTTGGGAGAGACATCAACTAAATTATAGAAGTGAATGACCACTTTTGCAAACTACATATTAGTACATTCATGCTCATACTCATCTTGGCTGAGTTCAATATCTCTGGTGGAAATTAAGAAAGAGAGGCATTTTTTGGTTTTGTAATTGCCTTTTAAAAATATTTTGTTATCTTTCAAAAATTAATATTCTGTGAGCAGTGTGTACTAAGCATTCTTCTTCTTCTTCCTCTTCTTCTTCTTCTTCTTCTTCTTCTTCTTCTTCTTCTTCTTCTTCTTCTTCTTCTTCTCCTCCTCCTCCTCCTCCTCCTCCTCCTCCTCCTCCTCCTCATCCTCATCCTTCTCCTCCTTCTCCTCCTTCTTTTTATTAAGGGAGAGATGGGGAGGCAGAGAAAGACTCCCACATGTGCCCTGACTGGGATCTACAAGGCAAGCCCCTACCAGGTGATGCTCTGCCCATTTGGGCCGCTGCTCTGTTGCTTGGCAACCAAACAATTTTAGCTCCTGAGGCGAGGCCATGGAGCCATCCTCAGTTCCCAGGGCCAAATTTGCTCGAACAATTCGAGCCATGGCTACGGGAAGGAAAGGGAGGGGGAAAGGATGGAGAAGCAGATCGTCACTTCTCCTGTTTTCCCTGACCAGGAATCAAACCTGAGACTTCCACATACTGGGTTGATACTCTACCAGTGAGTGAGCCAACCATCCAGGACTAGCAATATACTTCTTGACAGTTTACTAGATATAAACTGAGTTTTTTATTTTACTCAAGGGTATTTGCTAATATAATGCACATGTGAAATTGGCTATCATCCTTAGTTACATATGTGGAGCAGAAATGAGAAGGAAAAGTGAGTGAAATATCATGGCTGAGGGAAGGAAGCATTTTATCATTAATGTTATGTAGTAGTACCAGAGCACTCATGCCTGCGAAGAGTCAGCATTTTCAAGATAAGCTGCTATCACCAACACTAGAATATGCTTAGCATATAGATTTACCCAGTCCATATGTATTTACTGCATCCCAAAAACAATGCAAAAGAAGTAGGAGAATTCATTTCTGAGATGCGCAGAACATTTAAACAGTTATCACAACCAAGGTGGCTCTGAATCTTATACTGCAACTTTGGGAATGTTAGCAAAATATGCCTCTACCCCGAAGAAGCACAGCTATGCCTCTGCATTTCTACAACCAGATGGCCATTGTGAAGAAAACTCAACCTCTACTTCCTGATGAGGGAAGTGTCATAGCCCTAATGTGGGCAGCCCTGGAATTAGTTCACTTCAAGAGAAAATGAACATAAAAGTGAAATCATATGGTTCTTGACTTTTTTTTTGTCTGATTTATTTCACTGAGCATGATATTTTCAAGATCCATCCCTGTTGTCACAAGTGGCAGTAGTGCATCTTTTCTTATGGCTGAGCAGTATTCTATTGTATATATGGACTGGATCTCTTTATCCAATCCTCTATTGAAAGACACTTCAGTTGTCACACGTGTGTGGAATATAAAAATGAAAACAACAAATGAACAAATAAGAAAGACAAAAACTCACAGACTACACAACAGTATGGTGGTTACCAGAGGGAAAGGGATGGGGAGTAACGAAGGGTAAAGAAGATTAAATAGATGGTGACAGAAAAAGATTTGACTTTCGGTGGTGGGCACACAATTCAGTATATAGATGCTGGATTATAGAAATATACACATAAAACATATAATTTTATTTATCAATGCTACCCCAATAAATTTAATTTTTAAAAAAGAGACAATGGAAAGCGATTTCAAGTGGAAGTTTAGATGTCACGTGTTCTGAAAAACATTGGGATCTGCAAAATCGTGCCCTCAAGGTAAAGAGGATCATGGGAAAACTAGAATTAGGGCAGATATCAATTTATGGACTTTATAACCACAACTCTAATAACAAAAACAAACTGAGACACTTCTAATAAAATCTGGCGTAATTCCATCTCTCTAAGCATTTACACCTAGCACTGCCGTCCATCAGCTCTTTGCGCTCAGAATGTCGACTCTGTGCTTTCTCCTCCAGGAAACATGTCTTGGAGGACATTTGATGTTAAGAGAGACTATTTTTATTAAAATCTGGTTCAGGGTATGGGCCCTTTGTAAATCCACTGTCTTAGCAGGGAAGAAGGCTTATGGCTTCATTGCCTCCACTGTTGATTTGCCAGTAGCTTAAAATGGTAGAAAGCCTCAAAATTTTTGAAGGCAGTAAACCTACAATGACTAACTTCCATTTAAGGAGATCATATATGTAGTTTTTCAGCTTTTTTCTTAAAATCTTTATAAATCACAAAAGCTTTCTACCTGGTTGTATAAAAATTCACCCATGATTGCTTTCAAGCATTGTGCTGGGGAAATGTACATTCTAAGTTATATCGCCTCCATTGCCTATTCACCATTTGTGCTGAAGGTAGGTCACAGGAAGTCACATAATTCACATAATTCTTGTAACCAGCTGTGCCTACATCATCCATTCCTGACAGAATATAGTATTTACCTGGTTTAATTCAATGTTCACCCTCTTCTGGGAGTATTTTGTTGAAATATTTTAATACTACATTTTGTCCTAATGTCACTTAATGTAGTAATTATTTAATTCAGGGTGTTTTGGTTAAAAGTTCAGAAACGTTATTAAAGACTTTATTCTTTTATAAATATTTTGATACATATTAAGAATATTTTCTCTAGGGTTATAGTAGTAAATAACTTCAAATTGCATAAAAACTCCTAGTTATCAATAATGTATTTTTTAAAGTTGTTTAAATTGTATTTTTTGTGTGTGGAAAAAAGACCCTTGAATTTTATATTTCTCCATACTGTGACAGAATCAACAAAGTAGTGTAGCTGTTTATCAGGGGAACTTTCACAATTAGTCAAACTAAGTGTCATCACCTCATCCATTTACTTTACTCTGTTAGAAGAATTAACTTAGATATCAAGTCACCAGGAACTTTAAGACAAAAATTAAGGATGAATGTGAGCCCATTTCCCCCCTAAGTTTCTTCCTGTTTATATTAAATGATATTGACTTTGGTCCTAATACATGCCATGTACTATTTACCCTGAACTTCACCCAGGACCTCTGAGCTAAGCAGTTCTACCTCAGAGCCTCTGTTTTATGATTACTAGAAAATTTGCTTTCAGAGACAATGTGATTAAACCCCAGTGGTGGAGGTTGAACACATGATCAAAAATACTCATTTTAAAATAGTCAATTATTCTCTAAAAATGTTTTTCTTCTTTTCTAAGTGAGAGGAGGAGAGATATAAAGGCAGACTCCTGCATGCACCCCGGCTGGGACCCACCTGGCAACACCCATCTGGGGCTGATGCTTGAATCAACCAAGCTATTCTTAATACCTGAGGCTGATGTGCAGAACAACTGAGCTATTCTTAGCGTCCTGGGGCTGACACTTAAACCACTTAAACCATTGGCTGCTAGAGGGGAAGAGAGAAAGGAGGGGGAAGAGAAGAGAAGCAGATGGTCTTTTCTTATGTGTGTCTTGACTGAAGATCAAATTTGGGACAACCATATGCTGGGCCAATGCTTTATCCACTGAGCCAACTGGCCAAGACTACAATTTCTAATTCATAAATTTCAAAGGTTATTTTTTTCTTTTACTTTGTGCTAAATTGGCAAATGTCTAATATTCAACTCAAATGAGATCAACCACTTAAAATGTTAAAAGGGATTATTATTATAATAATGACCATTCATTCATTGGTTCATTCACTCATTTTCCAAATATTTGTGTCTCTAAATATCTATTCCTTTGAGAGCCTCCATACGAGGAGTGACAAGCCCTTGGTCTCCCTAACCTTTTCCCAGGGCCATACAAACAAGTATCTTGAATGTGAGCAAAAGACAAAATTTAGCTACAATTATGGAACTTCTTTTGTCTCATATTTTTTTCTCCCACTCCATTTCTCCCTTTTCTACAAATGCTGTCAAAAATAAACTCTTGGAGAAAACATGCTAGTGCTATGAGAAATGAATGCTTCTGCCAAGAATGTGGCCAGCTGATGCTCCTCGGGGTCTCCAGTCATTTCAGCCCCAGAAGATGCTGAGCTCTGTGCAGAGCTTAAGAAAAATGGCGTCCTCTCGACTGAACCACACATGGTCTCAGGACCCTGGACCAGCAGTCCTTACTCTTAGGCTCTCAGTAGACCTTCTTGAGGGTGTCACTTGATTCTGAATCTGAAACCTTTCTCAAGTAGAATCAGAATTTGTCCATGGGCACTTGGAGATGGGTAACGCCTTTGTCTCACTCTCTACTTTTACTTTTTATCACATCCTCTGCAGAAAAATGTATGATTTCTTCCTGAAATTGAAAATAGGCCCTTTCCAATATGAATGAATGAAACTAGAGATAAAAATACTCAGGATATGACAGTGGTATACATTAACAACAGATTACTGTTGGATGTATTGTTTACTTACAATCTATAAGATCTTTTAAAGACATTTTATTCTTCCAATGCCAAAAAATTACTAATGATCCAAGATTTAGAAAAATGATGATGGATGCTCATCTCTTTATCTTACACCATTTGCAGTAAGAGTCCAAGTATCATGAATAGGATAATGATACCTCCAATTTCCATGGCTTAGCCGACAAAAGCAGAATATTCTTTAGTAACCAAAGAGAGAAATATATGATGTTCAATGTTTAGTATCCTGTAAACATTATTTTTTTCTGGATCTAGTTTAATCAGTATGTTTTCTGCTTTTCCCCCCTAAGTGTCCTATATCTTTCATCTATAACTCTCTATTCTGAGAGGTCAGAGGTAGAGAAAAAAAGTACAAATTTAGGATATAATAAAGATGGCCTTTCAAAACATTGTGGAAAAGATATATTGATATTATTCATTAAAGGGTATTGGGACAACTGGTTAGCCATTTTGAAAAAATGAAATGGGAGCTTTATCTCACTCTTTATCTCACAATGAACTCTATTTGGTTCAAAGATTTGAGGATAAAGGTGAGATTATTACATATCTGGAATAAGCTTGGTGAGTAAAAAATAATTTTGACTCATTTAAAGCATGATAAAATTGAGAAGCTGGATGTAATGTATTAACAGATTAGACTAAATAAAAAATAAATATATTCATAGAGAAAAACACTAAAAGTAGAGTAAAAAGAGGAACAAAAGTGTGGGAAGATATTTATAAGTCATAAAGTAAAAAAAAAGTTTCTATAAGTCATTTAGTAAAGATCTAGCAACCCATTATAAAGTGGTCATGAAAAAGTAATTTAAGTAAAGAAAAAATTCAAATGGGCAATAAACTCATAAAAAACATGCTTTTTAATTAATGACAGGTCATAATTTAAAAAAATCAAATTACTATTGAAATGTCATTTTTAAAATCTATCAGTTTGGCAGAAATATCTAAAGTTTGATCTGACCTGATATTGAGGAAGGTTTAGGGAAGCAGGTATTGGTTTATAGGTTGTTAGGAGAAAATATTTGTCCAGCCTTCTGGTAGGACCAGTTAAAAAATAATTCTACTTCAAGAATTTACTCTAATGATACAATGGGAAAAATATTTACTTTTATGTGTGTAAAGGTTTAATTTAAAAGCTATTTTAGGACTCTCGGTCAAGAGCAGGTAAGTGCTGTGCTTGCCTTTTCCCATGACCTCATCAAAATTACAACTAAATTATAGAACAACAATCCTTGAGAACCACTGGAAGGCTAGCTAAATGGAACTACTATAACTAAGGATATATAGAAGAAGCCACATTGAGATAGGTAGGAGGAGTGGAGACGTAGAACAGGCTGTTCTCACACTCATGTGTGGTATTTGAGATCAGGAAGATTTCTCAGTTTTGGAGGTCCCCCTCCCTGTAGAATGAGAGATTTTAGCCCCACACCAGATGCCCTAGCCCCAGGCTCTTGTGCTGAGGAGTTCCTACAACAGCTAGCTGGAAAATCAGCAGGGACCCAGTGTGGGTGGAACAAAGATCCGCCTGTGACCCAGGTATCCTCTTAAAGGGCCCAAGCATTGACTCACTTGTTCAAAAACACGTGCCCTAAGATCCAGCATAAGCGCAGCAACTTGAACTGAATTGCAGTGGAACTGAATTGTTCACCTTAAGAAATAGACTGGAGCCTAACCAGGCGGTGATGCAGTGCATAGAGCATCGGACTGGGATGTGGAGGACCCAGGTTTGAGACCCCGAGGTCCCCAGCTTGAGCATAGGCTTATCTGGTTTGAGCCAGGCTCACCAGCTTGAGCCCAAGGTCACTGGCTCGAGTAAGGAGTCACTCAGTCTGCTGTAGCCCTCAGTCAAGGCATATATGAGAAATCAATCAATGAACAACTAAGGAACCGCAACAAAGAATTGATGTTTCTCATCTCTCTCTCTTCCTTTCTGTCTGTCCCTATCTGTCCCTATCTCTGACTTTCTCTGTCTCTGCCACTAAAAAAAAAAAAAAAAAAAAAAGAAAGAAAAAAAGAAAGAAATAGACTGGAAGGGCTGCTCTCTCAGAGACTGAAGTGACTACAGAAACCATCATTCCTAAGTTGAGCCCTCCCTGCCACCTAAGTTGCAGGTATAGGCAGACACCAAGTCTAAATTTCCATTAACCAGGCAACACCATTCTCACCCCACCCTGGGGATTCTCTGATGCTTTGCCTGACCTAAGCTTCTTTCAGAAGCTAATCCAAACAGGCTTTCGGCATGGGCCCATGCTGTGGACTTTCCTAAAATCTTTCAAAGGTTCACAAACCCCACACAAACAGTAGTTATCCTCATCATGCCCTGTACCTTTTGCTAACTGGCCCCAAGCCTGGTACCAGTGACAGCCAGGCTCAGTCTATAGCATAACCACTCCCTGGTACCTCCAAAACCAGCACAGGCAGTTACCTATCACAGATCACTTTGCAACTCTTCCAAGGTGGCCCTGGCCAGACAAGGCAGTGGCCAGTCTTGATCTGCACTGGAAACTCTCTCAAGAGGCTCAAGAATCAACATTACTGGTGGCCTGCTTCAGATCATACCAGAGCACCGCTTAATTAGTACCACCAACACACCCAAAGATGGAATTAGCAGGCACTAGGATTTGCTAAAGCGTGTCTTGCTTTGTAGGGTAAGCACTCACACAACTGCTTGTCCACTGTAGTTATGGCCAGCCACCAAAATCAGTAAGACTGAGAGTCAGCCTTACCTCAAATACAACAGAGGTACACACACAAACCATGCCAGGAACACCCTTGGATCACCTTACTTAAGGCACAATAAAGAGTGAACAACTGGGCCCCATAGGACACCTACCACATAAGGCCACTCTACCAGAACTGGGAAAAGTACCAGTAGTAGCAGATTCATTTGATACATGGAAACAAACACAAAGAGGCAGCCAAAATTAAGAGACAAAGGGGCATGTACCACACGAAAGCATAGGACGAAACTCCAGCAAAGAATGAAACAATATAGAGACAAGCAATCTGCTAGGTGCAGAGTTCAAAACACTAGTTACAAGGATGTTTAATGAACTTAGGAGAAGACTAGATGATCTGAGTGAGAACTTCAATAAAGAGATAGTAAATATTAAAAAGGGGATAAAAACCATATAAAAGACCTAGTAAAAATGAAGAATAAGATAACTAAAATAAAGAATATATTAGGGGGACTGAAGAGCTGATTAAATCAGATCAGCAATTTGGAAAACATGATAGCAGAAAACACCCAATCAGAACTTAAGAAATGAATATAGTTTAAGAGACCTCTAGGACAACTTTGACATAAAAACATTCACACCATGGGGGTATCCGAGGAGAGAAGAGAAAGAGATTTAAAAAGATTTAAAAGTTATTTGAAGAAATTATAAATAAAAACTTCCCTAAGTTAAAAAATTAGATGTACAAATACAGAAAGCAAAGAGAGTCTCAGATAAGATGAATCCAAAGAGGTCCATACCAACACACATCATAATTGAAAGGCTAAAGATTAAAATGAAGAGAGAATCCTAAATGTGTCAAGAGAAGAAAGTATAGGAGGTCCTCGGGTTATGACAATCTCGACATATGATGTTTCAAGTTTATGGGACACCCACTCCCATAAAAACTTAAAAAAATTCAGACATAAGTGTTTCAGTTTATGCCATTAGTGCTGTACTTATGGACTACTTGGGCAAACTAGTTTGGTTGCACACAGCAGAAGTATATGAAGTAACGCTGTGTATGAGTGAGGGAGTTGGCATGCCCTAGTATGCTTACCAGTGCTATTTTGGACTGTTAAAAGTATAAGTGTTGCACTGGTGTTGCTTTGTTTGGCAGTTTTTTGGCCCTTATTTTTTTTGTTCCTAAGTGAAAATCAGAGTCTTCAGCTCTATAGTGCTTCAAAGAAGAAGAAAGCCATCACGATGGATATCACAGAGCTGCTGGCATCACATAGAGAGGAGCTGTCTGCTGGGCACCTAATGCAGCTGGAGAAGCAGCTCATTGAAGAGGAAGAGATAGAAACCCCAGAACCCAAGAGATTTACTACCAAGAGTCTGGCAGAAGGATTTTCTATGGTAGAGGATAGGTTGACACAATTTCAGGCTGAGGACCCCAGCAATGACAGATTCAGTAAGGTCTACAGAGCAGTTACGGATGCCTTGCAATGCTATAAGCAGGTTTTGGAAGAGAAGAAGTCATCAGCCCTCCATACTAGACAGGACCAATTTTTTAAGAAGGTAGAGAGGCCTGAAACAGATCCTGTACCCTCTACATCAGCTGCTTCTTGAGATCAAACACCTGTAGTACAGATAGAATCATCTCCAGCATCTCCTGCATGTTCCTTGGCAATCCTGATTCACCTGACTCAGTGTCTCCAGCACCTTTTGCAGGCTCTCCTGCCTCTCCAGCTTCCTCCTCCCAGCCAGCCACTCTCTCCCACCTTGCAATGCTCCTTCCAGTGTGAAAGCCAACCATAGAAATAGAGGTAAGGTATTTTTTACACTCATTTTTTGTCACTATTTTGTTACTATTGTAGTGTACAGTACAGAATATTTATGTCATTTTCCTTTTTCTGAGGCTTAGTTGTGTTTTTTTTGTTCCAGATTATAATTTTACAACTTGTTAGGATAGGTAAGTGACTTAGGCAAAAGTGTGTTTCAACTTACACCAAAATTCAGGTTATGTCAGTGTTGTAGAAATGGAACTGTGTCATAACCTGAGAATTCTTGTAGTTGGCTATGCATCAGGGAGCTCCCATAAGATTGTCAGCTGATTTCTCAACAGAAACTTTGAAGACCAGAAGGGATTGATATAAAATATTCAAAGAAATTGAAAGTATTCAAATATTCAATTGAAATATAAAGTATTACAAGAAATGTTAAGGGGTCTTCTTTAAAAATAAGAAGAAAAAATATGAATAAGAAAATATTGCAAGGAAAAATTCTCACTGACAAAAGAAAACACGTAATAAAAACAATGGATCAACCAACACTGAAGTTAGTATGAAAGTTAAATGGCAAAAGTGGGAGATCATGTATAATTTCAACAATAAATTAAGGGATCCACACAAATATATACACATAAAAGAAGAAACAATAATGACAGAAGCAAAAACATTGAGAGTAAAATGGTAGTAATTATACAGTTATAGACTGTATTCAAACTTAAGCAACCATCAACTTAGAATAGACCGCTATAAACATAGCTTGATATACATGAAATGCATGATAACTACAAACCAAAAATCAACAAAAGATTTACAAAACATAACGAGAAAAGAATCCAAAAACAACAAGTTTTGTGTGTACTCCAGCAATGACTCAAGTCCAGACATGTTTTCTCACTGCTAACAAAAGATATGCTATAGATGAAGTTCCCTTTGCAACCCTTGCAGCTTCTGAAATTGCTAACTTTAGTAACATCATCAATAAATTGCTGGAGGCCAAAAGTGAGGTACACAAACATGTGGAGTTTGATTTCCTTATCAAGGGCCAGTTTCTGTGAATGCCTTTGGTCAAACATGAGGAATCAGAAAACATCTCATCAGAAAAGGTTGTGAAAGCAGAATACACTACGTGGAGAAATACACTGCACCTTGGCCAGAGCGATGCCTACTCCATGATGACTGGATCAGTTCAATCAAAAGGGCAGAGGACGGATCTTGACTGTTTTTTATGACAAGACTTCTTGGATCTGGTCCTTGGAAGGAAAGTCAATAATGACAACTGTGGGACATACCAAAGTTTTAAAAGATGTGGCCTGGATAAAAAAAGACAGCTTGTCTTGCCTACTATGGAGCACCTCCCGGGCTGAGACTGTTGTCTTACAGGAGTGGAATGTAGACAGAAACAAAATGAAAGGGCCACACTGCTGTAGAGTGTGTGCTGGAAGTATGGACTCTAGAGCTGTGGATGGCACAGGAACTAAACTTTGCAGTGGCTCCAAGGATAAAATGCTAAAGATCTGGCCTACAGTCTTATAGATGAAGAAGATGAATGGAGGCATGCACAAATGGACCAAGAAAGATACAGAAAACGGAGCAACTACGGCTAACAAGAGACACCTATAGTGAACTTCTCTGGCCACAGGGAAGAAATTTTCTTGGTTCTGTGGTCAGATGTTGAAGAAATCTCCAGTGCATTCTGGGACCACACAATTAGAGTGTGGGATGTTGAGTTTGAAGTCAACTTTGACAAGAGATAAAGTGTTTAACTATATCTCTTATTCATCAGTTTGTAAACGTTTAGCATTGAGAAACACAGATAAGCATATCAGACTGTGGCATCCCTGAACTAAAGATAGTTCTGTGGTGTCGCCATCCCTAACCTCACATACAGGCTGGGTCACCACAGTAAAGTGGTCTTCCACCCACGAGCAGCAGCTGGTTTCAAGTTCTTTAGATAACAGGGTCAGGTGGTGGGACACGAGAGGCTGGAAGCCTCCTCGCTGTGAATGTGCTCATGGAGACCACATTCTGAGTGTGGACTGGACAGACGCAGCGTTACTCCTGAGTAGAGGAGCAGACAGTAAGGTGTATTTCTATAAATATTCACCTACCACTTTCTGCATGGGGGCCTGAAAGTTAATAATAAATTTGACCACAGAGGTTCTTTCTATAAATGTAACAGACAGCAAAAACTCATATTACATTAATGCAGATCACCCTTGGTAATAGTTATTGCTGTCTTTCTTTAATTTTGTATTTGTCATGTCATATAACAGTTTGCACTTATAAAATATAAAATGTGGTTTGTATTCTCTTTAAAAAATGGACAAAAATATCCTATTGTAAATATAATAAATTTTAGGACCAAAAGCTTTAAGATATTTGATCAAAGTTCAGAGCAGATTAGAAGTAGAAACCAGGTGACCTTGTACCCTGCTCACCATCATTGTCATTGTCCCCTACAAGTTCTGTGAGAATCAGTCAAAGCCATGAGATTTAGAAATGTTAGACCTTCCAAAGAATGAAACTTTCAAATAAACATACATATATTTTTATTGTTAAAATATGAGAGTAAAAAGAAAGCATTTACCCATTTCCCTAGCAACTGAAACATAATACGCAGTTGTCTAAAAGGTGATCATATTGAAAATTGGACAATTAATATTTGGATCAATTAATCAGAAAATAATATTGGTATAGGAAACCAAATATTAAAAACTAAAAAGGAAAAAGTATATTTCATGTGCCAACCAGCTATATTGTTTAAATATTTTGTTTATGGCTATGGTTTTTGAACTTTCATATTCTTAAAAGTTTTGAGGACAGCAAAGAACTTCTGTTTATCTGGGTAATATTTATCAGTTTTTACCATAAAGTAAATTAAAAACAGATATCTTGCCTGACCTGTGGTGGCTCAGTGGACAGAGCGTCAACACTGAGGTCCCAGGTTCAAAACCCTTTCTCCAAGCCTTTAGTGCGGGCTCATCCAGCTTGAGTGCACACTCTCCAACTTGAGCAAGTGGTCACTGGCTTGAGTCCAAGGTCACTGGCTTGAGCAAGAGGTCACTGGCTCAGCAGAAACCCCCTCCCTCCATGCCCATCAAGGCATGAATGAAAAGCAATCAATAAACAACTAAAAAGTGCTGGAACAAGGAGTTGATGCTTCTCATCTCTCTCTTCTTGTCTGTCAGTCTCTCTCTCTTTCTCTTACATAAACAAACAAACAAATAAATAATAAATGAAGATATCTTTTATTTTTTTGAAGTTTATGGTTTTAATTTTTGGAGTATATTTTTTCTTTTTAAATTTTATTTTTCAATTACTATTGACATCCAGTATTATTTTATACTAGTTTCAGGTGTACAACATAGTGGTCAGAGAGTTATATAATTTCTGAATGACCCCCCTGATAATTCAAGCACCCATCTGGCACCACCCAGTTATTACAGTATTATTGACTGTCATCCACACACTGTACTTTACATCCTGTGACTGTTTTGTAACCACCGACTTGTACTTCTTAATAAAAGAGGTAAATTTTATTACTAGTTCTTTTAAAAATAATAATTTAACTTCATGTGTACAATATTAACCTTTTCTATGAAAACTCACCAGCATTTAAAAAAAATTAGTTAAAATGGCATCATTTTACATTTGTCTTATAAGTCTCTTTCACATCTAGCTAAACAGAAAACATTCTGCATTCATTCTGTTGCAATGAATTGCATTGTTTGAATCAAATGAAGAAAATTCAGCTTTTCACAGAGATGTAATTAAAAATGAATGAAGTATTTTATTATTATTTTTAGGTAATTGTGAATATTCTTCTTTGATCTTGGACTAAAACTAGATAAGTCGTAGTTTCCTGAAGAAACTAAATGTTAGTTGTAACGTGTCATCTGAAAATATGTCAGTGAAATTTTCATACTCTGTTACATTGAAATGCACTAGTTTATCTTATGTTTTAATTGGATCTTTTACCCATATATAGTTTTGTAACATCATACATCAGTCATCTGGAAAATTTTGATTTATTGAGTTATGGAGAGCTGACACTTTTTATCACATAATATATTTTTAAAAGAACACATCATTGGCCTTGGCCAGTTGGCTCAGTGGAGAGTGCATCGGCTCAATATATGGATGTCCCACTTTCTATTTTGTGGGGACACACAGGAAAGGCGACCATCTGCTTCTCTTCCTCTCCCCTTTTTGTCCCTCTTTTCCTCCTATGGCTGTAGCTTGATTGGTTCGAGCATCAGCCCAGGTAATGAGGATTGCTCAGTTGACTAGAGCATGGCCCCAGGCTGGGGTGGTTGGGTAGATCCTGGTTTAGGCGCATGCAGGAGTCTGTCTCATTCCCTTCTTCTCACTTAAAAAAAATCACATCATCACTGTAGTTGATTGGTGATCACCAATCTCTTTAGAAAAGAATTTAAATATTGAGAAGCTGTCAAGTTTATAGCAGTGAATGCAAATTTTTCAAAATTCTAATTTTTATTTGAAACTAATCATTGGCAACAAACTCTGTCAGATATTTTCCTTACAGCTCATTTTGGTTAGATTTTAGAAAATGCCTGCCTAATATCCACATCCCAATAACCACACTTAGTCTGACAAGTGTTCTCTCAAGTAAAAATGATGTTCCATAGAAAGGTAGCTAAGTAAGCTCACAACACCCACACATGTCTTGTTCTCTGAGATCAACACGGTACCTCAGCATATAGCAGAAGTGCTTCATGCGTATTTCTCATTTCATCATACAGAGTATTAAAAAACTCATGTACTTGAAGTATAATTGTATAAAATTAATAATTTAATTTAATAAAGATTCTATTACATTGATAATTGTTACTGCGTCATCAAGGGCTTCTTAAGTGGAACTGCTTTTCTGTTTGTGTGATTTACTAGGAGTGTATAATAGTAACAAACACAGACGTATAACCTCGTATACCCCCTTGATTTGTGTTCATGTGCCATCAGTGAAAATAGCTCAGTGAAACAGGCAAAATAAAATAGAATTATTATAAAAACAGTTTTGACTTGCCTCTGGAAACCCCTGAAAGAGTCTCAAGAGGGGACCCAAGTCTGCCCTTTGAGAATCACTGGTTTACAGTAATAGCAGGTGCTGGAGGTGAGAGAGTGATAAGAAGTCCTGTTTTGATAAAACAGTGGCAGTGATCTGAAAATAAAGGTCATTACTCAATTGCAAAACCTAGAATTAACCAGAACCGGCATTTGCTCAATGATGTTTAACTCAGAGCTATACAAAAGTTCTCTTTACAACCGAAACAATTTATTTTTCAAAGTTATGTTTTACTTCCTTGAAATTATTTTTATGTCATTTATTTTTGATAAGTCAGGTTCTGTTCAAATATAATTATTACTACAGCCTGTGTGTGTGGGTAAACACACGCACGCGCACGCGCACGCGCACACACACACACACACACACACACACACACACACCGATAACTATTGGCATTATCAGCATCCCTGCCTCAATCATCACCTTCTTCTCTCTTGTGACTATGAAGCAAATCATCTCCCTGTCAGTGATCCATGTGAAGTCTGAAGCAAGTAGTACTCTCATCAATATCAAGCCTGAGGCCCTGGCCGGTTGACTCAGTGGTAGAGCGTCAGCCTGGCGTGCAGAAGTCCCAGGTTCAATTCCCGGCCAGGGCACACAGGAGAAGCGCCCATCTGCTTCTCCACTCCTCCCCCTCTCCTTCCTCTCTGTCTCTCTCTTCCCCTCCCACAGCCGAGGCTCCACTGGAGCAAAGATGGCCCGGGCGCTGGGGATGGCTCCTTGGCCTCAGCCCCAGGCGCTAGAGTGGCTCTGGTCGCAACAGAGCGACCCCCAGGAGGGGCAGAGCATCGCCCCCTGGTGGGCAGAGCATCGCCCCCTGGTGGGCGTGCTGGGTGGATCCCAGTCGGGCACATGTGGGAGTCTGTCTGACTGTCTCTCCCCGTTTCCAGCTTCAGAAAAATACAAAAAAAAAAAAAAAAAAATCAAGCCTAAGTCTCATCATTTCTCACATTCTCAGTTATTTTTCTTTTTCTGTAATTGTCTCATTCTTGCATTATCAATCTTCATACACTGGGTTATTCCTATCAACACATAAAATAAATATTCTCTTTCATCTATCTTAAAAACAACAATAACAACAAAGAAAACTCTACCTTCTCACTATTTTCTTTTTAATTTAAATTCCTTATCCTTGGAACTCTTTTTAATGCACTCTAACATGGTACCCATCCTGGCATGCTACTGAAACCACTCTTGTCAAGGACATCAACAACTTAGACTTACAAGCTGCCAAAGCCAATGACCACCTTTCTGTCTTCATTCTTCCTGAATCCTAAGACTCACTCAACACACAACATTCCTCGTGCTTCCTTTTTGGAATTTAGCAACCTCACTCTCTAGTGACTTTAATCCTCATTCATTGGGAGTTCCTTTTCAGTCTCCTTTGCTGGCTCTTCTTCCCTATCAACCTCTAGATATGGGGTTTTTGAGGCTTTGTAATTCTTTTATTTTCTTATTTTTTTTAAATTTTGTTTTAATGAGCGGAGAGGACGCCGAGAGAGACGGCTGTATGCGCCCTGACCTGGATCCACCCAGCAAGCTCACTAGGGGGCAATGCTCTGCTCATCTGGGGCCCTTGCTCCATTGCAACTGGAGCTATTTTTAGCACCTAAGGTGGAGGCCATAGCCATCCTCAGTGCCTTGGGCCAGCTCACTCTAATGGAGCCTTGGCTACAGGAGGGGAAGCAAGGAAGAAGGAGGAGAGAAGTGAGAGACGGAGTGGTGGAGAAGCAGATGGGCACTCCTCCTGTGTGCCCTGACTGGAAATTGAACCCAGGACATCAACATGCCAGGCTGATACTCTACCACTGAGCCAACCAGCCAGGGCCAAAGGCCTGGTAATTTTAAACATTTTTTTCTCTCTTCACTCTCTTCTTAGATGACCTACTCTAACTCCTGTTGATGATGACCTTATTTGTATCTATCCCAGTCTTTTCCTCAGACCACAATTCTCATGTTTATAATAGCTTTTATTTTATTTTTTTATTTTAGTGAGAGAGACAGAGAGAGAGAGAGAGTGGGACAGACAAGGTCAGACAGACAGGCAGGGAGAGAGATGAGAAGCATCAACTCATAGTTGTGGCACCTTAGTTGTTCATTGATTGCTTTTTCATACATGCCTTTACTGGGGGCTACAGCTGAGCCAGTGACTCCTTGCTCAAGCCAGTGACCTTTTGTTCAAGCCAAAAATCTTGGACTTCAAGCCAGTGACCTTTGGGCTCAAGCCAGAGCCACTGGGTCACGTCTTTGATCCTACACTCATGCTGATGAGCCCATGCTCAAGCCAATGAGCCCACACTCAAGCTCATGACCTCAGGGTTTTGAACTTGGTCCTCAGTGTCCGGGGCCAATGCTCTATCCATTGCACCACTACCTGGTCAGGCTTTAATAGCCTTCATGACATCATTATTTGAACCCAAGTGACTTTTAGATGTCTCAAAATAGTATGTTTAAAATGTAATTTTTTATTTCTTCTCCCCCAAACCTATGCCCTTCTCCCATCTTCTTCATTCGAAATGAATGACACCATTTTATACTCATCATTCCAACCAGACATTTAGGCATCTTCCTACATTTTTGCCTTCCCTCAGGCCCAGATCTTCAATAATTTAAACTTTTGTATATCTAGTTATTATCTAGGTTAAGAATGTGAAGTTTTATATTATATGTATCCTATGGTATAAATCATCTTTAACATGTTCTTTGTATGTTTATCTACTAGTCCCTTGGAACTTTGTACATGAGTTAAAAGATACAACCCAGTTGCCCCTTGGCACATTTAGATCATAATTCCTGGAACCAGTTCTGTAGATCCAAGTCTTGCTTTACAAAGGGGCCACCTTCTAGAGATCTGCTCCCGAAAATATACTGATTGTGCTATCATATATATATATATATATATATATATATATATATATATATATATATATATATATCTGGTTATATAAATAAGATAAAAAATGGAATACTTTGATGCTTTTTTAATATTCCTGGTGATTTTTATAAACATTTCTTATGTACACAAGTGAGAATATTACAAAGTAATCTTTCCCTGGCTGGTTGGCTCAGCAGTAGAGCATCAGCCTAGAATGTGGAAGTCCCAGATTCGATTCCTGGTCAGGGAACACAGGAGAAGTGACTATCTTCTTCTCCCTCACTGCCCCTCCCCTTTTCTCTTTCTCTCTTGTCTCCCACAACCATGGCTAATTTGAGAAAGTTGGCCCTGGGCTCTGAGGATGGCACCATGGCCTAGACTCAGATGCTAAAATAGCTTGGTTGTTGAGCAATAAAGCAATGGCTCCAGTTGGGCAGAGCATCACCCCCTAGTGGGCTTGTGGGGTGGATCCTGGTTGGGGTGCATGCGGGTGTCTATCTCCCTGCCTCCTCCCCTCTCACTTATTATTATTAATAATTACTTTATTATTATTATTATTATTATTAAATAAAGTAATCTTTATAGCCACTGCCTCAAAATTCTTACTCAACTCAGACAAACCACTTTCATAACAAGCTGCTAAACTCTCTGTTACGTATAGTGAAAGCAGTGACACATCAAGTAACCCCCTAGAGCCAGTAAATAATACCATTTATGCCTCTTCTCTCTCTAGCACTGTACTGCACTTGGTCTTTAAACAATTGACCTTTTTTTCTTCTCCCATTAGCTAATGTTCCCCTCTAAAGTTTTGTTTCAACATTGATATTCACACATTTTTGTCTTGGAGTACAAAGCTGCAGATAATATGAATAACCATACATAGATTTTTTTAGATCAATCTAAAAAAAAAATCTTTCCAAACTGTTGAAGTGCTTACTTCTTTTATTTGGTCTTTGGATGTTAATAGATGAATCATAAATCTGTTTAAATATAACGTTTTGGCTTCCATATAGTCCTACTGACATTAATATAAATTATGCACAGTGGGCATAGAAAACAAGCAAGGGCTGAATATGGGTTGGCATATCTCTGTTTCTCAGTGTATTAATCGTGGGTGCTACATAGCTTCTTCTAACAATGTCTTATACTCTCTGCGTCTGAACTGCTTATTCAGTCTCTCACTACCAAGCCAAAAAGAATTTACTATTGTTATTTCTAAATGAATAAACATTTTATTTTGGTAAAGTCATAAAAATACTGATAAAATATTTCCCCTTTTTGTGAGTCAGAGCAGATTTTTAAAAATCCAACTACCATTATAATTAGAAAATATAAATAATATATAGTGATGTTTAAAAGGTGTATGACTTTTTATGACATCTGTATCAAACAAAATATCTTCTTTATTTTTCAAAAAGTGATTTTTAAAAGCCTACAAAGTACATTGAAAAAAATCACAATGAGGCTACTGTAACTAAAGATACTTTGTAATCGCTTGGTTAAATTTCACGAGAATCTTGAATTGCAACCGTTAAACTATTTTTTCTTATATTTGTGATATGCCAAATGAGTCAAAAGCTAATCTAAATTGATTTTGAAAGCAGCTGTCAGTCAAAATCAAGTCACCAAATCAGCTCAGAAGTTTGCTTCCTATCATCATAGGAGTCAGTTGCAATAGAGAACTTCATAACTCTGCATATGCATAGATTTTTAATTATACAACACATTGAACCTATAGCAAAAAGCAAGCTTAAAGAATGTTTCAAGCTTAAAGAATGTTTCATGCTCATATCATGTGGTCCAGTAGTGAGGTAAGTCTTAAATACCCATACACCAAATTATGGAACATTTACCTACAATGAGTTTTTATTATGCTTCAGCATGTTTGTATGTGGAGGACAGATTGGGCAGCTAGTATTGTAATTCAGAGAAAATTTCTATCCAATGTGCATGGACACTGGAGGAACACAGTGGATGTAAATTATGGCCAGTAACCCTGGTGCGATCCACCAGCCAGGTCTCATCAACTCATTTAGACACACGGGCCCTAAAACAAAGCTTCCTCAAACAATATGTATTTTATTTATTTTGAAATATGAAGATCTCTAACTGCTCTATAAGGGAAACTCCTCATGGGCTGATGAAAAGTCACCGGGATCCCAGCCAGAGAAGCCTCCAAAACCAATATAACCTAGAATCCCCTCTTGCTTCTCTTCATCTCCCCTTTGTGTTGTCTATTTGACTTTGCTATCAGTGTGGCTTATAATGTTCTGAGCGCAATGAAAAATAATTCTGTGAATCTGTGCTCAATATCTAAAGGGAGTCTCAAACCAGCAAATGTAAAAGATATTTCCCCTCTCTCCTGTTTTAATTGCCTGGAAGATATGCATATACTGTTTAGAATGATTGTAAGAACTGATGTGTGCAAAGAAAAAACCCTTGTTCAGTGCTCTGCACTTTGCTATCCGCCTATGGCAATGGACAGTCCAGAGATAAAGGGGGAAAAAGCCTAAAATGCATCAATCCCAGAAATCTCTTATAAGTAGTAACCAAGGGCAAAATAACATGCAGCTGACTGATAAAAAGTGAGGCTACTTTGTAAATTTAGGGTCTAATTCTCTTCACCCATCTCTGGTTAAAAACCAAACAATTTTTTTTTTCACCCAGCTTCCAACTGCAGAGCCTGTTGAAAACTTATTATTTTCAAATAGGATTACATTCTGTTAATATGAGAACATGCATATTACCATATCTGGTAAAAATCAAAAGTTCCAATTTGCTCACTACATGTAAATCCAATTCAAAATATTTCCATAACATATATCTGCTGGGTGTTACACTATTTGTGTGTCACTCCGGAATGGATTAACTCCATGACAGGCTAGGCTCAGTTTTTCTGCATTTGGTGTTTTTAAACAGTTTATATTTGTTATCATATCAAAGACAGGCTTGCAGTTTTCAAAAGGAAGAAGAGAACACAGCGCCCAAGGCTCCTCCAGCATTACATTTCTTATTCCATTTTATCTTTCGTGGTTTTGACTAATGTCAGTAACAGCTACTGGTAATAAACTGCTTGTTACAGCCTGCTGTTGCCTTGAAGCCTGGCTTTGATACATTGTCAGCCAATCGGAAGCATTTCCTGATTACATTTCCAAATTGCTTGTTTATTGATTGAGAGTTAATAAAGCAAAAGACAACTTTACGGCTTAAATTAAATCAAAGTTTCCTTTGATGTTCATATTATCCAATCAACAAATATGCAGTGAAATGTAAGCATTTGAAAGTTTTATCTGAAAAGGAAAAAAAAAATATGTATGAGATAAATGGATCTTTGCATAGACACGGTAGCTAAGTGCTAATGAAAAATATGTGCAACTTAGCATACTGTGATTTCATTTATTTCTCAGGCGAAAGAAATGATGTCGTTATTCAATCCACCCCACTTCCCAAACCTGAACAAGGAAAGTATTCCAGGAGATGTGTCATTTAGTTGGCAATAATTTCTTAAATCTATAACTGTTTTGGTAAACAAAATGAAATATATATACTTTATGGATTTATTAAATATCTAATATTTGGAACTGGTAATACAACTTAGGTGACATCTTTGGAGTATTACACTGTAGCTGTTCGGGTGATATGGTCAGTGCAACTATGTAAAAGAAATCGGCCTCTTTGAAATTGTAGTAGGTTTTGACATCCCGTTCCCAATGAGAAAACAACCTCTTATGAGCATAAAGGGACATCAGACATTTCTGTCAATGATGGAAATAAATAAATATTCAAAAGTTTGTCACTTTCATGACTCGCAGAAGAGCAGCATTTCATCACATGTGACCTATAAGCTTTATATTTGGTTAGAGAGAAAAAATAGGGTTCCTTAAGATCTTGGATAAAATTATAAAGAGACAGTTGTTATTTCTCACTATTGTGTTATAATATTAAGTGAAAAGGGAAGTAAAAACTGTGTAAAGAGTGGGATACTGAATCTATAAAAAGAATGATGGAGGATGAGGAATAAAGTTTAGTGGAAATTATGCCAGGAAATATAATAAAATACTAATAGGGCTATTTTGGGGAGACACTAGAAGTATTTTTTTCTGATTCTTTTTTTATTTCCTAAATTTAAAAATAAACATGCATTACACTTACAATGGGAAAAGACATTAGTTTAAAATTAAAGTTAACAACAACAACAACAACAAAGAAATGGTGGCATTTTCCTAGCTGTTTCTGTGACAAGGATATTATGAAAAGTTTATTTTGGGGTTAGATATCTCGGGAAACCTTGAGTGTGTTACTGGATTTCTGAAATTACACACCAAATATTTGAGCTTCTCCTACTATTTTTTTCTCCAGAGCTATCCAAAGACAATTATTCAGACCATGTTATATTTCTAGATTGGGTAAGGAATGTTAATTAGTTTCAAAGAGATTGTGATTCAGGTGTCACCCTTTAGCTGGCCTCTTTCTTGAACCTGGTCATGTGGCACCAGTAGGCAGGATGACCTCTTCAAAGTGCAGCCTGATCATGTCCTGCCTGCTTCTCAGAGCCGAGGATGTATGCTTGCTTTCCGCCCGGCCTCAGCTGCGTCTCAGGAGCCCACCGGCCCCTCTGCTCCAGCTGCAAGGACTTCTGGGTCTTCTCACTACGTGAACTAACTCTTGTCCAGTCCAGCTCACACCTGCAGCACTCACTCAAGAATTGTCCACATCAGGGTTCATTGTCACTTGCTGTCGTCAAATCTGTTGCTGCCTTAGTAACACGCGCCATGCTTGGCACAAAGTAAGCACTAAATAAATATGTCGTAAAGGGGTAAATGAGAAATAAATGAGAGAACAGATAAAGTAGTTGCCAATCACTCTATATACTTCTGGCTGATTTTCTTAAATATCTAAAGTGATTCACAGAAAAAGTTTCCATTCATTCATTCATTCATTCATTCATTCATCATTATTTTCTTGATCATTTACTGTGCAATGGACATGTAAACACAATAGGAGATGATTTTTTAAAATTATCTTTTATTTATTCATTTTAGGGGAAAGAGAGAAGAGAGAGAGGGAGAGAGAAAGGGAGAGGAGCAGGAAGCATCAACTCCCATATGTGCCTTGACCAGGCAGGCCCAGGGTTTCAAACCGGCGACCTCAGTGCTCCAGGTCAATGTTTTATCTGCTGTGCCACCACAGGTCAGGCTGTTTGTTTTTTTTTTAAAATTATCTTTTTATTTGGAGATGAAAACATGAATTTGACATGGACCTTTTTCTAAGAGTTCATAGTGCTAATCAGCATTTCCCTTTGTCGAGGTTGACTGCTCTTGATCAAAGCATGAATAGACGCTTGAAATGGAGCTGTGCTTACCTTTCAATAATTATATCTGTATGACTAGGCACCCAGTTTTAGGCCAAATCCAGGAGTTATTTCTTATTTTTCTCTACCACTGACTCCTCAATTTCTCACCCTCAGAAAACCTTCAGCAAATGCTGGCCACTTTTGAATCCATCTTATTACCTGTTTGTCCTGCAACCACCTGGTAAAAGCATCTGTCATCTCTGTCCCCACAAGTCTCCTCACTTCCTTTTTACTTCCCTACGTTCTGTTTGCCATAAGACAGCCAGAGAGATTGTGGGTGGAGCGCAGAGCACATTCCTAGCAGCTGTGGCTGATGCAATGCTGTGAGAATACTCCAGCTCCCAGAAGCCTCCTGGGCATACCCAGGTAGGAAGCTCGCCCGCTATAAGGAAGTGACTTAGTGCCAACCACGCAGCTCCCTGATCTTTTCAGCCATTGGCTTTGAGGAACATGCTGTAACATCCTATAGGCTGAACCCATGTATATAAGCTAGCTTACTTCCTGAATAAAGTGGATCTGCGTCACTGAACCTGGACCCCGTAGTAGTCGGGTCTTTGCGTCTCTGTCGTCCTCACCCCTGGCAGGACTTGTCAACAAGCGACCTCTTTAAAATGCAAATTTGATTAAAGCATTTGTCTGTTCATTGTTCAAATGGCTTCCCCTTGTACTTGCAATCAGATGAAACTCTTGCCCTGGGCTGCAATGCTCTCCATTACTCCTCTTGCCCAATGCCATTACTAAGTGCCACCCTCATCCCTGATCATTGCTGCAGCCACAGACCAAGCTGGTCCCTGCATCAGGGCCTTACCCTCGTTTTTCTGCACACTCTAAGTGCTTCTGCAGATCATTTCATGGGTTACTCTTTCTTCTTGTTGAGATCAGAACTCACAGGACAGCCACCTTTCAATTACTCACCAGTGTACTACTCTTTTGGAATTTTTTCAGAGCATTTATCACTACCTGAAAATACCCAGTATTTTTTCTTAATTTTTTAAAAATTCTGCTCTGCCTCTCCCCCACCACTCAACATACACGCACACACACATGCACACAAGAATGTAAGCTTTATGAAGATAAGACCTGGGTGGCCTGTTAGCTAGTGAGACCTGGTGCCTAAACTGCCTGGTATGGATCAAGTGTTCTATAGATGCTTGTTGAATGGGTAAGTGCATGAATGAATGAACATTCATGGAAATACTGAGTTCTCAGCAGTGTTTCTGGCTGGTGTTTGATCTTCAGCTAGAGCATGGCTCCTCTTCTTACAGAATCCCATCCTTGCGTTAAGCCACACTGCACATCTCACTGGCTCTGTGAAACCTTTTCTAGCAGCCTTGTCTATAGATACCATTCCTTTTTCTGGTCTTTTGTACATAATTTATTGACCAACCCTGGCCACTTTTGAGAGTGAAAGGAAGCACTATTTATACTTATGCAGGAACAACAAATAAGCACTGGACTGTCCTGTATGGCCATCCTATTCACCCTATCCACTTACTTATTTATATATATAATATACTGAATATATAGATATATATATATATACACTGTGACTATCGTTTTTCATAGAAACACCATCCTTTCCCTTTTCCTTATTATAGCACACATGCTTAGTTGTAGTTAATTATGTTCAGCATATGAGGGGGTCCCAGGGGGTGCTAATGAAATGTTTATTCTCACTGTGTTCAGTCAGTAGCGCCACACTGCTCTTTTTTTTTTCTTTCCAATTATATAATTCCCTTATTTGGGGGAGAATACTTTAAAAGAGAGAGTTTTTCTTCTGCGTCATACTGTGTCTGATGTCTAAAGAAGTATTTTCTAGTTCTTATAAAATCAGTAAGAACCTCTAGTCTGCTCCTACCCTGTAAAGTTTTGTGCACAGACGTTACTGCAGGTCCAGTGCTTTATGCTTCATGTGACCGAAACTCTATCCTCTGCACTCTCTCCTTCCCCATCCTCCTCCAAGTAGACTCATTGCTGCACATGCTACAGGCCTCAGCTTCAGTGTCCTTGCCTCCCAAGATGTAAATAGTTGCTTAGACTCTCTGCTTTCCACAGTGCACTGTCCTGCCCCTTGGACCATACCACACTCTTGACGATATAGCACCTGTTTCCTTCTATCTCTGCCTTTCTGTCCTTTGGTCTCAGTACAACACCTGTCTCAGAATACACGCTCATAAAAAAAATTTGTTGAATAAGTGAATGCATGTGGAGATTTGCCTATGCTTGGTTTCTAGTATAATAAGAGGAAAATGTATCTATTATCAGATAATTTCAGATAGCAAAAGATTATTCTTTTGAAAATAATATCCTAGTCAAAGCCTTGGAATAAATCAATCCGTCCAGCAGCTGTCCTCTAGTCAATGGACCTCATGCACATGGGCCAAGCCATTTTTAGTTAATTGGGTGCTAAGAACTAATTTGCTACTTTTTTTTAAATTAGAATTTTTTTGTATATAAAAGAAGTCTTCATTTTAACCATTTAATTACCAAAGTTATAATGTTAATATTTTTCTAGTGTCAATGCAGCAAATAAAGTAGAGACATGGGAGTTTATTCATAAAACTGCACATTTCATGTTATAGCAGGGAGTTGTGACAACTGCTTCATTGGGTACTCCATAAACCATTATGAGAAGGCGAATCTGTTCAGTCACTCCTGCTTCTTATCATGCATGAAAAAATGCAACGATAAAAATTCACGTAGAAATAATTACAAAAACAATCAACATTTTATTTTATTTTATTTATTTATTTTTTTGTGACAGAGACACAGAGAGGGGCAGATAAGGACAGACAGGAAGGGAGTAAAATGAGAAGCATCAATTCTTCATTGGAGCATGTTATTTGTTCATTGATTGCTTTCTCATATGTGCATTGATTGGAGGGATAGAGCAGAGCGAGTGACCCCTTGCTCAAGCCAGCAACCTTGGACTCAAGCCGGCAACCTTGGGCTTCAAGCCAGTGGCCTTTGGGCTCAAGCCAGGGACCATAGGGTCATGTCTATGATTCCTGCGCTAAAGCTGGTGAGCACATACTCAAGCTGGATGAGCCCCCCAGCCCCTGCTCAAGCTGGATTAGTCTGTGCTTGTAGAGCCAGGAGCCACGGCCAGGGCCACTATCACAGCAGCCGCCTGGCCCATGCAGGTTCGCATTGGATTCGGACAGTCGGTAAAGAAACAATGGAGCCACAAACTGGTGGGTCTTTAATTCTAGCTTGCACCCGGCGGGCAAGTAAAAATACACACTGGGCTCCAAAACCCAGTCACATTCAGTGCTCACAAAGCCACTGACTTATCCGAGTTTCCTAGAATCAAAGGTTTCTAGCTCACCAGCCTTATTCTCCTCAGTTCCCCATCTCCTTCCTTCTCCAGCATCAAACTGCACAAACTGGCATCTCACTCAGCACTCCGCCATCTTGGCTGCTTCTCCTGGCCTCCTCCACGTGGCCTCCTTCTGCTCTCTGCTCTGCTCTCTCCTCTAATGATAATCTCAGGAACCAAGAGGGCAAACTCCCGTTCCGCCCCTACTTTATACTGTAGCTTCACAACCTCTAATCCAATATACAAAGTAGGGAAGTCTCTAATACAAAGTCACTTCTCTGAGGCATGATTGGATTGTACCACCCCACATCAAAATGGGGTGGGAAAGGCTTAATCCCAAAACCAAGCCCCAGGCTACAAGGATTCTCAACACACATTAATATCACCTGGGCAACGGCCTCTTCGTGGGCAGCGTCATATTTAACAAAGTGAGCATAATATACTCTATCTGCCCAACAGTGCTCAAGCCCTTGATCTCAGGATTTGGAACCTGGATCTCTGCGCCCCCTTCTGACTCTCTATCCACTGCGCCACCTAATGGTCAGGACAAAAATAGTCAAATTTTTAAAAAATAAAAAAAAGAATTCTCTAAAGTTCTTGTTAATACTTTCAAAAAGCAACATCTCATAGGAAATATAAGTTAATGTGTTAAAACTGGTATTTATATGTATATTTCTTCTGATGTCTCTGAAGCCTGTTGTTGGGCAGATAAAATGTATTATGCTCACTTTGTTAAAGATGACGCTGCCCATGTGGAGGCCGTTGCCCAGGTGATATTAATGTGTGTTGGGGGCTGGCTGTGAGCAGGCAGAATCCTTGTAGCCTGGGGCTTGGTTTTGGGATTAAGCCTTTCCCACCCTTTTTGGTGTGGGGTGGTACAATCCCATCATGTCTCTGATAAGTGACTTTGTATTAGAGACTTCCCTATTTTGTATATTGGATTAAAGGTTGTGAATCTGCACTGTGAAATGGGGGCAGAGCAGGAGCTTGCTCTCTTGGTTCCTGAGATTAATATTAGAGGAGAGAGGAGAGCAGAGAAAGGCCATGTGGAGGAGGCCAGGAGAGGCAGCCAAGATGGTGGAGTGTTGAGTGAGAAGCCAGTTAGTGCAGAGTTTGTGCAGAGAGAAGGAAGGAGATGGGGAACAGAGGTGAATAAGTCTGGTGAGCTAGAAACCTTTGATTCTAGAAAACTTGGATAAGTCAGTAGTTTTGTGAGCACTGAATGTGAGTGGGTTTTGGAGCCCAGTGTGTGTTTTTACTTGCCCGCCAGGTGCAAGCTAGGATTAAAGATGACAGCCTGTAAAGCCAGCAGCCACAGCCAGGGCCACTATCACAGCAGCCTTCTGGCCTATGCAGGTTCGCATTGGATTCGGACAGTCAGTAAAGAAACAATGGAGCCAAAAACTGTTGGGCTATAGTCTTTAATTCTAGCTTGCACCCAGCGGGCAAGTAAAAATACACACTGGGCTCCAAAACCCAGTCACATTCAGTGCTCACAAAGCCACTGACTTATCCGAGTTTCCTAGAATCAAAGGTTTCTAGCTCACCAGACTTATTCACCTCTGTTCCCCATCTCCTTCCTTATCCCAAATACAAACTCTACACAAACTCGCATCTCACTCAGCACTCCGCCATCTTGGCTGCTTCTCCTGGCCTCCTCCACGTGGCCTTTCTCTGCTCTCCTCTGCTCTCTCTTCTAATGATAATCTCAGGAACCAAGAGCACAAACTCTGTTCTGCCCCCATTTTATATTGTAGCTTCACAACCTCTAATCCTATATACAAAATAGGGAAGTCTCTAATACAAAGTCACTTCTCTGAGGCATGATTGGATTGTACCACCCCACATCAAAAAGGGTGGGAAAGGCTTAATCCCAAAACCAAGCCCCAGGCTACAGTGAGTCTACCTGCCTTTAGCCCACCCCAACACACATTAATATCACCTGGGCAACAGCCTCCTCGTGTTATCTTTAACAAAGTGAGCATAATACATTTTATCTGCCCAACACAGCCCATCAGTTTTCGGCTCCGTTATTTCTTTACTGACTGTCCGAATCCAATGTGAACCTGCATGGGCCGAGCTCCTGTAGTGCTGGCCCTGGCTACTGGCTTTACACCTGTTAAAAGCATTTCCTAGTAAAAAGATAATTCTATTTATTAAATAGTTTGAATGATTTTAACTTCCATTGTCTCTGTTTCTATAAAGAATAAGGCAAGTTGATATCAGGATTATGAAAACTCAAGCACATCCCAAGTTAATGGCATATCCTTCAGTCTCTATAGAGTCAATATAATAAAAAAAATAATTAATGCTAGTAAGAACTAACACTTTCGGAACACTTACAATATTTTGACTATTTTTAAGGCACAAAGGACCACATGAGGTAAGTAATTGTTGGTCAAATAAGTTTGTAAATATGATATATATCTTTGCTCGCTTGTGACTTATATTGGGTGTGGGGGCCAGGCTATAAGCAGGCAAGGTCGTTGTAGCCTAAGGTTTGGTTTTGGGACTAAGCTTTTCCTCACACCCTTGACTGATTGTATGATCTGGGTGGTGCACTCTCATGAGGAATCCAATTATGCCTTGGATAAGTGACTTTGTATCAGAGACTTCCTTGTTTGTATATTGGATTAAGGGATTTTGGTTTTCTACACTATAAAATGGGACAGACCAGGAGCTTGTTCACTCAGTTCCTGCTATCACAATTGCAGGGGCTTCCCTGATCCCTTGCCCTTCATGGGAAGAGCTGGTTTTCTGCTTTTCCCTTGTCTTCTTTTGTGGTTTGCCTGTCTTGGTGAGACACCAATAAATAGGATGGCCCCCCATCCTCTGACTCCGCCATTTCTTTATTGTCTGCCCGAATCCAATGGGAACCTGCATGTGAATGGCCACGATGGCGGCTCCTGGCCCTACAGTAATATTATTATTATGAGAAGGATATTAAGTCACAGAAAACTTAAATACTTTGCCAAGGTCAGTTGTGGAAATGGGATTAGCACCCAGGCGGCCTGGCTGCAGAGCCCATGGTCTCAGCCATGGCTCAGGTAGACAGAACTCGACTCTGCGCATGGGGCACTTTTAGGTGAAAATGTCATCCTGATTTTCTCTCTTCTAGCCTAGACTCTTATTTTCCCTTTGCTCAGACATCTTCACTAAGAAGAGGAGAAAAAAGAAGAGGTACAGGAGGAGGAGAAGGAAAAGAAAGAAGAGGAGAAAAAGGAGGAGGATTTGTTTGATTGTATTATAAAGTACCCTGCTATATTCTTCAAGGATTGAGTATAGCACAAAATATGTAATTAATTGAATAGGTTATAAGAATTCATCTTTTTAAAAATTTGACTCTCTATCATGAGTCCAGTTTACATAAAAATGTGTAAAAAAATTTTGCTAAACAAATGACATTTTTAAAATTTATTCATTTTAGAGAGGAGAGAGAGAGAGAGAGAGAGAGAGAAGTGGAGGAGGAGCAGGAAGCATCAACTCCCATATATGCCTTCACTAGGGAAGCCCAGAGTTTTGAACCAGTGACCTCAGAGTCCCACCCAGGTCGACACTTTATCCTCTGCACCACCACAGATCAGGCACAGATGACATTATAAAGAAGGTAGAGATAGGACATGGGTAGGACAGGTCAGTATATTTGAAGGAAGCAAAAAAGATTTCAAGAAGAGGACAATTTGGTTAGGTGAACTGAATCTTAAAAGTCATAGCTAGATGGAAGAGGAGAGAATCTAGTAGCCCCTGAGGTATGCAGAGCCAGCCTCTCCTTCCTCTGGCCATAGGACACACCTGCACGAATGGAAGGTTAGCCATATCCCCACAACTAGGCAACAACTTCCTCAAGCATCCTCTTCAACTAATATTGCTCATTAAAGTTACTTTCAAAAACTTATAAGTGAACTGAAACTTGTACTTGCCATCCCAACCTGGGTCCCTTGGGTACCTTTAGAAAGTCACCTCTCCCTCAGGAAAGGCACTTTCTGCTTTGTTCACTTGTCACCCTGGTAGTTTTACAACTAGCCCTCCCTAGCTACAACTAGGACACCCTACTTATCCTTCACATATTAACATCAAGAAAAATTGTATTAAAACAATCACATCATTCCTGAGCTAATTCTGCATCCATATTTTCATTTTCTTTCCATTTCTTCTGTTTTAAATATATCTGTGAAAAAGAATCCCTTTTTATTTCTTTAATTAATGCATTTATTAAAAAAGTTACAGGATACTGGGACTCTTGTAATACTTGACAATTATTGAAAAAAGCTGCATGACCTGTGGTGGCGCAGTTGTTAAAGTGTCGACCTGGAACACTGAGGTCGCTGGTTCGAAACCCTGGACTTGCCTGGTCAAGGCACATATGGGAGTTGATGCTACCTGCCCCATCTTCTCTCTCTCTCTCTTTTCTCTAAAATTAATAAATAAAATCTTTAAAAGTAAAAGAAAACAGCTAAAAATATTCCAACCATGAGAAAATCTATTTTACTCTCCAGGTAGGAAGGACATGTTTAATCCAGTTGCTGATTTGAGCTTTGAGAAGGAAGATGAGCAAAACAGGGAGGGAGAGAGGTGAACTCGAGAGCTGACTTTTGAGTCTACACAGCTGCTCAAAATGAAGGATCCCAAACAATGTCACCATGAAATGAATGCTTCATTCTCTCTTGCTTTCTACCTCTTGCTTTCTTGCTGTCTATTCACTTATTTAAAGTGGTAGCAATAATTAAACGAGTTGATCACCTGTAGGACCTGGATGATCATATTATCCTCTCTCTGAGCTGTCCCTTCCCATTATTCATCAACTACCACCAAACCTTTTGCTCTGTCTCCAGTGCAGTATCCTGCACTTTGTTATTCATTAGGCCAAGGTTGATCCTCCTTTTGGCACTATCTGTAGATCCTGAGGCAAGCTCTTTTTCTGAACCTTGATTTCCTCAACTATAAAAGAGAGGAACATTTACCAGCCTCTGGGATTCAGTGATAATGAAAGTGTGTATCATACACGCATACTAGCACCTAGCCTAGTACATAGCTCAGGACAAGTAAGTAGTGGCCATGTTCCTTTAAGATTGGCCTGAGGTTTAGAAGGACATCCCCCAAGGTCATAGCGGCTGGTAAGCTCTTAGCACAAGCACTTTAAGAAATCAGTGGGTGCAATCACATTAGAACAGAGTAATCACTAGTATTTTATGACGCTATTTGCTATAGAATGAAATTTGACATAGTATAGGTCTGTTTAGAAATTCTCTGAATGGTGGAGAAAAAAGTAATTGATGATGATGAAGAGGAGAAAAAGGATAGCACACACTTAAAAGCATTTTCCTTGTACAAGGTACTCTGAGCCTTTCATGTATTTTAAATGATTTCATTCCACTTACCTCAGAGGAAAGGTCTATTATTATCCCTATTTTTCGGATGAAGAAACTGAGGTTTGGAAAAACTAAGACACATATTCAAAGTCATATTATTACTAAGAAGTAAAACTTGGATTAAAGTCCACATTTGTCAGGTTGAAAGGTCCAAGTGCTTTCTATTCTATCCCATTTATTCCCAAAGAAATTTAGTGACTTAAATTCCTTATTAAAAATCAATGTCCAGGGATATTACCACATGGATCCGGGGAAGGAGAATACAGTGAGATTGTTTGAGACTAGCTAATTAGACTTCACTCAGCCACTCAGTTTGGAAGGGCTTCATGTTACAGTGTATTAGCCAAAATGGCTCTGGCTGCAATTAACAGTCATTTAGATAATAGGAGCATTTGACTTTTTTTTTCACATTACAAGAAGGATGGAAGCGGGTGGTGATGGTGGTACAGCAGCTCTGTGGTGCCAAGTACAGGGTAGGCTTGGCCATAATGCTTCTACCTTCTTCCTCATGTTCACTTAGGAGCTCCAGTAGCACCAAGAAAATAGCCTCACATGAAAGCAATTGAAGGAGGAAGGAAGAAAAGGCGTTCCTTTTCAGGGTCCCTCTATTTCTATGAGAAGAAAAACTTGACTAGAAGTGCTCTAGAGCAGTGGTCCCCAACCCCCGGGCCGGGGACTGGTACTGGTCCGTGGGCCATTTGGTACCGGTCCGCAGAGAAAGAATAAATAACTTACATTATTTCCGTTTTATTTATATTTAAGTCTGAACGATGTTTTATTTTTAAAAAAATGACCAGATTCCCTCTGTTACACTCTTGACACTTGACCTCGTCACATGATACATTTATTTGTCCCACCCTAAAGGCCGGTCCGTGAAAATATTTTCTGACATTAAACTGGTCCATGGTCCGAAAAAGGTTGGGGACCACTGCTCTAGAGATTTTCCCCCTTCTAACTCATTGCCGTGTAACAATGTCCATGTAACACACTTTGACATCTTGAGCTGCAAGGGAGGCTGGTAAATGAGCACCTGGACAGAGCAACAACATTAGCTTGATAGACTTCTGTTAATCAAGATTCAAGCCACATGCCACCTGAAGGAAACTCGGTATTCTTTTAGCAAGGTAGGTGACCAGCCGCTGCCATACATTAGCTCCTCAGACCAATACAGTGAAAATACAAAGCAGAAATCAGTTTACAAATGATTTAAAGCAAAGCTGTGACTTGCATGAGTTTATATAGACAGGTTCAGGATGAGAGTTCAACCCAGAATCCTTTGGCTACACCTGTGGTTTTCTAACTGAGTGCCTCAGGGTTTACACATTAATTTCATTACAATATCATTCAAATGTCTTTTAATTTTTAAAATGTGATTTAAATATAGTACATGTGTAACTTTCTCATATATCAGAAATTGAAACAATGCAATCCTTACTAAAGATGGCATGTGCAGTCTATGCTGTCAGTTAACTCAGTTTTTATTGCTGTCGTTTTTCAAACTTGGAGCAAAGCATATCCTGCCATCTCTATTTAATTCTAAAGTTTCCTGGAATCGCTAGGTAAGCTATTAACTATTTGTAATCATTAGATCATATTAATCTGGATTTTTTTTCAGTACTGGACAACCATTATAAAATAATCAGTAGGATGTTGACAGTGATATAAGACTGCAGCAGCTGCAAGCACATTTGAAATAATCCCTAATTTGAAATTGTCATGTGTACCAGAATAGCTGCACTATTCTCACCAATGGACTTAATACCTCTCTGGCCCCTGCTCATGCTTCCAGCCACTTTTCCCTGACTCTCCCTGCTGCACAAGCATCTCTTTCAATGCTGGGAACATTCTCTTGCCTCAGGACTTTTGCATATGCTATTTCCTCTAGCAAGCATTCCTCATCTATACTGCTCACAAAAATGAGGGGATATTTCAAAATGAGTATGAAGCGAGACAATATCATCTAATTTTTGTGAGCAGTGTAGTTAGAGTTTATTTTTGCTCTCCTATTAAAATGGTAGCGGGTCCTTGGGTTACGACATAGTTCCATTCTCACGACAGTGATGTAACCCGAATTTTGGGGTAAATAAAAACACAACCTAGCCTAAGTCACTTAGCTAACCTAACACAGTTATAAAATCATAATCTATAACATAAAAGCACAACTAAGCCACAGAAAAAGAATACTACTTATTCTTCTGTCATGTGCAACCAAAGTAATTTGCCCATGTAGTCCATAAGTACAACGCTAATGGCATAAGTCAAAACACTTACATCTCAATTTATTTAAGATTTTTTGATGTGAGCATTGTAAACTTGAAACATCGTTATGTTGAGACTGTTGTAACCCAAGGATGCCCTGTACTACTTCTTCTGACCTCCCAAATTAGGCTAGTACCTTGGGTTTCACACTTTCTTCGGTACACTCATCATTTTGTAATTATTTTGTCTACAAGTCTTTTCCTTCTAGAATAAGAGCTGTCTGAGGGCAGCAACCATGGGTAATGCATTCACTGCTAGGTCTTCAGCTCCTGACAAGTACAGCCTCTATGGAAATCATCAATTATTTTTGAAGGAATCAATGTAACATGAATAAAATAAACACGAATTAGATGTAATATTGATAAAAGAGAGCAATGATGAAAAATTTTCTGATTATTAAAGAAAAGCTTATTAAATTGAAGGATAACATACAAATAGTAAAATACACAAATGTACTAATTTTAAATTTACAACTGGATGCATATTTCCAAATGTATACTGTACACATTAAGTTAACCTTCATCCAGAGAAATATACAATTTTTTACCCCATATCTTTCCTTCACGATCATACCCTCTCCTTACCTTCCCACTCCCAGAAGTAACAACTGATCTGACTTCTATCACCATAAATTAGTTTTTGCCCATTCTAAAATTTCATATAAATAAAAGTTATCTAGTATGTATTCTTTTGTGTTTGGTTTCTTTCATTCAACATAATATCTATGAGATTCAGACATGCTGTATGTTCCTTTTTATTATTTAAATGTATTCCACTGAATGAATATACCATGAGGTAGTTATTCATTTTCTTATTGATGAATATTTGTCCTCTCCACCCAATTTTGAGCTATAATGGAAAAAACTGCAATAAACACTCACTCTGCTACAATTATTTCTATGGTCATATGTTATTAAAAGAGCTCTGTTCCTGCTATCCCATCATTAAAAGAAAAACACCAACCAACATGTTCTTAAAAAACAACAACAAAAAACAGCCTGACCAGGTGGTGGCACAGTGGATAGAGCATTGGACTGGGATGCAGAGGGCCCAGGTTCAAAACCCTGAGGTTGCCAGTTTTTAGCGCAGGCTCATCTGCTTTGAGCAAGGCTCACCAGCTTGAGCCCAAGGTCAGTGGCTTGAGCAAGGGCTCACTCGGTCTGCTGTAGCCCCCTGCTCAAAGCACATATGAGAAAGCAATCAATGAACAACTATGGTGCTGCAATGAAGAATTGATGCTTCTCATCTCTCTCCCTTTCTGTCTGTCTGTCCCTATCTGTTACTCTCTCTGTCTCTGTCTCTCTCGATCTTTGTAAAAAAAAAAAAAAAAAAAAAGAAAAGAAAAAAGAATTAGCATTAGATGTTACTGAAGAAATTGATAAGAATCTTAATTGAATACTTGGTCAGAAGTTATCACTGTGTCAGAGAGAAGAAAACCTGAAAATATAATGAAATGGAAAACATTAAATGTGGTAATACCTAATGAAAATTTATTTGCAAAAACGTACAAAAGTATTCATAGTAGGTTTACTCATTATAGCTCCAAACGGGAAAAAAAGTATCAAAGTTACTTAAAATATTCCACACCTTTTATTCACTTGAGGTAACATATAAGAATTCAGCTATCTTGAGAGTGTACCTACAATTCATGATTGTTCTATATTCTAATAATGTCTTACATGTACACAGAACATTAAAATTACACACTTTACATGTATCATATAGCTAAAAAGAGGCAAAGCAAGAACTCAGATGCAGGACTTCTGATGCTAACTTTAGTATTTCCCCATCATATACTGATTACACCTCATCAGGAAAAGCAACACTCAACATGATTACTTATGACAAAGTGTATTTAATTTTTAACATTTTAGAAGCTGTGTCTTATTCTTTGGAGGATTTTTCTAATTAGAAATAATTAATTGTATATGCATTCTGATCTACTCTTGTCATTGGGCCTCAACCTTTCCTATCTCATGCCTTGCCAACACCTTATCAAAGAGCTTGTACCTTATCCACACACACATCCCATTCCACCGAGAATGATGTTTCTCTTGTTTGTCAATAGACCTTCTGTTATATACTTTTCATTCACAGTAAATTCAGCAAAGTGAAAATATTTTTTTTCTTAATCCTTTTGCCTTTTCACCCAGCCCTGCAATTCTTCTCCTTTAACAGCTGCTCTACATAATAAAAGTTAATAAACATTGTCACACTATCATCATCATCAACATTATAAAAAGCACTCAATAAAAAAGTAGTCCAGTTATATGACCAGAGAGTTTACAGACTGAGGAACTCAAAGTAAACATTTTGAACAGATGTTGATTCCCCCTTATATAAATAACAATGTCATTTTTGATACATCTAATTGGTGATAATTTAAAAGTCTGACAATTTCAGAAAAGAGGAATTCTCATATACTGCTAATGGGAGTGTAAATTGATGCAATTACTTTGCAGTATCCAACAAAATCAAAAGCTAATAGTTGGCATTCCAGCAATCCCAATTTAAGGCATCTATCTCCTAGAGAGAACTCACACATAAGAACAAGGGAATATGTGTAAGGATATTTAGCATAGCACAAGTATTTTTAAAGAAAATGAAGAAATGTCTTTGTATTTAAAAAATGTCTCAAAATGTATTTGCAGAGTATGTTTAAAAAGATACTCTTCAAAAAAAATGGTAGGTACTATGTAAATGTCAATTGATTGTCAAGAAGAGAAAGAAATACCTTTCCATTATAAATTAATAAAGGACATTGATATACATCTTTATCAATAAGCTCCTCAAGGTACGAACCATGCTTTATTCATCATTGTACCTCTTAGCCCCAAGCACAGCACTTGGTGTATAGTTAAGTGTTCAACAAACTTACATTAATATAATCCGTACTACAATTTATCCAAGATATAAAAATATTCATTCTCAATTATTAAATAAATAAAATAACACAAAGCATAAAATAAGCAGGCATTATTTAAAATATGTTAGGAAAAATTAGTAAAAATTACAATACCCAATACTGATGGAGATGTGGAAAACACCAAAACTCATAAGTAGCTACTGACAATTTAAAATAGAAAGCATTCTGACAATATATTTTTGAAGGCAAAAAGTTCCTTCGTCCATTTTATAGTCTATTCTTAAAAATTTATCTTACGGAAAGAATCAAAGGTAAAACAATCTATTATATATATATATGTTTACTGTAATGTTACTTATGGTAAAAATGGAAATCACTGCAAATGCACACTAATTAAATTATGGTATAAAAATGTGTTAGAATATTATGCAGTCATTAAGACAGTAATTATGAGGGAATTAAGATAATCTGAATGAAACATTTGATACTCATTTTTTGGTAGAATTAATTCATTTGGTAATTATGAGCATATGGAGCAAAACTTATGAATTATGTCAGTGAAGAAAGATGGGAAAAGAGTATGTTTTCCTGATTTATACTGTGTTAAAATCATATTTGCACATAATCAAGACAGGAAGAAAAAATTTGGAAAAAAGATACATTTTTAATAGTTAAAATATATTTTTATAATAATAATAATAATTTTTAAAAAGCATCTGTTTGGCGTGTGGAAGTCCAGGGTTTAATTTCTGGCCAGAGCACACAGGAGAAGCACCCATCTGCTTCTCCACTCTTCCCCCTCTCCTTTTTCTCTGTCTCTTTCTTCCCCTCCCATAGCCAAGGCTCCATTGAGCAAAGTTGGCCCAGGCACTGAGGATGGCTCTGTGGCCTCTGCCTCAAGCACTAGAATGGCTCCAATTGCAGTGGAACAAAGCCGCAGATGGGCAGAGCATCACTCCCTGGTGGGCATGCTGGGTGAATCCCGGTCAGGCGCATGCGGGAATCTGTGTGCTTCCACACCCCTGCTTCTCACTTCATAAAAATACAAAAGAAAAAAAATAAAAGAAAAAATTCTGTTGTTGGGATAAATTTCTGTTGCATACATACTTTCATAAAACTCAATCATGACAAAATAAAAATATTCTTAGATAAAATTTAGCACCTATTATAAAAGATATATGGGTAAATTAGTTCCTTGTTGTTATATTTACCTTGAAAAAAATACACTAACAATTTTTAAAAAACAAAAATGTGTCTGATTGTTCTCAAACTAATAAGGGCTTCAATTTATGATAGGTGATACTGTCAAGTTAACAATTTTAATTGTTAATTATGCTTTCAATGTGTTTGGCTACACTTAGAAATCAGCAACCCAAATTTTTCAGAAATTTTGTGAAAAATTTCTACCTTGAATATTTGTATTTGCCATCAATTTAATTTGTTTATTGAGTCCCACAGAATAAAGATATGTCTTATAAAGAGTTCTTATAATAACCCTGGCCAGGTGGTGGCTCAGTGGATAAAATGTCACCTGGGTGCCTTGAGGTTGCGGGTTCAACGCCAGGTCAGGGCATATATGAGAAGCAATCAATGAGTACACAACTAACTGGAACAATTAAGTGGAACAATGATTGATGCATCTTTCTCCTTGTCTCCCTTACTCTCTGTCTCTCTCAAATCAGTAATAAATAAATAAATAAATAAATAAATAAATAAATAAATAAATAAATAAATAGTTTCTGTAATGAAGTACCAAAATGTTTGGGGACATTGGCTAGTGGAACAAAGAAAGACATGATTCTTTTCAGCATAAATATGATAAATCTGAAAATAATATTAAATTACATGGGGATAATGCTCCCATTTATTTATTGTGTGAGACTACTAGAGAAAGAATTTTGTTATTCAATTTTAACCAAAGTAGAGAAATAAGAGAGAAAATGTGTGCTTTATACTTCAAATCTGAAATATAGAGAGATCAATTAAGGTTTTCAGAGGATGTCGCCCTCTCATTTACATGTTACTTGGGAGAGCATCGTGTGGCTGCATATTCTCAGCTTCTGAATGTGTTCTGCTCATTTTCCTGTGAGAGGAGATCGGGTTTAATGCTTTCACAGCAGTGTGTACTTTTGTACTTCTGCTGTTTCTGTTTACCTGTCTTCTTGCTTATTTATTATTTGTATTTGACTTGTCCTGCAAGTAGTTCTGAGAATTTTAGGGCAAATGAATAGGCTATAAGCTTTACAAATAAATCTCTTTTCCATTTTACACTTGGTCAGTGTGGGGACTCCTTTCTTTTTACCTTTTTTCCTTAACTTGATGAAATTTTCTAAAGAACCACACATATTTAAACAAAATGTCAAGGACATGGGGTTCTCCCCCCCAATTTATGCAACTTGCCCTAGACCACAAAATCCTTCCAAAGAAGTTAAATTCTAATGAGTCTTCACATTTAAAGCCAACTCTTCTTTTTACTTATGTAACAGATAATGGTAATTCCAAAGTCTTGGACAAGTCACTAAAACTCTTTTTAGATTCTCCTTTAAAATAAGAAAAGTGGCCTGACCTGTGGTGACGCAGTGGATAGAGCATCCACCTGGAACGCTGAGGTCGCCTGTTCAAAACCCTGGGCTTGCCTGGTCATGGCACATATGAGAGTTGATGCTTCCTGCTCCTCTCCTCTTCTCTCTCTCTCTCTCTTTCTCTCTCTCTCTCTCTGTTCTTTCTCTAAAAATGACTAAATAAAAAATTTTTTTAAATAAGAGAAGTGAACAACAATAAGAACCCTGTAGTTAAATGAAAATTAAATGATTTCCAAAAACCTTTTACCTCACAAGCTTTGCAAAGGGTAGCTGCACAGATAAACTGGGTGAGGTGTTTGGTGAATAAATACTTAGCAAACAGTTGGCAGACTAACATGGGAAGTAATCATAGCCCTGACTATATCAATAGCCATGAACCATATTAATGATTTTGGAGGGAAGCTCAGCAAAATGTTAATTTATTTAATAAATATTTAATAGTACATTATTTCAATAAATACATTAGTGTTTACACAGTGAAGAATACAAATGTTTTGTGCACACATTCTTGACCTACTTCCATAGTCTTTCTTGGACATTTGCCAAAAAATTTTTTAAAACATGATGAACATCAAAAAAAAAAACAAAAAAACAACAAAAAACATGATGAACATCAAAATATTTCTGTTTATAGCAGTTTATTATTGGTGGTTAAATCTATAAAATAATTCAATGGTTCATCCCTCTTATCTTAAGAATGTTTAATTATTTTTGTTATTTGCTTTACATTGGCACTGTCAAATATAAATTTGTATAAAATCTCCCAAATCATGAAAGATTCATAATTCAAAATGTATTTGGATTATTCTCTAGTTAATCAGCTGGATAAAAATTAGGAATATTGTGACCAGAACAATTAATTGAGTTGAGCTGAACGTTATAAAAAAGTGGAAAAAAAATTCATGGTTTGCTCTGGCTACATAACTGAAACTAAGAGCCTGCTCACTGCCAGAGAAGTGACGTGACAAGAGGACATGTGTCCTTTTCAGGAGCCTCGGCTAATAATCAAAGCATATATCAGAGCAAAAGGAGTCAAAGCACTGCATTCTTGCAATTAAGGCTTTTGGCCCTGTATAGGCTTGTGTAAGTTAATTAACTCCGGATGACTCAGTTACCACTGCTGAGAGGTGTGATGGAAAATAATCACCTGCCAGTCAATGCAACAACTAGATATATATGCTGATCCTAGAGGTGTGTGGTAGGTGAAACAAGAAAGACCCAGCTACGAGGGGGTGGTGACAGGCCGAGGAAGAGGACGGACAAAGGAGCACAAACGTAGATGCGCTCCAAGACAGCGACAGGTTGAGAAGTGCAGTGGACCAGGTTAACGGTGTGGAGTACCCCCCCTTTCCCCCCCCCCAACCCCCGACGCCCACAAGGACTCATTCGTTTAGCTAGCTATGCCCATCCTGTGGCCACGCTTTTCAGGGGAAGAGTGAGGAATCCCTAGTTCCTCGAGCCTGCTCTGTTTCCTTGGCTCATTGAGGCAGGGAATACAAAGCAATTTGGGTGAGGTACAAGGCCAAGTTAGCTTGAGGCTGGGGTGAGATGGCGGCAGGACTGGTGCTTCTGGGAAAGGATTTCCTCAATCTTAAAGAAACAGCATGAAGAGAAAATTTCTTTACTGCTATACTACCTCTGAACACTGACCAGGGACTGTAATTAATGCTTCGGTCGTCTTTTATCTAGGAGGCCAAGAGGCCAAAGACGGCAGAGCAGAAAAGTGACATAAACTGAACCTAAAAGAAAGAAGAAATTTGCACCAAGATCAGAATAGCAAACAAACCATAACATTTCAAGACAGGGTAAGAGTATAGGTAGAAAAAAAAGGAAAAACCAGGCTGGGGCTGGGCCTGTCTTGTTAACTAAGCAAACTTGAAGCCACCAAAATTGGAACCAAAGGAAGTCATAGGAGGAAACATTTTGATAAATGGAGAAAATTCACTGGTTCTTTTCCCAGTCACTTCTTCAACCAGGAGGTGGTGCCATTCAGCACGCTTGGCTTCCCGCTTGCCCTCAGTCACAGGGGAGTCAGTAGGTTTCTTTCTTCAGATGGAACTGGAGTGGAGAAAGGTAGGAGGCTCAAAGGAGTCTTGTGACTTCTACAATTTGTAAACGTAAAGCAGTTCTGCAAGAGAATCATCCTGCTTAATTTTATCTCTACAGTTTTATTCAACTTGTTTTTGTGAGATTGTGGATTTTCTCTTTTTTTCCTCATGGTGGGACACATGTAAATCTGATTGCCATGTAAAAGAGAGGAAGTGACTTCTCATAGAACCAAAAAAATAAAAAAAGAAAAAAAGAAAAGAAAAAAGATCTTTATGTACTTTTAAATTATTTTATTTTTTGAATCTCAAAGTATAAAAAGGACGTTAGAGAAAAACCAGGACACAAAGGAAACAGATAATTATTTAAAATTAAAATCAAGTTGCACCAACATGAACCAAAACTAACTATGCTTTAATATTTTGTGACTATTTGTTCAACAGCAACTCTCTGACTGCAGTGATCTAAGCGCGTGTAAGACATGCAATATATAATCTTTCATGAAAGAGAATGAACTCCTATCTGCATTACATATCACGGAAAATATCTGAATGCCAAGTTATTACTAAACTCACAAAACATTACGAAGATAATTTTGTTCCTGATATACACATCATATTTAATAAAGTCTAGAAAACCATTGATTATTAAAGGTAACACTCTCATTTTTAAACTAGTCATTTCTATTTCTGTACATTATTCATTTTATGAATATACAATTTAATTATCTATTCTAATATTAATGTCCAATTAGATTGCTTCCAATTTGGAGCTATTAAGAACAGTATTACCAAGAGCATGATTTTATATAACTTTGCACACAAATATGTATTTTGTTGGGAATTTGAAGTAAAATTGAAGTTCAATTAGTGTAGAAGCTGCTAAACATTTTTCCAAAGCATTTGTAACAATTTACTTTCTGAAAAGCAAGAGATAAAAGTTCTATCTGTTCTTTATATTTTCTGTTGAATATTGACATCACATGTAACTTTTTCCACTTTGTGGCTTGCATTCTCTTCTTTTGATAAATAGAAATTGTTAATTTTAATAGGTTATGCTTTATCACATTTTAGCTTTATAGCTAGTGATTTGGGGGGAAGTTTAAGAAATTTCTTTTTCTCCAAGTTCAGAAAGATAAGTTCTTTTGTTGACTTCTAGAAATTTTATTGTTTTACTTTTTTAAATTTAGAGCTAGAAAATTGATCTCTAATTTTTTTTGACAGAGACAGAGAAAGGGCAGATAGAGACAGACAAACAGGAAGGGAGAGAAATGAGAAGCATCAATTCTTTGTTGTAGCACCTTAGTTGTTTATTGATTACTTTCTCATATGTGCCTTAACGAGGAGGGGGGGAATACAGTAGAGCAAGTGACCCCTTGCTCAAGCCGTGACCCTGTGCTCAAGCCAATGACCTGGGGCTCAAGCCAGTGATGATGGGGTCATGTCTATGATCCCATGTTTAAGCCAGTGACCCCTTGCTCAAATTGGTGAGCTCATGCTCAAGCCGGCAATCTCAGGATTTCAAACCTGGTTCCTCCATGATCCAGTCTGACGCTCTATCCACTGTGCCACCACTGGGTCAGGTTCATCTCTAATTTATTTTTGGCTATGATGTGAATTAGGGAGGAATCAAGATTCTTTTTTTTTTCTCCCTGTGGAATCCAAATGACGCTATAATTTATTAAAAAGAGTAGTCCTTTATTGCACAACAACATATGAATCAGTGACTAGACTTGGACAGATGTATTGTTGGAGTCCATAATTGTTCCACAGTCAATACATCTACCCTGCTCTTATTATTTATCACACTGCTTTTATTATTATACCTTTGTAAGTATTAATTTTTTATATTAAGAGGTCTTTAACTTTATAATTTTTGTTGTTCATAATTCTGTTGATTATATTATGCTCTCTCCATTTCCATATAAATTTTAAAACCACTTAGTTGGCACACAAAAAATTGCTAGAATTTTCATTGGGATTAAGTTGAATTTGTATATTAAGTTGGGAAAAATTTAAATTTTTATAACAATAACTCTTCTAACATTAATTTTTTTTCTTTTTTACAGAGACAGAGAGAGAGTCAGAGAGAGGGATAGACAGACAGAAACAGAGAGATGAGAAGCATCAATCATTAGTTTTTCGTTGCGTATTGTGACACCTTAGTTGTTCATCGATTGCTTTCTCATATGTGCCTTGACGGGGGTGGGGGGGCCTACAGCAGATCGAGTGACCCCTTGCTCAAGCCAGCAACCTTGGGTCCAAGCTGGTGAGCTTTGCTCAACTAGATGAGCCTGCACTCAAGCTGGTAACCTCTGGGTCTCGAACCTGGGTCCTCGGCATCCCAATCCGACGCTCTATCCACTGCGCCACCGCCTGGTCAGGCTAACATTAAATTTTTTATAAAAGTAACTCTTCTAACATGATATTCATAAGAGTTAATTTAGATTTTCTTTAATTTCACTCTAATGCAGGGGTCTCAAACTCGCGGCCCATGGGCCACATGCGGCCCGCCGAACAATTTTGTGCGGCCCGCAGACTAATCCACAAAGTTCAAAATATTTTGGATAAAATTAAGTAAGCCTAGGGGCCTACTTGTATTTTTCATTTCTCTAGCATCCTAGCTAGATATTAGCTTAGTTAACAGCAGTTGTGATGCGAACTACAGTTTCTGGTTGTTTTGTGACACTGAGTAAACTGCATGTACGATTGTGCTTGTTGTACTGATTTTTTTTTGTTTTCAACTGCAGTGAGAAAAGTGTTGCGTAACAGTTGCCTTTTGTAGACCTAGTGCGGTCCGCGGAAGGGCTGTGATCTTGCTCTGCGGCCCACATGCTGAGTTGAGTTTGAGACCCCTGCTCTAATGTCTGTGGTTTTCTTTGTAGGTCTGTTGTGTTTTTTTTAGATTTACTATTTTATATGGCAGAATTTTAAAACTTTATAATTTGTTTACTGCTTATAAAAATATTAAAATAGAGTAAAAATAGACATATAGAAATATTTATTGTATATTAGTTTTAATTCTTTCTTAGAAAAATAATTTTATATATGAACGGGCTTGGAGTGCTGAGACTATAGTGACTATAAACACCTTTGTCTTATTTCCAACCTCAGAAGAAAAGCTTTAAAGTAAGTTATGATGCTTCCAGTAGATGTTTACATGCTGAAGGAAGTTTTTTCTTATTCCCTGATTTTAAAATTTTTAAAATTTAGTTTTGTTTTTGTTTGTTTGTTTGTTTTTTTGTATTTTTCTGAAGCTGGAAACGGGGAGAGAGTCAGACAGACTCCTGCATGTGCCCGACCGGGATCCACCCGGCACACCCACCAGGGGCGATGCTCTGCCCACCAGGGGGCGATGCTCTGCCCCTCCAGGGCATCGCTCTGCGGTGACCAGAGCCACTCTAGCGCCTGGGGCAGCGGCCAAGGAGCCATTCCCAGCGCCCGGGCCATCTTTGCTCCAATGGAGCCTTGGCTGCGGGAGGGGAAGAGAGAGACAGAGAGGAAGGAGAGGGGGAGGGGTGGAGAAGCAAATTGGCGCTTCTCCTATGTGCCCTGGTCAGGAATCGAACCCGGGTCCCCCGCACGCCAGGCCGATGCTCTACCGCTGAGCCAACCGGCCAGGGCCTAGTTTTGTTTTTAACAAAATTTAGTTTTGTTTTAAATATGAGTGGGTATTTAATTTTGTTAAAAGCTTAATTTTCTATAACTCAGATATTGTTTTAGTTACATATTTTTATATGCTTCCAGTGTAATTCCACTGTGGTCAGAAAAGATACTTTGAATGAATTCAATCAATCTGAAAAGTTTTGAATTTTTAAGATTAAGCTGTATATTTTTAATTTCGGTTACATGCTACATTTATACTTGAAAAAGATGTCAATTCTGTCACTGTGGTATAGTGACATACATATACATACAACTTTATCAATATACCAATTGGTTTGTTAATTAATTGTTATTCAAATCTTCTTTACATTTCCACTACTCTTTTCTACCTACTTGTTCTATTAGTTGATCAGTGAACTTAAACTGTACTGAAAGTTTTCTGGCAAATGTAGCTTAGGAATAGGAAAACTAACCATGAAGCTTCAGTTAGGTCTCCCAAGTGAATCCTTGACCATAGATTGTCAGAGTCTTGCATAAGGTTCTTACTAATGTGAGTGCTTTATATTCCCATTGGCTAATATCTCCTGTGGATAAGCTCCCTTGGTATGAAACTCAGAAAGGGAAAGGGATTAATGGGAAGACTCAGGGTTCTGAACTTTCCCTGAGTCCCTAACATACACTGCTCACAAAAATTAGGGGATCAGGGAACATGCAGATAGATACTCTAGTACTTTCAGCCTTTTGTATAGTGCCTTTTCACCAATGAAATAAAAGTTGGTTTTGCATTTCATTTACATAATCAAACAACTTTCTTTGACTTGTCGTTTGCTTTTCTGTTGTTCTTGTTTTAAAAAATATATCAAATGCTTCTTTTATTTTATCACTTCATATTCATTTTGAAATATCCCCTAATTTTTGTGAGCAGTACATTTACAAAAAACATTTATCAATTGTCCAAATTTGTCACCCTGGTTGCTGATTTCTTAGCATAGTTCTGACTAAAAGACCTGTAGTGGGATGGGGAGTGGGTAGCATGGGTACAGGGGGTCTAAAGGTATAAACTTCCAGTTAGAAAGTAAGTCCTGGAGATGTATCTTACACCATGGTGACTATAGTTCAAAATACTGTCTTGTATATTTGAAAGTTGTTAAGAGAGTAGATATTAAAATTTTTAAAACCAGAAAATAAAATTGTAATTGTGTGGAGATGGATGTTAACTAGGCTTAATGTGGTGATTATTTCACAAAATATACAAATATTAAATCATGTACACTTGAAAGTAATAAAATATTGTATGTCAACTATATCTCAATGTAAAGAAACTTAATGACAGAAAAAGAACAATTTGTAAAGTATCCTTAATTATTTTTGAAAGTGTGGATTGCCAATATGTTATATATTAAACTTCTTATTAAATATTACCTAAATTTTTGTAGCTGCATAAATCTTTCTTTTTTTTTTTTTAATATTTTTCTGAAGCTGGAAACGGGGAGAGACAGTCAGACAGACTCCCGCATGCGCCCGACCGGGATCCACCCGGCACACCCACAGGGGCGATGCTCTGCCCACCAGGGGGCGATGCTCTGCCCCTCCGGGGCGTCGCTCTGCGGCAACCAGAGGCACTCTAGTGCCTGGGGCAGAGGCCAAGGAGCCATCCCCAGCACCCGGGCCATCTTTGCTCCAATGGAGCCTTGGCTGTGGGAGGGGAAGAGAGAGACAGAGAGGAAGGAGGGGATGGGGGGTGGAGAAGCAAATGGGCGCTTCTCCTATGTGCCCTGGCCGGGAATTGAACCAGGGTCCCCCGCACGCCAGGCCGATGCTCTACCGCTGAGCCAACCGGCCAGGGCTAAATCTTTCATATTTTTAACAAAATGAGCTTTTGAAAATCTTGTGTACTAACAGAAGTTATTGCAAAGATCAACAGGTCAGTCCAAGCTTATACATTTATCAGAATATTTATATGGTTCTCAAAGGTTTAGGAGAACTCAGGATGTTCAATTAGCACCAAACGGTATCACTTCAAAAGAATGGCATTTTTGGTTATTTCAGCTTACACACCACTTCCTTCTCCAAGGGGTAAAAACTCGAGGGCCAGCTCTCTTTGCTTGCTGCCATTAGTAAAACTTGCAAATAAATGTACACAAAGCAGCGAACTGACAAAACTCAATATAGCAGGTGGCGGTTCTTCAGAATATCTTTGGGGTGTTTGTCCACATAAGAACTTTTCAGAGCAAAGCACCTCAAGAGGTGGTGAGGCACACGCAGGCTGGTGTCAACAACGTGTTGTGTTTGCGACAGTGAGTCTGCATGAAAACCAAAATCTGAGCTTTTCTCAAAAGATGCTATCAACATGATAAGATACTAGATTCTGAATATCAGAACAATATAGTGGGAAGATTCAAGTCCAATAAATTTGGATTTAAAAATTTTTTAAAAACTGGATAAAAATCTTAAAAAAGGAGAGCTTGAGTGGCTGTTACTGAGAAAACACAGAAAGATAAGCTGAATTCAGAATCCGACATATGGTTTGATGTCTCAATTATACACATACTATCAGATGGCAAAGGACACTGACTTTATTTATTTATTTTTCTTTGTAAACAATGTTTTTGAGGTCATTTCCCCCTTGGTTAAAGTAGGTTATGTTGATTGTAGAAAATCTGGAATATGGAGAAATGTACAATGACAATAAATTCATCAGTAATAAGCACAGTGAATGGTTTGTAATACGTATTGTCAGTCTTTTCCACACAAATATATATAACTTTAAGAAGCCAGTTTAATCACATTATACACAAATGTACCAGATATAAGGCGATTTATTTCTCCCAAGCATTCTGACCTGTGGTTTGAGCCTTCCTCTCTACTGTAGTTATTCGTCCAGAACTTGAAACCACAACCTTCAATGCCCTCTTGTTCCCGGCCCAAACTTTTTGAGTCCTAATCAAATCTTGGTATGTTTATATTTGGTAGCAGAGGCAGGAAAACTTCTAGATTCTCTAGAAGCCACATGGCAAGCCTTTGTGGAGAAGGCAGGAATGGCAGAGCACCGCCGTAGTCGTGTTGTATTTTCTTCCTCCTTTGGCCATGCTGGGAAAACAGCTGTGTTAGGCTTGTTCAGTGGTTTACTGGGTGCAAGCACTTTGCTTGATTAGTGAGTGAGCATGTAGAAGGGCCATGTGTGGACAGTCTATGTAAGGCTGTCGGTGCTTTCCCTCAGGGGAGATTGCAGATGGCCTGCCTGCCACCGCGAGGGGTCATTTTCCTGTTAGCTTGCCAGCATTTGGGAGACTCTAATAAACAGGAATGGCCCAATTCTTTATGGTCCTGCAATTTCTCTACCATCGGCCAGAATCCATGGTGAACCTCCCTGGCCTCCACCACTGGCATTACAGGTCACTTTCACACTCCTAATGCTATATAGGTCATGGAATCAAACTGAGGATTGGCACTGTCCAGTGCTTGCCTATGTATTTTACAATAATCTGAAGCTGTGCTATCCAATGTGGTAGCCACTGGCCACATGCACCTATTGAATACTTGAAACATGGCTGATCTGGATTGAGATGTGCTATATGTGAACAATGCTCACTGGACTTCAAAAACAATAATAAAAAATATAAACTATTTTATTAGTAATTATGTGTTGATTACATATTGAAATAATATTTTATTAAATATTATATATATTTATATATTATATATCTTGTTTTGGATTAAATAAAATATATTAGTAATATTAATTATACCTGTTTTGTTTCCCTTTTTATGTGGGGACTAGACAATTGGAAAGCACCATGGCAGCTGACATTTGCGGCTATGTGTTTTCTATTGAACTCCCTGCGCCCCCCACTGGGGAGAGGGAGGCAGCACCTGGCCCTCCGTAGCTCTTCCTCGGATAAGGTGACATCACTGGCGACATAGGGCCGACTTCAGGCTCTCTTTCCTTCTAACAGCTTTTTTCCTTAGGGTAGTGTGGCTACAAGGTTTTCCTGGGCAAAAGAATTATCTTCTCTAGATTTATGGAAAAAAAATATGCTTTAAGTTTTTAGGTTTAGTTCTTACTATGCCAAAAGAATGTAGAAAATCTGTTTCTCTTTTTCCCCACAACACCTGGCTTTAAAGCTTTAATGTGTTTCACAATCAAAGCTTTGCAGTACCTTCGGTTTTCTACCTGGTGTTTTCCCTGCCTCTGAAACACCCAAACCCTATCTCATGCTTGTATGTGTGGGGCCCTCCCCTTCTTGCTCTCTCTCTTTATATATCAACTATCTTTTGTGTGTGTGTGTGTGTGTGTGTGTGTGTGTGTGTGTTTTGCAGAGACAGGGTGAGTCAGAGAGAGGGACAGATAGGGAAAGACAGACAGGAAGGGAGAGAGATGAGAAACATGAATTCTTCATTGTGGTTCCTTAGTTGTTCATTGATTGCTTTCTCATATGTGCCTTGAACGAGGGGCTACAGCAGACCGAGTGACCCCTTGCTCGAGCCAATGACCTTGGGCTCTAGCTGGTGAGCCTTGCTCAAACCAGATGAGCCCATGCTCAAGCTGGCGACCTCAGGGTCTTGAACCTGGGTCCTCCACATCCTAGTTCGACACTCTATCCACTGCTCCACAGCCTGGTCATGCTATATATCATCTATCTTTATGTCTATGTCTATGTCTATATCTATATCTATATTTATATACCTATATCTACATCTACATCTATAACACCTATATCTATTATCTACATTTACATCTATATCTACATCTACATCTACATCTATAACACCTATATCTATTATCTACATTTACATCTATATCTAATCATCTATCTATATCAATATCTATATCTATATCTATCTATATGAATACATATGAATATATAGAATTTATAGCTTACAGTATGCAAGAAAAATACTATCATTGTTACATAGGTATTCTATTCCTTTATTTAATGTGATTTTTGTAACTTTTTTCTCTTTAAAATGTAGTGTGACTAGACAGTAGAAACAGGAGATATGTGAATATCATGATTGCCAAGGAAACAGTTTCAAACTACACCTGTGAGCTTCCCCTTCATCCTGCCCTCAATAGGGATTCTCATTTTTTGTTATTTTACACCTGAAACCTCTGAATTTAAAGATATCACGAGTAGAAATAGCACTCCAAAGATACTGGCCAAAAATGATTTATTTGTGCTTGGTCGGAATGAATCCACTTTCTCAGTCCCTAGTATGTTCCCTGAGGGTACAGCACCTTGCTTTCTGCTCATAAACATTCCTCCTCAGAACACCAATACCCGACACAATTCCTGTGCTTTAGGTTGGTGTTTACTTGCTCAGGTAGTAAATTCTCCGCATTGTGGGATGAGTTATTTCATTCTTATCTTCTGTCACAGAAATGGAAATTTGATTAGCAGTGAAAAGTGGTCCAGAGAAGGAGGTGGCCTAGGAAACATGGGTATGAGTGGAATATTCTAGTATGGTTGTAGGCATGTATATAGAGGGGAAAAAAGGCATACACAGGGCTCTATACTGTATGTGGTTTCACACATGCACTGGGGGTCTTGGAATGTATCCCTGCAGATAAAGGGGAACTACTGTACACAAGAAATAGTTTGAATAGAAAGTAGAAATGTTCAGAGGACACAGAGAGGGGAATGGGGTCTTGCTGTGTAATGGATGATGAAAAAGTTCTGGATAAAGATAGTGGTGATGGTCTCACAACATGTGAGTGTGATTAATGTACTAAAATGGACAATTAAAATTTGTAAATTTTATTATGACAAAATTATCGATATATAAACAGTTTTTTAAAAGGTGGTTGAGATCCATGGATGGCCAGTGCTAATGCTGAAAAACCTGGCAGCTGCTCCTGTGAAAGGAATGGGAATTGCAAAGGGAAACTGCCAAGGAAGCAAATGATGCCACAAATGCTTACAAATGAATACAGAGGAGCTACCAGCATGGGACCTGTGTTTGACCCCTGAAAAATGACTAGAGAAACCCCTCCCATCAGAAATATTTAAAGAAATAATTTACAATTGACTATATATTGCCTGAGAAAAATATGTACACTTTGGCAATAGGAGGAAACTGTAACATTCTAATGTATGAACCCTACTTTTAAAATGATATATTGAGCCCTGGCTGGTTGGCTTAGTGGTAGAGTGTCAGCTCAGCGTATGGACATTCTAGGTTTAATTCCCGTTCAGTGCACACAGGAGAAGCACCCATCTGCTTCTCTATTCCCCGCCCCCCTCACTTCTCTCTCTCTCTTTCTCTCTCTTCCCCTTCTGCAGCTGCAACTCGATTGGAACAAGTTGGCCCCAGGCACTGAGGAGGGCTCCAGGGCCTCACCTCAGGCACTAAAATAGCTTGGTTGCTGAGCAATGGATTAACAACCCCAGATGGGCAGAACATTGCCTGGTAGGGGGCTTGCTTGGTGGATCTCAGTAGGAGCGCATGTGGAAGTCTGTATCTCTGCCTCCCTGCTTCTCACTTAAGAAAAATTAAAAAAAATAAAATAAAAGAATATATTGAAACTGTAGAATAACAGCAGTACCAGATATCTTCGCAACAAGAATAACTTCTTAACACAACAGGATTGATTTTGGGCTGGAAGAAATAGGACCCATGGGTGCCTTCGATGTTTGGTTCAGATGTCACACTCCATAGAGCACTAACACACAGCTCCTGTCACATGCTAGAACACCAATGAAGCAAGGTACATTTTGACAACTGAGAAGGTAGGGCTGCTATGCAATGGTTAATCATTAGTTTTCTATCCCCAAAGTGTCATTGGCAACATATGCATCTAATATGGCTCAATCAGTAAAAAGTAATGATGCAATGTGAATACACAAAATAAGGAGAAATGGAAAGATTACCTGGTAAAAAAATACTGAATGAGATGATAAAACATATGGTAGAGGAATAGTATACTCAAATAGACTTTTCTTTCTCATGGCCTTCACACTAGCCACTAGCTCCTAAGAGCTTTCAGAGTCATGTCTTCTTTGAGGGAAATGAGGAATCTGTCCTCAGTGACGCCATCATGGAGACTTAGTCAGAGGCTGTCCTGTGATCACAAATACCGTACATTTGCAGGGACATTGTCTCCATAAATGAGCTTTAGAAGGTTGTCAAGGACAGGATTACTTGACAGAAAAATTTCATACTGCAAGTGCCAGCTTGTCCAAGTGCTTATGGATGCCAGCTATAAAATATGTCAGTATGAAGCTGACAGACTATGAAGGGGTTCAGAGCAATCCTTCAGACATGATATTGGACACGGGGCATTCAAAGACTGACACCACGAATGTCACTAGATCAAATTGGGAGAACATTTCATAGCCTCCTCCTTTTCAGTGACATGATCCTGAAGGTGCCAAAAGGACTCCTGACTGCCTGCAGTCCCGAACACATGGAGCGAACAGCACTGGACGGGGACTAGGGAGCCTTCTTTGTCTGTCTCCTTCATGCTGATTGTTAGCATCCACCCCTTCTCCTTCACCTCCCCTTCCTCTGCCTCCTCACCATCATCCTCATATAAAGCAGAAATCTCCATGTGATATCAAGGTGCTCCAATACCTGCTCTACATCCTTCCAATTCCCTCCCACCATCCAGGTCACCTGTTCCTTCTAAGTGATGCTAACAATGGTGGCAAGTGGCTCCCTCCCATGTCTATTCCTCCCCGTCTTCATGTTATCCCCACTTAGGCTTCAGACTGCCTAGAATACTCTTGAGATAAGGTCAAAAGGTAAAGTTAAAAACTTAGATCCACGTAATGCTATTATACAATTTTACTAGTGTCATTTAATATGATACTATGTGGCCACAGTGACACCTCATATATTGCATAATACAACAAACTTCAGGCACGTGTGTTCAGCTAATTTGCTACGTCCTTTCTTATAATGGAGCACAGTGTTGCAGGTTCTTTTGGGAGTGCCCTTTTCATCTTTTCCTTCCTGTTTAGTTGAGTAGTTATTTCTAGATTAGCTACTCAACTGAGAAGTCCTAATTGTTGCCTCCTCTGTCAGAAAAGAGCAAGAATCCAACACTGTCTTGTCTGCTTTTCTTAAACAGCTTTCAACCCTTCCTTCGTTGTTACCATCCCAAATGTTAACTAGTAAAACACAGGTCTTCTGATTCACAGCTGGATGTGCTTAACCCACCCCAGAAGCCTGTGCTTTGTGCTTTTAAATTATTTACACCTGCCAGAGAAGTCTGAATCTGTTTCATCTTCACCTTGTCTTTTATAATATTAATTTTTTATCTTACAGTGTTCCCATTAGTCCTCATGGGCATGCTTATGGACTAATATAGCCCTAGAAATCACCTTCTGGCATTGAAAATTCTGCCTTGGGGCTTCTAAAGCACTGGGAAATCTGTAGGGACCCCTCTCCTCCAGGCCAGTTGAGTCGATTCCCTGGATCTTTAGAAGAATAAGAAACCCACCCTGACAGTAATTCCCTCCACTGGGTACACTGGTGTTGCATCCTGGCAATTGAATCTTACATGTGGATTTTAGTTTATATTATTTAAAACATACACTTCTGTACTATCACTATGTGCTTCTTTTCACTGTTGGTGCGAAGATTATATGTTAAGTTAAAAGTGACCTGTTCTACAGAGATGAAACTACACTTACAATTCAGCAGGATGCTGTTGGGGCAGAAGCATTGCAGCACGGGGCCACATGCTGGCAAGGGGGCACACAGCTGTCTAACCTCGTGCCTTTCTGGATGATACAAATGACTTTAAACCAAATGTCATATCTTCCTAATTCTTAGCATACCTTCTTAAGATAGCCTTCCCAGAGTTTTTGTTAGTTCTTTTTATTCTTGCAACTTGAAATGTGGCTTGATATAAAAATTCTGATCTATATAAACAAAGAAACTATTTTTAGATAGAATACACTTGCATATGGCTTTATCAAAAGTTTGAAGACAAGCCCTGGCCGGTTGGCTCAGTGGTAGATCATCGGCCTGGCGTGCAGGAGTCCCGGGTTCGATTCCCGGCCAGGGCACACAGAAGAAGCACCCATCTGCTTCTCCACCCCTCCCCCTCTCCTTCCTCTCTGTCTCTCTCTTCCCCTCCTGCAGCCAAAGCTCCATTGGAGCAAAATTGGCCTGGGCGCTGAGGATGGCTCTGTGGCCTCTGCCTCAGGTGCTAGAATGGCTCTGGTTGCAACAGAGCGATGCCCCAGATGGGTAGAGCATCGCCCCCTGGTGGGCATGCCGGGTGGATCCCGTTCAGGCGCATGCGGTAGTTTGTCTGACCACCTCCCCATTTCCAACTTCAGAAAAATACAAAAAAAAAATGACATTTCTTTCAAAAGTTTGAAGACATATATTGCCCAAGTGTAAAGCCTGAGCATGTCCCTCCTGCTGGAGCCACACATAGGCATCTGGGGATGACCTGACTGTGTGGGCAGCAGCTCCTGTCACCCACTACACTCACATCCTAGCAAAGCCAGGATCACTCATACAGGACAACCTGCAGACACTGGAAGAACTAGGTCCATCATTTATGTCAGGAGTGACTACATATACCTTTGCTAAAACTTTCTACAACATGTCAGAATAAAACAAAATAAGGTAACTGGGCATTCAATATTAAAACTAGGACTAACCATTTGAGAATTTGCTGTTATGAACCCTTAAGTGCAAAAGAAAGTTTACAAACAGTATGTGTTATATAATTCCATTTATATTTAAAGAAACATACAGAATAGAAGATTGTAGTAGGAGGTGAGTTTAGTGGAGAGGGGAGGGTCCTGGGCCCCAGGATCAAAGCCCTAGCCCGCAGCCCCAGAGCCTAGAAGAGGTATATGGACAGTATTTAGCTTCGAAACAAGCCAGAATAAGGTTTGTGAGAAAAAGACAGATTTCTCAGACCCAGGATTCATCTTAAAGGGTCTGCACAGAAAACCTTTTTCACAACCACTCAGCTGGGGCTCCAGGGGACAGGGAGAGCTGAGAGGACTGGAGTAGCAGGAAGAGAGTGTACTCTAGGAGGCACAGGGAGAAACACTTTGACGGACAGCCACTTTAACTCCTGGGCTGAGTCACTCCCCAAATCTAAAGTGAATATTTTTCCTGGAACCAGCAATACCAGCAAAGGGAAGCAGGTCAGCAGCCAAACAGAAGCTCTCCTGCTGCAGTCAGAGCAAAGAATCACTTAGAAGCAGGGAGCCTTCAGGGATACAGTATTGAGTGCTAAGGTCTGAGCTGCATCACTACCCCCACACAGCTGAATGCTCACCAGAGGGTGCATGGCTGTAGGATGTAGAAGAGCGGTCCTTTCAGTGTGGGTGAAAGGTGGGGGCTGGCCATGGCTGTAGACCAGGTGCAAACGCAGTCCTGCCTGCAGGGGCAGAAACCAGGGCCAGTAAAGCCCAAGACCCAGTGCGAGCGCAGTCCTGCCTGTCAGGGATGGAGGCTGGGGGAGGCGTGGTGGCGGAAGAGGTATATGAATGTAGTCCGACCAGTGGCTGTGGGCCAAGTGCATGAAAGTGGTCCTGCCTGAAGTCCTTTCACGGAGGGCAAGGTGGAAGCCAGGGAACCTGCTGAGACTTGCAGCTGGGAACAAGAGCACAGCCCCACCCTCAAGGTTGAGGGTTGCGGCCCCGGCACACCAGCGCAGTCCAGCTAGTGGGGGTGGGGGGAAAAGCTGGGAGCTGGCCAAGGCTAGCAGCCCAGATGCAGGAGCACAGTCCCACCCGCAGGGGCAGGGTGGAGGCTGGGGGCAGGCCAGGGCTTTCAGCCCAGCCATACAAGTGCAGTCCTGCCCTCAAGGGAGGTGCACAGCCAGGGCCGGCCAAGGCTTGCAGCTGGGGCATGTGAACACAGTCCTGCCCACGGAGGAGAGGTGGAAACCACAGCAACCACTGAAGCGGGCTGGCACCGGCAATGCCCATGCCCGAATGCCTGAGGCTGTGGCAGAGGGGGTGGTGTGCCTGCAGACAAACCACACCTAGGAAACACAGAGGTTACATCCATCAGACTCCTGTGGTCACACCCTTCTTATACACAGACAAAATAGGAAGGCAGAGAAATGCAACCCAAATGAATTAACAAGAGAAATCCCCAGAAAAAGATTTGAATAAGACAGAAATAAGCAAATTACCATACGCAGAGTTTAAAATAATGATTGTTAGGATGCTCCAAGACCTTAGAGCAACAATGGATGGACATAATGAGCACTTAATTAAAAAAAGCAAGTATAAAAATGAACATTGAAATAATAAAAAAGAATCAGTTGGACAAATACAATATCAGAAATGAAGACCACACTGAAAGGAATAAAAGCAGGAAGGATGAAGCTGAGGATAAAATCAGCGAGTTAGAAGACAAAATAAATGAAAGCATAGAAGCAGAGTAGCAAAAAGAAAGAGGCTCAAAAAGTCTGAGGAAACTCTAAGAGAGCTCTGTGACAACATGAAGGGAAATAACATTCGCATCATAGGGGTTCCTGAAGGAGAAGAGAAAGAACAAGGGATAGAGAATCTGACTGAAGAAATCATAGCTAAATCTTCCCTAAATTGATGAACAAAAAAAGTCACACAAGTTCAAGAAGCACAGAGAGTTACATTAAGGATGAATCCAAAAAGGTCAACACTGAGATATTTCATGATTAAAATTCCAAAATTAAAAGATAAAGAAAGAACACTAAAAACTGTAAGAGAAAAGTAGTCTACTACCTACAGAAGACTCCAAGAAGGATGACATCTGACTTCTCAACAGAAACATTAGAAGCCAGAAGAGAATGGCAGGAAATATTTAAAGTAATGCAAAACAAGAGCCTACAAGCAAGACTTATCTATCCAGCAGGGCTATCATTTAAAATTGAAGGAGAAATAAAAAACTTTTGAGACTAAAAAAAACTCAAGGAATTCATTACAACCAAGTCATGCTACAAGAAATGTTAAGGGGCCTGCTGTATATAGAACAAAGAGGAGGGGGGGGGGAATCTAGTAAAAGAGGAATGTAGATTTAAAGAATAAAATGGCATTAAACAACTACATATCAATAATAACCTTAAATGTAAATGGATTAAATACTCCAATCAAAAGACATAGGGTAGTTGCATGGATAGAAAAAACAAGACCCATACATATGCTGTCTACAAGAGACACACCTCAAAACAAAAGATACACATAGATTGAAAGTACAGGGATGAAAAAAATATATCATGCAAATGGAAATTTTAAAAAAGCTGGGGTAGCAATACTTATATCAGACAAAGAATATCTTAAGACAAAGTTTATAGTAAGGTATAAAGAAAGTCACTACATAATGATAAAGGGAGCAATACAACAGGAAGATATAACCATTATAAATATCTATGCACCTAATACAGGAGCACCTAAATATATAAAGCAGATTTTGATGGGCATAAAGGGCAAGATCAACAGCAATACTATAATATTAGGGGATTTTAATATCCCCTTAACATCACTGGATAGATCCTCAAGAAAGAAAATTAACAAAGAAACAGCAGACTTAAAGGACACCCTAGATCAACTGGATTTAATAGATATCTTCAGAATATTTTACTCCAAAGCAGCAGAATATACATTATTTTCAAGTGCTCATGGTACATTCTCTAGGATAGGCCACATGCTAGGACACAAAACATGTGTCAACTAATTTCAGAAGATTGAAATCATATCAAGCATCTTCTTAGATCACAGTGGCATGAATCTAGAAATCAACTACAATAGAAAAACTGAAAAACACTGAAACACTTGGAAACTAAATAGCATGTTATTAAATAATGAATGGGTTAACAATAAGATCAAAAAAGAAATAAAAATTTTCCTTGAAACAAATGAAAACAAACATACAACAACTCAAAATTTATGAGTCATAGGAAAAGCAGTCCTGAGAGGAAAGTTCATAGCACTTCCGGCATACCTTAAAAAGCTAGAAAAAGTTCAAATAAAGCATTTAACTATGCATCTAAAAGACCTAAAGAAAGAACAGCAAGTAAAACCCTGAGGAAGTAAAAGGAAGGAAATGATAAAAATAGGAACAGAAATAAATGACATAGAGTCTAAAAAAAAATACAGAGGATCAATGAAACCAAGAGCTGGTTCTTTGAAAAGGTAAAGATGAACCTTTAAACAGACTCACCCAGAAAAAAAGAGAGAGGACTCAAATAAATAAAGTTAGAAATGAGAAACAACTGACACAGCAGAAATGCAAAGGTTGTAAGAAAATACTATGAAGAACTTCATGCCATAAAATTAGACAACCGAGGCAAAAATGGACAAATTTCTCAAAACATAAAATCTTTCAAAAATCAATATAGAAGGATCAGAAAACTTAAACAGACTGATTTCATCAAATGAGATTGAAACAGTTATCAAAAAACTCCCAACAGAGCCCAGGCTGGTTGGCTCAGCGGTAGAGCGTCGGCCTAGCATGCAGGGGACCCGGGTTCGATTCCTGGCCAGGGCACATAGGAGAAGCACCCATTTCCTTCTCCACCCCCCCCTCCTTCCTCTCTGTCTCTCTCTTCCCCTCCCGCAGCCAAGGCTCCATTGGAGCAAGGATGGCCCGGGCACTGGGGATGGCTCCTTGGCCTCTGCCCCAGGCGCTAGAGTGGCTCTGGTTGCAGCAGAGTGACGCCCCAGAGGGGCAGAGCATCAGAGCATCGCCCCCTGGTGGGCAGAGCATCGCCCCGGGTGGGTGTGCTGGGTGGATCCCGGTCGGGTGCATGTGGGAGTCTATCTGACTGTCTCTCCCAGTTTCCAGCTTCAGAAAATTACCAAAGAACAAACAAACAAACAAAAAAAACTCCCAACAAACAAAAGTCCTGGGCCAGATGGCTTCACAGGCGAATTTTACCAAATATTCAAAGAAGAACTAACTCCTAACCTTCTCAAGTTATTTCAAAAAATTCAAGAGAAAGGAAGACTTCCAAACTCCTTTTATGAGGCGAGCATAATACTAATTCCAAAACCAGGCAAAGACTACACAAAAAAGAAAACTATAAATCAATATCCCTGATGACCTTAGATACTAAAATTCTCAACAAAATATTAGCAAACCAGATCCAGCAATACATGAAAAAAATCATACATCATGATCAGGTGGGATTTATTCTAGGGATTAAAGGCTGGTACAATATCTGCAAATCAAACAATGTGATTCAACACATAAATAAAAGAAAAATAAAAATCACATGATACTATCAATAGATGCAGAAAAAGCATTTGATAAAATCCAGCACACATTTATGATCAAAACTCTCAGGAAAGTGGGAATACAGGAAACATACCTCAACATGATAAAGGCCATCTATGACAAACCCAAAGCCAACATCGTAATCAATGGGCAAAAATTAAAAGCAATCCCCTTAAGATCAGGAAAAAGGCAGGGGTGGCCCCTTTTACCACTCTTACTCAACATAGTTTTGGAATTCCTAGCTACAGCAATCAGACAAGAAAAAGAAATAAAAGGAGAGTGACGTCACGGAAATGGCGCCGTGAGCAGCGCGTCCGACAGATCTCCCCAAAATCTCAACAAATTTATCAACTAGAAACAGAAAAATTTATCCTCGGAGCATTCTGGAGTTCCACACAAACTGAAAGCGAAAGGACTGTTATGACTTGAATCTGAGAGACGAGGGTGTGGAGGAAGCTAACTACCGCAGGGACGTTCATTCAAGCCTCGGAGGGAGTGCGCCTGTGGTGAGTCGGCCCACACTCAGGGAGCGGCAGCCTAAGCGCCGCGAGTGAGAGTCCCCAGCCACTGGTGCCTGGAGGACCCCATTCGTGCGTGTGCCCAGAGCACCCTACTGGCCCGCACACCCAGGTTGCCCCATTATCCTGTGCCCAGTGCGCCCGGGCGAGCGGGAGAGGCGCCAGGGCGGTCTTTCCTACTTGGGAGATTCTCTCCGTGGGTGGGGCACCTCACCCAGCCATTCAAGCTAACAATCAAGTGTTGGGGGAGGGGAGCGCAGGCAGCCTGAAATACCTTCGGGAGCACAGCTGCGGACCCAATCACTGAAATTAGCTTAACCCACGAAATCTGCCCACCCACAGGGCTCTAATTGATAAGATCTCTCTCAGTTCAGTGATCCAAGACAAGAGGCGTGATATTTTTTAGTGCCTCTCGCTAAAGGGGTGGGGGCAACTTCTGATTGACAGAGCCTCCATATTCAGGGATAAACGCTAATGAGAGGGACTTGGCAGATAGTAAGATCTATACTACACTAGTCGCAAGCAGAGACTAGTGCCTCTACTTCCCAGCCAAAACAGGCTACAAAGTGTGGAAAGCCTGGGTTGAGTGGTCCAACTGAATGCTAGGCGCTGAACAGTCACCTTGACAACAATTGACTCCCACCCCCGCCTGATTACGCTGGAGGCTCTGACTGCCAGAGCCTTTCCCAAAGCCTTGCACTGAGTGGGGATAGAGTGGGGATTTCCTAGCTCTTTGAGCCCCTTACTCCCCAGGCAGAAGCAGTAGCAGCCTTATAGCTGGATCACCAGGCTGCTAATTCAGGAAGGGGAGACTAGGAGAGAGACTCCAGGAAAGCAAACTCTCTCATTGTTGGACCCTGCAAACGCTAACAAGCCTTGACTACCAGCAAGACTAAAGCCAATTATGTGACATTGCCATAGAATCCCATCAACTGCAAATCCCTACCTAAGTGTGACACAGGGGCAGAGCCTGGGGTACAGAGTCACCGACCAGGAAGAAGGAGAGAAAAGAAAAAGGAAGAAGTTAATCTCTCAAAATCAAGAAAAATCCACAGACTTTACAACTTGTTCCACTAATTTTTCATTGTTGTTGTTTGTTTCTTCTATCTTATTGCCTTTATTATTATTATTTCTATTTCCTCCACCTCAGTCCTTTTATTCTCTGCCCATCTTATGCTTCCCTTTTCTTGAACTACACTACCCATGAGTGTTACATTTTATTTCTTTTCTTCATCCTCACTCTCCTTTAAGGTAACACTCCAAAACACTTAACTCTCACTCTCTCCTCTTTTGTTTTTTTTGTTTTTCTTTATTTTGTTTTTTTCTCTTCCTTTTTTCTTCCTTCATTTTTCTCTTTTTCTTATTTTTTCCTTTCTATTCGTTTCTTCTTTTCTCATTTTACTTTTCCTCCCATTTAATCCTCAATCACGAACAAATTATTTAATTTGGGACTCAAGTTTTTTTTTGTGTGTTTTTTTTTCTTTTTTGCTTTTGTTTTTTTTTGTTTGTTTGTTTGTTTGTTTATTTTTGTAGCATTTTGGGTACTTTTTATGTTGCTTTTTAACTCACTAGCATTCCTCCCAACCCAAGGTCTCCATTGTATTTAGTCTTCGCTCCACTTAATACAACAGATTTTTACTTATTATTTTTATTTTTTTAATTCTTTATTATTCTTTTTTTTCTCCTTTTTTCTGGTTCCCTCTTATCCCTCTCATTATATCTCTTAGTCGACCATCACTTACAAGCAAATCATCTTATGCTTGTCTAAGATTTTCTTTTTTTCTTTTGCATTTAGTAGGTCCCTACTCCTTTTTTTTGCCCCTTGAACTCTTCACCCCAAATCAGGCCCTCCATTATAGGCAGTTTTTGTTCCATTTAGCATAATATAATTCACAGGTCATCACGATATTTCCCTGAGGAGGGGAGAGGAGGGAAAGAGAAGAAAGAAAAAAGGGGGAAATAATAAATTATTACTGTTTTTTTTTTGTGGGGTGTTTTATCCTTTTTTTTTTTTTTTACTTTTTACTCTTTATTAATTCTAATTAAGGCTATCAACAAGACCACCCTCAGATGCCAATAAGAAAGAGGAAATAGAATATTATGGATACAAAAGATAGAGAGGTAACACAAATAGATGTGGAAAAAATCTATGGAGAAAAGATTTAACATATTGGAAGCCTTGGAGCTAAATGACAGAGAATTTAAAATAGAAATCTTAAAAATACTCAGAGATATACAAGAAAACACAGAAAGGCAATTTAGGGAGATCAGAAAACAACTCAACGAACACAAAGAATATATTACCAAGGATATTGAAACTATAAAAACAAATCAAACAGAAATGAAAAACTCAATTCACGAGCTGAAAAACGAGGTAACAAGCTTAGCTAACAGAGTAGCCCAGATAGAAGATAGGATTAGTGAAATAGAAGATAAGCAACTTGAGGCACAACAGAGAGAAGAAGAAAGAGACTCAAAACTAATAAAAAATGAGAAAGCCCTGCAGGAATTGTCAGACTCCATCAGAAAGAATAACATAAGAATAATAGGTATATCAGAGGGAGAAGAGAAAGAAAATGGAATGGAGAATATACTCAAACAAATAATAGACGAGAACTTCCCAAGCCTGTGGAAAGAACTAAAGCCTCAAATTCAAGAAGCAAACAGAACACCGAGTTTTCTTAACCCCAACAAACCCACTCCAAGGCACATCATAATAAAGATGACACAAACCAATGACAAAGAAAAAATTCTCAAGGCAGCCAGGGAAAAGAAGAGTATAATATATAAAGGAAGGCCTATTAGATTATCATCAGATTTCTCAGCAGAAACTCTACAAGCTAGAAGAGAGTGGACCCCAATATTTAAAGCCCTGAAAGAGAGGAACTTTCAGCCAAGAATACTATACCGATCAAAGCTATCCTTCAAGTACGAAGGAGATATAAAAACATTCACAAATACAGAAAAGATGAGAGAATTTATCAGCAGAAAGCCCCCACTCCAGGAAATACTAAAGGGGGTTTTCCAACCAGATTCAAAGAACAAAAGAAAACAAAACCACAAGTAACAGCTCCACCAAGAACACAATAAAACCAAACTTAAACTGTGACAACAAAAGAAAAAAAAGGGGGGAGAGGATGGAGATTAACAGTAGCAAAGGACGATGAAGTGCAGAAATACTCATAAGATAGGGTACTACAATGAATATGGTAGGTACCCTTTTCATTACTTAATAGTAACCACCCTTGAAAAAACCACCACAAAAACACTTGACTTAAAAAAAGTAGCAACAGAGGAAAGAAGTATGGAACACAAAAAAACAAAAACAAATGATAGAAAAACAAAAGAGAAGAATCAAACAAGATACAAAACTAACAGAAAGCAATTTATAAAATGGCAGTAGGGAACCCACAAGTGTCAATAATTACACTAAATGTAAATGGATTAAACTTACCAATAAAAAGACACAGAGTAGCAGAATGGATTAAAAAAGAAAATCCAACTATATGCTGCCTACAAGAAACACATCTAAGCAACAAGGATAAAAAATTCAAAGTGAAAGGCTGGAAAACAATACTCCAAGCAAACAACACCCAAAAAAAAGCAGGTGTAGCAATACTCATATCTAATAATGCTGACTACAAGACAGAAAAAGTACTCAGAGACAAAAATGGTCATTTCATAATGATTAAGGGGAAGTTGAATCAAGAAGACATAACAATCCTTAATATATATGCACCAAACCAAGGAGCACCAAAATATATAAGACAGCTACTTATTGACCTTAAAACAAAAACTAACAAAAATACAATCATACTTGGAGACCTCAATACACCGCTGACGGCTCTAGATCAGTCATCCAAACAGAGAATCAATAAAGATATAGTGGCCTTAAACGAAATACTAGAACACCTGGATATGATAGACATCTACAGGACACTTCATCACAAAGCGACAGAGTATACATTTTTCTCTAGTGTACATGGCACATTCTCAAGAATTGACCATAAGTTGGGCCACAAAGACAATATCAGCAAATTTAGAAAAATTGAAATTGTACCAAGCATATTCTCTGATCATAAAGCCTTGAAACTAGAATTCAACTGCAAAAAAGAGGGGGAAAAACCCACAAAAATGTGGAAACTAAACAACATACTTCTAAAAAATGAATGGGTCAAAGAAGAAATAAGCGCAGAGATCAAAAGATATATACAGACAAATGAAAATGACAATACGACATATCAGAATCTCTGGGATGCAGCAAAAGCAGTAATAAGAGGAAAGTTCATATCACTTCAGGCCTATATGAACAAACAAGAGAGAGCCGAAGTAAACCACTTAATTTCACACCTTAAGGAACTAGAAAAAGAAGAACAAAGACAACCCAAAACCAGCCGAAGAAAGGAGATAATAAAAATCAGAGCAGAAATAAATGAAATAGAGAACAGAAAAACTATAGAAAAAATCAATAAAACAAGGAGCTGGTTCTTTGAAAAGATCAACAAAATTAACAAACCCTTGGCAAGACTCACCAAGGAAAAAAGGCACAGGACTCAAATAAATAAAATCCAAAATGAAAGAGGAGAGATCACCACAGACATCATAGATATACAAAGAATTATTGTAGAATACTATGAAAAACTATATGCCACCAAATACAACAATCTAGAAGAAATGGATAAATTCCTAGAACAATATAACCTTCCTAGACTGAGTCATGAAGAAGCAGAAAGCCTAAACAGACCAATCAGCAGGGAGGAAATAGAAAAAACTATTAAAAACCTCCCGAAAAATAAAAGTCCAGGCCCAGACGGTTATACTAATGAATTCTATCAAACATTCAAAGAAGACTTGGTTCCTATTCTACTCAAAGTCTTCCAAAAAATTGAAGAAGAAGCAATACTTCCAAACACATTTTATGAGGCCAACATAACCCTCATACCAAAACCTGGCAAGGATGGCACAAAGAAAGAAAACTACAGACCAATATCTCTAATGAATACAGATGCTAAAATACTAAACAAAATACTGGCAAACCTAATACAACAACATATTAAAAAAATAATACATCATGATCAAGTGGGATTCATCCCAGAATCTCAAGGATGGTTCAACATACGTAAAACGGTTAACGTAATACACCATATCAACAAAACAAAGAACAAAAACCACATGATCTTATCAATAGATGCAGAAAAGGCTTTTGATAAAATACAACAAAATTTTATGTTTAAGACTCTCAACAAAATGGGTATAGAAGAAAAATATCTCAACATGATAAAGGCCATATATGATAAACCATCAGCCAACATCATATTAAGTGACATAAAACTGAGGACTTTCCACCTTAAATCAGGAACAAGACAGGGTTGTCTACTCTCTCCACTCTTATTTAACGTGGTGCTGGAAGTTCTGGCCAGAGCAATCAGACAAGACAAAGAAATAAAAGGCATCCATATCGGAAAAGAAGAAGTAAAGGTATCACTTTTTGCTGATGATATGATCCTATATATCGAAAACCCGAAGGTCTCCACAAAAAGATTATTAGAAACAATAAACCAATACAGTAAGGTCGCAGGATACAAAATTAACATACAAAAGTCCATAGCCTTTCTATATGCCAACAATGAAATATTAGAAAACAAACTCAAAAAAATAATCCCCTTCATGATTGCAACAAAAAAAATAAAATACCTAGGAATAAACATAACAAAGAATGTAAAGGACCTATATAACGAAAACTACAAGGCATTATTAAGAGAAATAGAAAAAGACACAATGAGATGAAAAAATATTCCTTGTTCTTGGATAGGAAGAATAAATATAATTAAAATGGCCATATTACCCAAAGCAATATATAAATTTAATGCAATTCCCATCAAAATTCCTATGACAATTTTTAAAGAAATGGAACAAAAAATCATCAGATTTATATGGAACTATAAAAAACCCCGAATAGCCAAAACAATCCTAAGGAAAAAGAATGAAGCTGGGGGCATTACAATACCTGACTTTAAACTATATTATAGGGCCACGATAATCAAAACAGCATGGTATTGGCAGAAAAATAGACACTCAGACCAATGGAACAGAATAGAAAGCCCAGAAATAAAACCACATATATATGGTCAAATAATCTTTGATAAAGGGGCCAACAACACACAATGGAGAAAAGAAAGCCTCTTCAACAAATGGTGTTGGGAAAACTGGAAAGCCACATGCAAAAGAATGAAACTCGACTACAGCCTGTCCCCGTGTACTAAAATTAATTCAAAATGGGTCAAAGACCTAAATATAAGACCTGAAACAATAAAGTACATAGAAGAAGACATAGGTACTAAACTCATGGACCTGGGTTTTAAAGAACATTTTATGAACTTGACTCCAATGGCAAGAGAAGTGAAGGCAAAGATAAATGAATGGGACTACATCAGAATAAAAAGTTTTTGCTCAGCAAGAGAAACTGATATCAAAATAAACAGACAGCCAACTAAATGGGAAATGTTATTTTCAAACAACAGCTCAGATATGGGCCTAATATGCAAAATTTACAAAGAACTCATAAAACTCAACAACAAACAAACAATCCAATAAAAAAATGGGAAGAGGACATGAACAGACACTTCTCCCAGGAAGAGATACAAATGGCCAACAGATATATGAAAAGATGCTCAGCTTCATTAGTTATTAGAGAAATGCAAATCAAAACTACAATGAGATACCACCTCACCCCTGTTAGATTAGCTATTATCAACAAGATGGGTAATAGCAAATGTTGGAGAGGCTGCGGAGAAAAGGGAACTCTCATCCACTGTTGGTGGGACTGTAAAGTAGTACAACCACTATGGAGGAAAGTATGGTGGTTCCTCAAAAAACTGAAAATAGAACTACCTTATGACCCAGCAATCCCTCTACTGGGTATATACCCCAAAACCTCAGAAACATTGATACGTAAAGACACATGTAGCCCCATGTTCATTGCAGCACTGTTCACAGTGGCCAAGACATGGAAACAACCAAAAAGCCCTTCAATAGAAGACTGGATAAAGAAGATGTGGCACATATACACTATGGAATACTACTCAGCCATAAGAAATGATGACATCAGAACATTTACAGCAAAATGGTGGGATCTTGATAACATTATACGGAGTGAAATAAGTAAATCAGAAAAAAACAAGAACTACATGATTCCATACATTGGTGGAACATAAAAACGAGACTAAGAGACATGGACAAGAGTGTGGTGGTTACCAGGGGTGGGGGGAGGGAGGACATAGGAGGGAGGGAGGGAGAGAGTTAGGGGGAGGGGGAGGGGCACAGAGAACTAGATAGAGGGTGACGGAGGACAATCTGACTATGGGCGAGGGGTATGCAACATAATTTAATGACAAGATAACCTAGACATGTTTTCTTTGAATATATGTACCCTGATTTATTAATGTCATCCCATTAACATTAATAAAAATTTATTTAAAAAAAAGAAATAAAAGGAATCCAAATTGGAAAAGAAGTAAAACTATCATTATTTGCTGATGATATGATACTTTACATAGAAAATCGTAAAGTCTCAGTCCAAAAACTACTGGATCTGATAAATGCATTCAGCAAGGTGGCAGGATATAAAATCAATATTCAGAAATCAGTGGAATTTTTATACACCCACAATGAAGTGTCTGAAAGAGAAATTAAGAAAACAATCATCTTCACTATTGCAACAACAACAAAAATAAAATACCTAGGAGTAAATTTAACCAAGGAGGTTAAAGACTTGTATTCATAAAATTATAAAACATTGATAAAGGAAATCAAGGAAGATACAAACAAGTGGAAGCATATACCATGTTCATGGATAGGAAGAATAAACATCATTAAAATGTCTATATTACCCAAAGCAATCTATGAATTCAATGCAGTTTCTATTAAAATACCAATGACATACTTCAAAGATATAGAACAAATATTCCAAAAATTTATATGGAACCAAAAATAACACAAATAACCTTTGCAATCCTGAAAAAGATGAATAAAATGGGGGGTATCACACTTCCTGATATCAAGTTATACTACAAGGCCACTGTACTCAAAATAGCTTGGTACTGGCATTCGAACAAGCATACAGATCAAAGGAACAGAACAGAACCCAGGAATAAACCCATTCCTATATGGACAATTGATATTTGACAAAGGAGGTAAGAGCATACAATGGAATGAAGACAGTCTCTTTAACAAATGGTGTTGGTAAAATTAGTCAGGTATTTGCAAAAAATGAAACTGGATCACCAACTTAAACAATTCACAAAAGTAAACTCAAAATGGATTAATGACTTAAATGAAAGTCATGAAACCATAAACATCTTGTAAGAAAACATAGGCAGTAAACTCCAATATCTCTCATAGCAATATTTTTGCTGATTTATCTTCATGCGCAAATGAATAAAGGACAGGTAGAACAAATGAGACAATATCAAACTAAAAAGCTTTTGCACAGCAAATGACACCATTAACAAAACAGAAAACAATGCACCCAATGGGAGAATATATTTGCCAATATGTCTGATAAGGGGTTAATAACCAAAATTTATAAAGAACTTGTAAAACTCAACACCAGGAAGATAAACAAGCCAATCAAAAACTGGGCAAAAGAAATATATAGACACTTCTCCAAAGAGGACATACAGATGGCCAATAGGCAGATGAAAAAATGTTCAACATCACTAATCATTAGAGAAATGCAAATTAAAACCACAATGAGATACCACCTCACACCTGTCAGAATGGTGCTTATTAACAAAACAACACATAATAAGTGCTGACGAGGGTGTGGAGAAAAGGGAACCCTCCTACACTGCTGGTGGGAATGCAGACTGGTGCCGACACTGTGGAAAACATATGGAGATTCCTCAAAAAATTAAATATGGAACTGCCTTTTGACTCAGCTCTCCCACTTTTAGGAATATATCCTATGAATACCAAATCACTGATTCAAAAAAAGAAATGCACCCCTATGTTTATTGCAGCATTTTTTACAATAGCCAAGATCTGGAAACAGCCCAAGTGTCCATCAGTGGCGTGTGGATTAATAAACTGTGGTACATACACACAATGGAATACTACGAGGCCATGAGGAAGAAGAAAATCTTACCTTTCGTGACAACATGGATGGACCTGGAAACTATCATGCTAAGTGAAATAAGCCAGGCAGAGAAAAAAAATATCGTATGACCTCACTCATTTGAGAAATCCAATAAATAATGTGAACTGAGCAACGGAACAGAAGCAGAGAGACCAGAAGGAAAGCGGTCAGAGGGAAAGTAGAAGAGAAGATGGGATCAGAGAAGGGAAAGAGATTAATGAAATTATATATACATAACACAGCATTATAGAGAACAGGACAGCAAATCCTGGAGGAGAGGGGGGAAGGCATTGGGGGAGGGGGAATGGGGGGGCCAAGGGGAATAAGGCGGTAGGGGAAAATATATTAGGTGGGACACTTGAATCTATGTAAACACAAATTAAGATCATAAACAAAAAGTGGGAGAGCATGTGAAGTGAATATCACAGGCAAGAAACAAGAAGCTTTTAATTGTTGGAAAGTATATTTTAACTTGTGAGAATTCTAGTCTGTGTTTTCATGGAACTAAAACAGAGCCATAGCTCTGAAGCTTTCTGTTTTTGCCAACAACAACTATATATATATCATATTATATATATATATAAATCTATTTTTAATGGTGTTCAAGAATATAGTCTCAGAAATGATTTCGTATTTGTAATAGATGTTTCCCAAGTGGAATATTAAGAGTACTTGCGACATAACACTCTTATTGGTAAAAGTATTTAAGAAGAAACCTCTTTTTTAACATCTGTTCAAAAATGGATAAGTCTCTACTATATTAGCCAGGTAAAAAAATATGTGAATTTTGGTGCAGTGTCTGCAAAATTGTAACTTATACTTTTCATCATTTTCAGTATGATCTATAGACTCCATATACATGGAATTGAAATAGTCTTGAGACAATTTAATTGAAGTATTAAATAAATGAATAATGTGTTCAGCTGTAAAAAATAAATTGTCATTCTATCTTCCAGTGTGTCTTTATAAAAGAAAATGCAAATATGACATATATTCTTTTTTTTTTCTTTAAGTGAGAGGATTGGTGATAGTGAGACAGATTTCTGTATGTGCCCTGACTGGGATCCACCATGCAACCCCTGTACGGGGCCACTGCTGGAGTATCAAGCTATTTTTCATGCCTGAGACTGATGCATCTCCGTACTGGGGCTACACTCAAACAAATCGAGCCACTGGCTGTGGGAGGAGAAGAGGAAGAGAAGGGAGAGAAGGGAGAAAAGGGAGAAAGGGAGTGGGGGGGAGAGAAGGGAGAAAAGTAGGGGAAGAAGAAGATGATTACATCTGTATGCCCTGGCCGAGAACCCAGGATGTACATACACTGGGCCAATGCTCTATCCACTGAGCCACTGGCCAAGGTGATAAATACTCTTCTTTATCTCAATTTTTAAATAAAAGATATCTTACTATACTTTAATTAGATTATTTTGTGTAACACAAACAAGCTCTAAATATCAGGAGCTTTTAAGGCACACCTTGCTTTCTCACTCACTTGGTATGTGCACTGTTCCTCTTGAACTGTATGCAGCTCTGCTCCTGGCTGCAGGTAGGCCTCCTAGGACTTCTCTTTCCGAGACAAAGACCAAAGGGTGCCTGTTTCTGGGACCTGCTCTTCTTACGGTCCAATGCAGGAGTAAGAGAGCTGGTGTCAATTCATTATGCCTCAGGGAGCTTGGACATGACATATATCACATTATTCCACTAGCTGTGACGTGTCACATGGTCAAGCCCAACATCAAGGATGTATTCTCTTAGTGCAGAGCAATGCTTTGCACTCTATTTGTCACTTAATATAGCCTGAAGAGACACTCATCTGAATACAGAGAGGGTTTCTTTACTTTATAAAATACCTACATGGTACTTCATCTTGTAGATATGTCATACTTTATGTAATGAGTCCCTATTGATGGAAACATAGGCTATTTCTAATCTTTTACAATGTCAAATCATGTTGAAATGAATAAATCTGTCCATATATCAATTCATATATAGGCAGGTAGATAGTAAGACAAAGACTAAGGTACCCTAAGAAAAGATACAGATATCCAATGGCTTAAGGTTATTTTCTTCAAGCAACAGTCCCTGGGTGGGGTGAATGAAGGAAGTCCAGTTTGGTGGTGGTTAGTTTTTTATGGCCACTGAAGGGTATCTTAGTATTCTGTGGCTGCTATAACACATTGCCACAGATGTGGCAGCTTAAACCACAAATATTTATTTCTCACTGTTTTGGAGGCTGGGAAGTTCAAGTTCATGGCATAGGTCTGGTGAGAGCCAGCTTCCTGACTGCTAGACAACAGTCTTCATGCCCTGCTCTCACATGGCAGAGGGGGTAAGAGAGGTCTCTGGGGTTCCTTTTATAAGGGAACAAATCCCATTGAAGAGGCCACCACCCTCATGACCTAATACCCTCCCCAAATTCCTACCTCCTAATGTTGAAATCGTAATATTAGACACTAGGAGTTCAACAGGTGTGTTTTGAGGGGACACAAACCATCCACAAGAAAAGGCTAGGTTCCCTCCATCTCATTTCTTTCACTTTCCTCAAGATCTTAGTCGGCATGGTTGAAACTGGACCATGGACACATCCATATTTCAGGTCTCAGAAGGAAAATAGTGTTCATAGTAAAAGTACACGCACAATGTATGAGGCCCGAGACCAGGAAGCAGCAAACACCTCATCCAGTCACTTTCACTGTGAGGGGTGAGTGACATAGCTACCACCAGCTGCAAAGGAGGATAGGAAATGCAGTGTCTAGCTGGGCAGTCACACGCCAGCCCGAGTCTGTCCTGGTGGCAGAGGTAAGAACTGGCATATCTGGAAGATAAATTCTAGAAACAGAATAGTTGGGTCAAAGGATAAACTCACTTGTAATTTCAGAAGATTATATTAAATTGCCCTTTATAGAACTGAACATTTAAGTACTTCCACCAGCAACATGTGAGAGTGTGTCTTCCCAGACATCACAAGACAATGTATTGTCAACCTTGAAGATTTTTACTAATTTAAAAGTAAAAACTTTATCTCAGTTTAGTTTTAACTTAAGTTTTCTTTTTCTTTATTTTGAATGTGATTGAACATCATTTCATCTTTAACGGGCATTTGTATTTCTTTCTCTAAGAGTTGTATGTTCTGGTCCCTTTCTAATTTTTCTGTTGGACTATTAGTCATTCGCCTATGACAGGAGTTGTATTTTCCCCCCAGCTTATCACTTCTCCTCTCACTTTGCATATGATGTGTGTGTGTGTTTTATCATAATCAGAGAGCCCTTTCCCTTCCTTCACTCTAGTATCTGAACACATTTTTGATAATCATAACTGCACAGGCAGGTTTCCAAGTACCTAGTGGGTAGAGGCTAGGATGTTTCTAGATGTCCTATGGTGTGTGGGAAAGAAGCATTCATTATTACAATAAGGAATGTCAGGTGCTGAGGTGGAAAACCTGTGGTTTAAAGTAATAACTCACTTTTTTTTTCTAATAAATTAGAACATTGTATATTTTTTATTTAAATCTTTGATCCATTTAAAGTTTGTCCTAATTGACAGCATAAAGTATAGACTCAAATTTGTCTTTTCCCAGATGACTTCCCCATTGTAACAACATCAGTTATAGCTTTATGTATTATTTATTGCTGTGTATCAATGTACCCTAAAACTTTGTAGCTTAAAACACACTAACATTTATTTTATCTCAGAGTTTCTGAGGGTCAGAAATGTGAGAACGGTTCTCCTTCATGGCTGCTTTTACATTACAGTGCAGCTAAATGCCAGGAATGCAGACATTTAGAAGCTAACAATCTGCTTCCAAGGTCATTCCCATGGCTGTCGGCAAACTATAGTTTCACATTTACTGTTGACTGGAGGGTCTGTTTTCACCATTTGGGCCTCTCCATAGGGTATTTGAGTGTCCTCATAATATGATGTCTACCTTCTCTGAGAGTGAACCTAGACAAAGGATACCCAAGGTTTTTATGTTTTTTTAAATAGTATAATCTAGAAGGAAACATGCACCTGTTACAGTCATAAAAGGTAAGTCACTAAGTCCAGTCCCCACTTGAAGGTGGGAGAATTAAGCTCCTTATCTTGAATTGAGAAATATAAAAGAATCTAGATATATATATATGTTTAAAACTATCATACTCTGCTTCCTACAGAGTCCTCGTTTATCATATATTTATTTCCCATGTAGATTGGGCTAACTTTTATCATTAATATAATTGCTTCTGACAACTTTCTTTTGTTGTCAGAAGATATCAAAACATAATTCTGATTTCTCAAAAATCATGGTTTGTCCGTGATTTGTGCTGGGAACTTGTTTACATTTACAAACTATTTTATGTGCTTCCACTAGCCTGGTGGATCACATGAGAGTATAGATATGAAAGTACATTGGAAACACTAAAGTAATAAAGTACTATAGATTTTATTGCTATTATTGTGTACAATTATAGTCAAAATTCCATATTATATTTTCTATTTGATTTGCTAAAAGTGGTTTTTGGATACAGTTGGAATTTAAGTTGTGGACCACTGGTCAAATTTTCCATCATAGTATTTTCTGTGGATACAAAAAACTGAAACCCAAATCAGGAAACAAAAATAAAATATATCAACTAGTTTATACTCATTGAGGCTTATCTGTCTCTGCTGGGAGTGTCCATTTACCTTCATGTCTCTGTTGGAATCCCAGTCGCTGCAGGTATGGATGAGCACGTGGAGCTCTGGTGTGTGTAAAAAGAGGAACGTGTGGCCCTCGTGTGGGAAAGCAGCAGCAGAGCTGCTGGGGCCGTGTGTGTGGTAGAGAGGGGTTGCACTGAGCAGCACCATCCAAACATCTCTAACATCTGCCTGGAGAGTCTTCTGATTCCTGTGGGACATATATATATTTAATTGCAGAGGTCTCTTTCGATGTAAACAACCCAGGGCAGGTAATACTTTACTGTTATGATAACTGAAGCTTAGTTGAGAGGAAGGGGAAGGACAAAATAAAGGATAAGAGCTTAGACATGGGCCAGGACAGGAGGGAAGAGAAATTGACAAGACAAACTTTGTCTGTAACAGGTTTTCTTGATAATTATCAATGTGTTTGGATTTTTAAAATACAAGATTGCCAAATGGTAGTTTATATTACTGGATCTAACCCACATGTATGATTTATAAGAAATTGCTGGCTTTTCTGGAAAGAACCAGAGTATCTCGTAATCCTGGGCCTCTGTGGCAACAGTCAACTGAAGCTGTGCCTGTGCCTTTAGCTGGGATGAGGACTTTGCAGGTCACCACAGTTGCCCCCAACAGCCTCTTCTGCAGCCAACAGCCCACACAGCCTTCCTCAGAATGCTGATCAATTTCACCATAGGAATCACATTCTTCCTTGATCCATGGCAGCTGATTTATCAAAGGATCCTGCCTTTGGATTACAGACAGACATTCTCAAGTGTTATTCTTGGCAGCATGTAGCTATAGGGGCTTCATCCATTTCAGATGCCTTCACTAAAGCCCAAGTCTACCTCTTCCAGGTTACCTGACCCTGTCCAGGTTTTATTAAGGATGCTTGGGTGACATGAATAAGGGAACTCCATTTTTAAGAACTTCAACAGAGCACATCCAGGAGGACACTGTGGTATGCAACCCACACTCACCCGAAAAAGTCCCAGAAGAGAATCACCCTCATCCCAAGCTTGTTCAACTGCTAGGGAGGAACACAACCTTATTCACATTATAGAGTGACTAATTATTCCCTGGGGGAGAGTAATGGAGTCCCGGTCATCTTATGTGTGAAGAAATGTTTGCTTCTTCAAGCTTATCTTCCCTCTCTGCCCAGAATGTGACCACCACCCTTGGGGTTGACAGGTCAAGAGTTTCATGGATGCTCAGGTTCTCAACTAAAGCACATTGTGTTATTTATGTGGCCATGTGTGGCTTTTATACTCTGAGCAGAAGATAAAGATCAGAACAATGACAAAAAATGAAAACAAAAAACTTAAGTGAGCAGTGGGCACAATTAAAACATTACTAAAATTTATTTGAACCATACATAAAACACTAGAGGTAGTTTCCCTGTGAAATGTTTTGTTTTTCTGTTTTTTTTTTATTGTTTGTTTTTATCCTATGCATCCCCTAGGAATAAGTGACATGTAATAAAAACCCAATAACATTGGTCTAACTGAATAGAGATTATGTTTTCTTCTTTAGCAAGAAGTCAAATGTCATCAATATCCAAATACCTTACTTTTCTGCTCCCCTATCATTAGCATACAGCTTTTATTCTTGTGTTAGTTGCCTCATGATCCCCAAAGGCTACTACATCTTCAGCATCATCTTTACAGTTTGGGCTGGAAGAAAAAGAAAGAAAGGAGACACAGGGACAGTGGTTGTATCAGTGAAGCAAAAACTCTCCCAGAAACCCCTAGCTGGTGTTTTCTCACTTGTCACTGGCCATAAACATCTCATTGTAGCCATCCTAGAAGCAAGGGATTAGCTGAGTGCACTTCTGCCTGTCTATCTTTTGTGAGTTATAAAGAATAGCGGAAGTTGGAAAGGGCATATAACTAGCAGTGTCTGTCAATTCTCATTAATTTCATAAAAGCATATAAACATATTTTAGAAGTTATTTATGTATTCACATTTTTTTGTCACTCAATTTCCTACTAACTAATACCTCCTTTGAAAGGGAAGAGCCAGCGCTCTGTGGAGGAATTGAAAGGAGAGGATTATGGGTGCCTGGGACAATGTGGTAGGTCTGGCAGAGAAATCTGAAACACCTGGGGATCTGAGCACTCTCATGACAATGTCTGCAGATGGGAGTGGAACGAAGCTATGTAAACACAGTTGTCTAACAGGCACGTTTCCCAGGTTAGGAACAATTTTGAATTTTTCTGTGCTAATTGCTCACCTTTGATTCTCCCAGACATTTTCCTCACCTGGTGTGCAGATCAGTCAAAGTCTGAGTTCTTTTTATTATTAGTAGTAATAGTGTTGGACTTTGGAACTACAGCCTACTGCAGTGTGCAAATAAAGCAAAGCAAATACATGACAACATGAATAAATTCATTTAAAGTAAACTACACTCTGATAATTACATTTTTGGCTATTCAGACAGTTTCTTCTACTTAGGCAGCAGGAACAATCATAACTATTTGATATTGCTCATACCATTAATATTGACAAGAATAGATTTTTTAAAAAATTCTTCAACATATTATAGCTCTGTAAAAAACAATGTTGATATCCAGGTGATGGACTTCTACTAAAAAATAAATGTACAGAAGGGGCATTCCTTATTTCAGTGGGAAATTCTTAGAAAGTCCATGTGCTGGCTTCACGGAATCAGGAAAACAGCCTTCTGGGGTTTTCTTTGGGCTCTCAGACAATTTCCTAAGGGTCAGGACTGTTTAGTCAAGTCAGACATCTAGTCACACCTCATGGGGTTTGGCTCCTAATTGCATATTAAACAATCAATATGACTCTACTGACGGGATATTTTTGGCAAAGCCAGATGGTGAATGAAGAGGCAAGGTTTACAGGAGAGACTTCCATTCAAGACAACATGGGTAAACTTTGAGATTGCCTCTTCCCATGACCACCTCAAAATTACAACTAAATTATGGAACAACTTCACCAAGAACCACATGACAATTAGCTAAATAGAATTCCTATAAGTACAGATATAAAGAAGCCATGTTCAGACTTGTAGGAAAAGGGAAGGGTGGTGACCAGGTGGGCCCCTGACTCACAATGTGATGGTTAACCATCAGGAGCAGTGTTTCATATGTGGGGCTCCCCACCCCCCAAGGAACAATGGGTCCCAATCCCACACAAACTCCCCAGTCTGGAGTGCCAGCCAGTGCAGGGAAGCAGAATCCCCATGACATCTGGCTGTGAAAACCAGTAGGATTGTGTCCCAGACAAAAGGTTTGGGAGATGAAGATACACTGCTTTTTAAGGGCTAGCACACAAATTCATTTGTTCTAAGCTCCAGACCAGGGGTAGCAGCAGGAAAAGTGCCAGGGACATATGCAGAGGAACAAATTGGCTACTTCAGGGTGGTAACTGAAGGAATGGGGGTCAGGACAACTCTCTCTGGGGACAGATGTGCTGTCACGCACCACTATTTTTTGTTGAGCTCTCCTCCCAACCAGCCAACCATGAGCAGGTGGACACCAATCTGCACTTCTAATTCATGTCCTTAACCCCACCCTAGTGATTCCTTGAGACCTGCCCCACCCAAATCTCTAGCTCAAGCTGAGCCTCTTACAGTGGCTCCTCCATAGCAGTGGCCTGCCTTGGTTGATACTGTAGACTCACTCAAAGGACCACCAACCACACATGACTGGTGTCTGCCTTAGTCTCATGCTTCTGACTTTCTCAAAGTTTTGAAATTCTCACACAAGTGGCAGCCACTTGGTCTTGTTTGATAAATTCTCTCAAAGGTCCATAAACCCCATGTGTTAATCAGCAATTCTCAGTGTACAATGTAACTCCTTCCAAGTGATCCCAAGCTCAGCACAAGTAGTGACAACTCTTGTTTTGCATTGTAACTCCCAGCAGGTGACCCCAAATCTGGTATAAATGACAGGCAGTCTTGGTCTATAACATAGCTCTAAGTGGCCAGAAACCTGGCACAAGTTGCACCTTGGTTTGCATCATAGTTTTCACCAAACGTCCAACACAAGCAGGAACCAGCCTCAGCTCTTAGCATAGTCTCTTCCAAACACATCTAAATGCCACATTAAGCAGCAAATAAATGCAGATCACTTTGTAGCTCCTCCTCCTAAGCAGACCTAAGCTCTGCAAAAGTGGTGGTTGAATTTGGCTGGTACCAGAACCCCTCAAGAGGTACCAAAATGAACACACCTGGTGTCCAGCTTTGGACTGCACCAGAATCCTACACAACCAGCTCAATATCCTACCCTGCAAAAGGTAATACCAGAGCACTGCTAAAGGGACTTCTGCTCTATGGGGTTGGCACCTGCACAAAAACTTGTCCACTGCAGTTATGGCCAGCCACTATAGTCTGTCAGCCTGAAGAGAACCCTACCCACCAAAGTGCCATCAATAATTGAAATCCAGTTACAACAGGAGATATATACAGTCCACTCAAGGAATATTCTTGGTGCACCTGGCTCAGGTGACAAGGAAGACTGAGCCACTGAGCCCCACAGGACATCTTCTACATAAAACCACTCTGTCAAGATTGGGAGACATAGAAGATCTGCTTAACCTATAGAAGCAAACTCAGGATGTCAATCAAATTAAGAGACAAAGATGAATGTTCCATATTCAAGAATAAGACAAAACTCTGGAAAAGAAACTAAACAAAATAGAGATAGGAAATCTATTATATATAGAGTTCAAAACACTGGTTATGAGGATGTTCAACAAACTTGTAAGAATAATAGAATATTTGAACTCAGTGAGGACTTAAGGAAATAGAAAACATAAAAAGAATGTAAAAAAGAAAAGAGCCTGATCAGGCAGTGGTGCAGTGGATAGAACATTAGACTGGGATGTAGAGGACCCAGGTTCAAAGCCCCAAGGTCACTGGCTTGAACATAGGCTCATCCATCTTGAGTGGGGGCTCACCAGCTTGAGTGTGGGGTTGCTGGCTTGAGCATGGGATCATAGACATGACCTCATGGTTGCTGGCTTGAGTCCAAGGTTGCTGGCTTGAACGAAGCCCAAAGTTGCTGGTTTGAGCCCAAGGTTGCTGGCTTGAGCAAGGGGTCACTCACTCTGCTGTAGCCTCCTGGTCAGGGCACATATGAGAAAGCAATCAATGAATAACTAAGGACACTAAGGAGCTGCAACGAGGAATTGATGCTTCTCATCTCTCTTTCTTCCTGCCTGTTTGTCCTTATCTGTCCCCTTTTCTGTCTCTCTCTCTGCCTCTGTCACACACACACACACACACACACACACACACACAAAAGAAACAATCAGAATTGAAGAATATGATGACTGAAATGAAGACTTAAATTGGAGGGAATAAACAACAGATTAGATCAAGCAGAAAATCAAATCAATAATTTGGAAAGAAAATAAGAGAAAAATCACCCAACTATAACAGAAACTCCCTCACCCAAAGAGAAGTTAGTATGAAATACCTCTGGAACAACATTCTGCATAACAACATTTACATTACAGATGTCTCAGAAGGATATGATGGAGCAAAGGGGTTGAAAACCTATGAGAAGAACAATTAATGAATGAAAGCTTCTCTAATATGGTGAAAAAAATCATCATACAATTCCAGAAAGCACATAAAGTACCAAATGAGATGAATCCAAAGAGGCCCACACCAATATATAATAACATAACTAAAATGCCAAAGGTTAAAGATAAAGAGAGAATCTTAAAAGCATCAAGAGAAAGTTAGTTACCTACAAGTGAGCGCCCATAAAACTGTCAGATGATTTCTTAACAGAACCACTTTAGGCCAGAAAACATTGGCATATAATATTCAAAATGATAAAAAGCAAAAACCTACAGCCAAAAGCACTCTACCCAGTAAAGGTATTATTTAGAAATGAAAGAGAGGTAAAGTGTTTCCCAGACAAGAAAAAGATAAAGGAGAAAAACTAAAAAATAATAATAATAAAGTATAAAAACATTTAATCAAATGGCAATAACTATAAACTATCAATAATTGCTTTAAATGTTAATGGATTAAATGTACCAATCAAAAAATGTAGGGTGGCTGAATGGATAAAAAAGGAAGACACATACATATGCTGCCAACAAGAGAACTCTTTCAGATTGAAGGACACACAGATTGAAAGTAAGGGATGAAAAGATATTTCATGCAAATGGAAAGAAAAATAAAGGTCGGGTAGCAATACTTATGTCACACAAAATAGACTGTAAAAGAAAGATTGGGACAAGAGACAAAAAAAAAGAGAGCATTTCATAGTGATAAAGGGATCAATCCAACACAAACATATAACTTTTGTAAATATCTACACAGCCAATATGGGAACACCTAAAAGTATAAAGCAAATATTCATAAATTGAAAGGGATAGAGTAAGTGCACATGGAACATTTTCTAGGACATACCACATGTTAGCTCACAAAAATGTCTCAATAAATTTTAGAAGATAAGGCCAGACCTATGTTGGCATAGTGGATAAAGCAACTTGGAATGCTGAGGTCGCCGGTTCAAAATCCTGGGCTTGCATGGTCAAGGCACATACGGGAGTTGATGCTGTCTGTTCCTCCCCTCTTCTTTCTCTTTCTCCTCTCAAAAATGAATAAAGTTTAAAAATTTTTTTTTTAATTTTTAGAAGATCAAAATCATATCAAACATCTTCTATCACAAAGTATGAAACAAGAAATCAATTACAAGAAAAAAACTATAAAACATCTATACATGTAAAAGCTAAATAACATGTTACTAAATAATAAATGGGTCAACAATGAGATCAAGGAGGAAATCACAACATAGTTTGAGACAAAAATTAAAGCACAATGACACAAAATCTATGGGACATAGCCAAAGTTGGATATTTGTCGCAATGCAAGTCTACCTCAAGAATGACCCCCTCCCCAAAATTGCAAATGAATACCTAACCTTATACATAAAGGCATTTTAAAAAGAGAAAACCCAAAATAGAATGAAGCAAATATATATCAGAGTAGAAATAAACAAAATAGACACACACCAAAAAACCCCAATAAAAGAAATACGTGAAACCAAGAGCTGGCTTTTTGAAAAGACAAAGTTGATAAATCTTTTAACTAGACTCACATACACAAAAAATACAGCTCAAATGCAATAAAAAATGAAAGAGAATGACAATCAACATGATAGAAATACAAAAGATTATAGAAAAAATAGGTCAAACAATTGTATGCTAACAAGTTGGATAACCTGAAAGAAATGGATCAGTTCTTAGAAACATACACTCTTCTAAGATTGCATCAGAAATAAGCAGAAAAGCAGACTAATAACTACAAACAAAATGAAATCAGTAATCAAAGAACTCCCAACAAACATAAGTTCTGGACCTAGAGGGTATTATGTTAAGTGACATCAGTCAGACAAAGACAAATACCATATGATTATATAAATGTGTAATCATTGTGTTGTGCACCTGAAACTTACATAATATTGTATGTCAACTGCAACTGGAAAGTAACTTAACAAAAAATAATAAATTAAAAATATAAAAAGAATTTATGAAAAAGAAAGATATTAGGTATGGGAAGGTGATGTTTGAGAATGCACAGAAAGGGGGTTCAGAGGTGTCTATTACCCATATTTCATTTAATTCTATGTAGATATATCTCCATTTATAGCTGAGGTTTAGAAATTGTAGTTTGTTATGTTTGTGGGGACATCTTTCTTCACAGTGGGGAACTAAGGGCTCCTTTATGGCAGAGTTGGTTGTAACTATTTGAATTCTAATGCCAGCACAGAAGATAGTGCACACTAAAAGTATGTTGAATAAATGAATTAATAAAAAGGGAAGTAAACCTTTTCAATTATATTTGACTTAACCAATGACTATATTAATGTATCCAAAATTTGTACAAGATTCAATGAAATAAATATGGAAGATGATATGTTTTTTCAATAAAGAATAAAGATAATAATTACAGGAGATGAAGAAGCACTAGAATGTGTCATCCTACCTAACCTTGGGTAAGTTACTCACCTTCCTCAGCTTCAGATAGCACATACCTCACAGATCTATTATAAAGGTTGAACTAATATATTTAAAGCATTAAAGACTGTGCCTGGCACCTTGTAACTTGTCACTAAGTCTCAGATAGTCTAAGTTTGTTTTTATTCTTCTGAATACTTTTGAAGAAAATCTGGACCAATGGTCAAGTTGACGAGTGTTGTGATACAGTAAGTCTTGTTTGTAGGGGCCGCAATTTCTCAAATTTGGTTTCATCATCTGTTTATGGTATTTCCAGGGAGGAGAACTCAGGAATTCACGTTCAGCAATTAGCTCCAACTACAACCCTTGTGAAACAGAAATGTTTAATTGGAAAATTACAACTAGAGAGTTTGGAAAGGAGAATTGACAAGGTCAAGAAATCTTTCATTACAAAAAGTAAGCAACAACAACAAAACAACAAAAAAAACCCAAAACCCCCTCAAGCTTGCAGAGAGGTGTGAGGAAATTATATCAGTATGGGATTTGGATTTCATCTGGGGAGAAATGGGAAACATTTTCAAGAGGGACGTGTGTTCAAGAAAGGCCTTGGCTTTTTGGATGAAAAGAGGGTGCTAGTTTTAAGCTTTTAGAAGAAATATTAAAAAGGGACTAACTGTGGTCCAAAAACAGTGAGTGAAGTGGAATACTCAAAGAACTTGAATTTAGCAAAAAAGATCATCCTTCCAGACACATCAGTGAATACAGGGATCATTATTAAGGTTTTCTGAAGGCCCTTATCAAATTAGCTCCCTGAACATTTGTTCTACATTCTGTTACATCTCAGCCCCATCTACTCAGTTCAGAATGCTATTGGTTCTGAAATACGTGCTTTCTAATCTATTCATACCAGGATTCTAGTTGGTGCTCCCAATTCATCCTCCCCATAGCAGCCAGGATGCCTTCTATATATAAAAAAACAACCCTGATGGTCTTATTTCCTTGTTAAAATGTTACTCTTTGGTTTTCCAATGCTTTCAGGAAACAGTTTAACAGTCCCTGGCCACTAACATCACATCCGAGTTACAGAAATGTTTGCATATTCTTCTCCTCTGTTCACCTTCCCCAGATATACACATGAACAGTTTTTCCTATGTTCTCCTACGTGATTCATTCCACTCACCTTTCAGTAATTAATTCCTCTATCTGTCTTTTCAACCTCTTTCCCCCTCATCCATAAATTGGGTTAGACCTGGGATAGATGCTCCTCTTCTGCTTTCTAAGCCCTTGTGCCCATCTCTTACTACCAAACTTTTCCTTTTGTCTCATCATCATTTGTTTTTTTAAAGAGAGAGAGAGAGACAGGAAGGGAGAAAGAGGGGTGAGGAGGAGGTAGATAAGAAGCATCAACTCCTACTTGCTTCACTCTAGTTGCTTTATTGATTGCTTCCCATATGTGCCATGACTGCAGGGGCTCAAGCTGAGCAAGTAGTCCCTTGCTCAAGCCAGCGACCTTGGGCTTCAGTTAGTGACCTTTGGGCTCAAGCCAGAGACCTTTTGATCATGTCAATGATCCCATGCTCAAGCCAGCACTTTAACTGGCAACCTTGGGGTTTCGAACCAGGGACCTCAGCATCCCGGGTTGATGTTACATCCACTGCACCATTACTGGTTAGGCTGTCTCATCATCATTTCAATTGTCTAATCACTCAAGAATCTGTGTATGTGTCGGGGTCTTATTTATTTTATAGGGGTAGTATCTGATATTTGGTTAATGGTGGTGATGTCTTTCTAGAATAAGCAGACGAATGAATCTCTCATGTTTTTGACTAGAATACATACTGAGCAGTCAGTCTTCCATTGAAGATTAGTTTTCTATGGTATAAAACGTGTTACTTATGTAAGTCGTGAAACCATAAACATATTGGAAGAATACGTAGGCAGTAAACTCTCGGATATCTCTTGTAGCAATATTTTTGCCAAAATATTGCTATGGGCAAGTGAAATAAAGGACAAAATAAACAAATGGACTATATCAAACTAAAAAGCTTATGCACAGCAAAATACATCATTAACAAAACAAAAAGATAACCCACACAATGGGAGAACATATTCGCCAATACTTCTGACAAAAGGTTAATAACAAAATTTATAAAGAACTTGTAAAACTCAACACCAGGAAGGTAAACAATCCAATTCAAAAATGGGCAAAAAAACTGAATAGACACTACTCCAAAGAGAAAATAGGCATATGAAAAAATGTTCAACCTCACTAATCATCAGAGAAATGCAAATTAAAACCACAATGAGATACCACCTCACACTTGTCAGATGGCACTCATTAACAAAACAACACAGAATAAGCGCTGGCAAGGGTGTGGAGAACCCTCTGGCACTGCTGGCGGGAATGCAGACTTGTGCAGCCACTGTGGAAACTAGTATGGTGTTGGCTCAAAAAATTAAAAATGGAACTGCCTTTTGACCCAGCTATCCCACTTTTAGGAACATATCCTAAGAATATCAAATCACTGATTCAAAAGAAGATATGCACTCTCATGTTTATTGCAGCATTGTTTACAATAGCCAAGATCTGAAAACAGCCCAAGTGTCCATCAGTGAATGACTGGATTAAAAAGCAGTGGTACATATACACAATGGAATACTACGCGGCCGTGAAAAAGAAGGAAATCTTACCTTTTGCGATGGCATGGATGGACCTGGAGATTATTATGCTAAGTGAAATAAGCCAGGCAGAAAAAGACAAATATCATATGATCTCACTTATATGTGGAATATAATGAATACAGTGAACTGAGGAACGGAATAGAGGCAGAGAGGCTGTGTCATGGGGAGCAGAGGGACAACTGTCAGAGCAAAGGGGAATGAGAAGATGGGATCAGAGAAGGTGAAGGGATTAGTGAAATCATATATACATAACACATAAATACAGATAACAGGACAGCAAATCCCAGAGGGAAGGGGGGAGGGAGTTAGGGGGAAGGGAGGCAAAGGGGGTCTAATGGGGAACATCGAGGTGGGGGTGAAGGTGTTATATTGAGTGGGCCACATGAATTCATGTTAACACAATAAAACAAAATTAATAAAAATAAAAATAAAAAAAGGTGTTACTTAGGTCTGACCACAGCTTTATTTGTTGGCTTCCTCATATGTTTCTTTTTCTAATTATTTACAGCAGCAAAGTTTTTCAGTTATTCTAGATTTCCTGGATTTATCTTTACTTCCATCTTTAGGATATTTATTGGGTAGCCAAAGGGCAAAGGGAAATTTTTATGCAGGTCATGCCTTCACCTGAGTAAGAATTCTTGATGGCAATAAAATCAGCTTCCTCCTAGAGATTAAAAGTCTTAAATCTGGAGAGTGTTTAATAAGATGTAAACCAAAAATGAGACCCATGTACATGGACAAGAGTGTGGTGGCTACCAGGGGGAGGGGAAGGAAGGAGAGGAAGGGGGTGTGAGGAGGGGAGGGGCACAAAAAAAATCCAGATAGAAGGTGATGGAAGACAATTGGACTTTGGGTGATAGGTATACAACATAATCAAATGTCAAAATGACCTGGAGATGTTTTCTCTGAATCTATGTACCCTAATTAATTAATGTCACCCCGTTAAAATTAATTGTCTAAATTAAAAGAAAATAAGATATGAACATTCATATGTTGTCTTGGTGACTTTTAAAGGTAATTAAACCTGTAAATGAGCTAACAGTACAGGTTCTTCATCGATAAGAATGGTTGTTGTGCAGAAACAGTCCGGAAGGTAATTAGAGCAGAAATTGTTGCAAATCTCCAAGCAAGTATTTCTGACTTAACTAGACAGTAAGCTCATACATCAAACTTAACTCACACAGTCATCATGCTCAGTGAAGTTTTGAAGGTTGAACACTTCAGTTCTTAATTGGGTTTTATTATTTTAAATCATATTATGTATTGATTTTGATTTAAGGATTTATATATATATATATTACTAAATCCATAAGGCATTTTCACTATGTTATAAAAATTAAAAATATTTAGTGTATAAAAATGCTTAGAGGATATATTTGTTTTTATCATTTTTATTGGTAAGCTAACAAGCAGAAACTATAGAATTTCAAAATTTATTGGTCTTATGAGATAATGGTAAAAAAATTTGTCAGTTTGCTATTAGTTTTTGAATAGTGTGTGTTATGCTGCTGTTCCCATTCATAGTTCAAGTATTAAGTCATAACTGATAAATGGTTTCTAAATTAAAATATAACATGTTTTGGAAAAGTAATGTTGATTTCTTCCTTTCTGCTCCTTCTTTTTTCTATTCCCCTCATGACCTCCTCTCACTAAGTCTCTGTCTGGAATTATACCCCTAAAATGGAGCAGTGAAGAAAACATTCTGGAATAATCAAGCATTTTTTTTTCTGGTTAATTGCACCAATTTATTTTTACTAGAATTTTTCTGATACTTCCCTCTGAATTGTGTACTCCCTACTGTTAATATTAGCAAGAGCTGGGAATATTGAAAGGAGCTTAACACATCTGGCTGCCATTTCTGAGAATATAAAAATTTACCATGCCTTTTCAAGTATTCTGCTTTGGGTATTATTCATTTACTTTTTAATTATTGGCATTTATATCTTTATTTCTATCTCTACATGTTACTTAAATGTTCAAAGGAAATACTCCCTCACTGCCAATCTGAAGAGATTCTTTTGAAGCCATGAGTAGCTGGGGAGTCCCAGAGAGTGCTAAACAGAACCAATCCAAATAGTTGGAAGTTGGCTGCTCTTTGAAAAATTTTAAATCATACTATATTTGCTTTCCAAAACAAGCAAAACATGCATCAGTAACTCTTCCCAAAGCAATGTTCTGTGGAGTCTGATTTATCAATGTCAAAATTTGACACTTATCCTGAAACATTTTCTTACAGTAAAACTTGAGGCTTGTGCATATGGATTAACTAGACACTGAGAGATACTTCACAAAGTGGGAAGCATATAGACTAAGTGCCCGGTGCTTTGGACAGGAAAACTCCTGACAAAGATGGCTGTGGAGTAGGTAGAACTACTTTCATCTCCTCCCAGCACCAAATTCAATTTAGAGCTAAATTATTGAACGATCAACCTGAATGACCAACCAAAGGACAGCTGAACAGGAGGAGTAGTAATAGTCAAGGACTTATAAAAGAAGCTACACAGAGACTGATAAGAAAGTAGGGTAGATATGCAGAGAGGGCTGATCCTGTGCCCAGATGTGGTGGCTGAGATGCCAGCTGGCTAACTTGGCTGCAGAAAATCTCCTCTGAGGACTGGGAGGTTGCACCTTAGGCTGGGACCCTTAAACCAGAGCACCAGGCTGGGAAGAGACCCTGCACAACAGCTGGCAGCTAAAATCAGCAGGAACTCAGTCTGCTGGAAAAAGGAAGAAGTCCACTAGACTCCCAAGTGTTCTCTTAAAGGGCTAACACAGAGGAGCTTGCTCGTGGGCACTCCCCTGGGTCTCTGGTAGAAGATCTGGGTGGCATAGCTCAGGAGAAAGAGTTGGAGGGTCAGCTACTGAGGTCCTGGTCCCTAGTCAATATCCCACAGCACCTTCAAGCACTATCTTCCAGGGTTGGCATGCCTCTTCTTATAGCACCAGTGGAGAAAGTGTACTAACTTAACCTTCTAAATACTGGCAACATCACCTTGCCAAATTGGGCAGAAATAACTGTTGGTTGTACCCAACAAGGACCTGAGGTGAGCTCTTTTTCTGGAGAAACTATAGACAGACTTTCAAGAGGCCATTGAATTTTATGGCCTTGGAAAGAGGGGCCGGTCTTTTCCTTCTGCCTACATGGATTAGACTGTTACCACCCTCAACAGAAGACTCCTTTGCTAGGGTCTCTGGTGGCATGGCTGAGAAGCTGGGGAGAGGTGAACAGGTCACTCACCTTTCATGGGTCTGTGCCACACTCAGTCTAGGGATGCTTAGATTTGAATTCCAAAATCAAGCTGGCCTCATCTGCTGGGCTTGGTTCAGTTCAATGGAAAAAAGAGAGTGTAGCTCAGAGCTGTGACCTTTGGCATGACTCTCTTGAAGCCTCCCATCAGGGTTTCTGGCAGAGCAGTTGAGAAGCTATGGAGAGACATGCAGCTCACTCCACACTTGTGGGTCTGTGCCTCCTTCAGTGGAGCTGCCTTGATTTGCATTCCAAATCCTGCTGGGCTCAGTGCTGCTGCAGGAAGGGAGCACAGCTCAGAACTCAGACCTCCGGGGCTAGGAGCTAGGGGGAGATGGGAAGCTCACTCCCAGCCCAAGAACCCCAGCAGACGGCTGCCTTGATCTCTCAGAGCTGGGACATCAAAAGTGCCTCTCCTACAGAGGCTCCAGTTTGGGGCTTGAACAGATGTGACCATAGAGCTAAAAGGAGAAATGCAACTCACCTTTCTTTGTGGCCTACCTGGACCACCCCAACAGAAGGCTATCTTGATCTGTTTTCCCAAGCCCCAGTGGCCCCATTTTGCCAAGCTTGTCCCTGTGGAGGGAACAGTTGGCTGTGCCCAAACTGAACTTGTGGTGTACTCCTCCTGGGGAGTTGGAGAATCCGGCAAAGACTGAGAAGTATTGCCTTGAAGTAGGAACCACATTTTCCCCATTGAGTACTTGAGCATACTTCTCCCAGGCAATGGTCCCACTAGCCCCTACCTTTTGACCAGTTTGCCCCCTTCCTCAGCCTGAGCCCTATGGAAGGGGCAGAAGGGTGTGGCCTGCTTGGGTCTACTCTACAGCCTTTCTTCAGAAGACTCTGGAGGAAATTCAGGCAACTTCAGGGAAGAGGAACTGAGAAACTGACAGGTGTACACTGACCTCAGGGAACCTCAGACTTTTATTTATCTGAGCCCTACTCAGACATTCAAAAGCCAGTTCTGAAACACAGTCTAGCTCCTCTCACACATACCCAGGCCCAGTAGATACAGCCACAAACAGTGAATAATATGGTAGCTACAGACAGGTAGCCCAAGGCCAGTTACATACAACATATGACAGCATCCAGTACTAGAGTTCTGGCTAAAGGATCCCAAAATCAGCACAACCAACTGTGGGCTTCGAATCACACCAAAGATCTACTCAATTAAGCACACAAATGGTTCAGCCAAATGGAGTCTCTGGCAGATGCCAGACCCTGTTGAGTACAACTCTGCCTCAGTGAATGAGTCTAACCTTATAGTCAGCTAACCTGAGGGGCTAACAGCATTCTAGACTCAACTACCACAGGAAAAGGCATATAACTCACACAAGTATCACTTCTGAAGCATGGAACTCAGGGGATTTGGAAGACTGCACAACTAAGACCAACAAGACACCAACATCAACAAGCTTTGGAGTTATAGCACAGAGACAAACAAAGAGGTAGACAGAAATGTGGAGACAAAGAAATATGCCCCAAACTAAAGAACAAGAGAAATCTCCAGGAAAAGAATTAAACAAAATAGAAGCAACCAATATACCAGATGCAGATATTAAAATAATGGTTATAACAGTGCTCAAGGTCTTAGGGGAAGAATGGGTAATTTCAGTTAGAGCTTAAACAAAGAGATAGTAAGCATTAAAAAAGACAAAGAAATCATAAAATGAACCAGTGAGAAATAAGAAATAAAATACCCAAAATGAAGAATATACTAAAAGGAATCAACAGCAGGTTGGGTGAAGCAAAGGACTGAATCAATGATTTAGAGGACAAGATAACAGTAAGCACCTAAATAGAGCCTCAAAAAGAAAACAGAATTTAGGAAGCAGAGGAAAGTTTAAAGGATCTCAGAAATAACATCAAACATAACAACATCTTTATTATAAGGGTAAGAGAATGACAAGAGAGAGAAGAAGGGATAGAAAATCTGTCTGAAGAAATAATGACTGTAAACTTCCCTAACCTGGTAAAGAAAGAAGTCACACAAATCCAGGAAGCACATAAAGTCCCAATGAAGATGGACTCAGGCGCCCACACCAAAACACATTATAATTAAACTGTCAAAGCTTAAAGACAAGAATATAATCTTAAAAGAAGCAAGGGAGAGAGAGTGATTACCTATAAGGGAGCTCCCATAAAGTTTTTAGCAGATTTCTCAACAGAAACACTTCAGGCCAGAAGGGCTTGGCATGAAATATTCAAAATGGAAAAAGGCAAGGACTCACAACCAAGACTACTCTATCTAGCAAGGCTATCATTTAAAATTGAAGCTGAAATAAGCAGCTTCCTAGACAAAAAAAAAAAAAAAAGGTAAAGTTAAAGGAGGTCACTACTACCAAACCAGTATTGCGAGAAATATTAAAGAGCCTGCTTTAAGGAGAAGAATAAATAAAAGAGGAAAAACATACAGAATAAAATGACAAATAAGTACCTATCAGTAATAACTTTAAATGTGAACAGATTCAATATTTCCATCAAAAGACATAGGGGAATTGAATGGATAAGAAAACATGACCCATACCGTCATGTCTACAACAAACTCACCTGAGAAAAAAAGATACACACAAACTGAAAGTGAAGGGTTGGAAAAATTATTGCACACAAGTGGAAACAAACAAACAAAAAAGCTGGAGAAGCAATACTTATATCAGACAAAATAGACTTAAAAAAATAAGGACATAACAAGAGTCAAAGAAGGTCACTACATAATATCAAAGGGATGATTTAACAAGAGGAGATAATTCTTGTAAGTATCTGAAAATATGAAAAAAGTCTTGATGGAATTGTTTGTCAATGGACAAATGGATTAAAAGGCTGTGGTACATATACACAACAGAATACTATGCAGCTATGAAAAAGAAGGAAATCTTACCTCTTGCGACAACATGGATGGATCTGGAAACTATTATACTAAGTGAAATAAGCCAGTCAGAGAAAGAAAAATATCATATGACCTCACTCATTTGAGGAATCCAATGAACAATGTAAACTGAGGAATGGAATAGAGACAGAGCCAAAATCAAAGGGACCAGAGTGAAAAGGGACAGAAGGAAAAGGGATGAAAGAATGGGATCAGAGAAGGGAAAGAGATTGGTGAAATTATATATACATAACACAGCATTATAGAGAGCAAGACAGCAAATCCTGGAGGGAAGGGGGGAGGGTGTTGGGTGGAGGGGGGCAAGGGGAAGGTTGAGGGGTACATGGGGGTGGGGAGATACTCGGTGGAACATTTGAGTCTATGTAAACACAATAAATTAAAATTAAAAAGGCTTGATAGATATGAAGGGAGACATTGAGAGTAATGCAGCCATACTAGAAGATTTTAATACCTGATAGAAATCAATGGACAGATCTTGCAGATAAAACTTCAACAAGAAAAAAAGCAACCTTTTAATGATACATTAGACCAGATAGATATAATTGATATTTAAGGAACATTTTATCCCAAAGCAGCAGAATATATATTCTTCATAAATGCATATCGTAATTCTCAAAGATCACACATTAGGATAAAAAATAAGTCTTAATAAATTCAAGAAAGTTAAAATTATATCAAGCATCTTTTCTGACCTCAATAATATGAAACTAGAAAGCAACCACAATAAAAAGAACACAAAAAACCCTAAAAAAAAATCAAATACATGGAGGCTAAATAGCATGTTATTAAAAAATGAATGGGGCCCTGGGCAGTTGGCTCAGTGGTAGAGCGTCAGCCTGGCGTGCAGGAGTCCCGGGTTTGATTCCAGGCCAGGGCACACAGGAGAAGCGCCCATTTGCTTCTCCACCCCTCCCCCTCTCCTTCCTCTCTGTCTCTCTCTTCCCCTCCCGCAGCCAAGGCTCCACTGGAGCAAAGTTTGCCCAGGTGCTGAGGATGGCTCTGTGGCCTCTGCCTCAGGTGCTAGAATGGCTCTGATTGCAACAGAGCAATGCCCCAGATGGGCAGAGCATCGCCCCCTGGTGGGCATGCTGGGTGGAACCCAGTCGGGCGCATGTGGGAGTCTGTCTAACTGCCTCCCCATTTCCAACTTCAGAAAAATACAAAAAAAAAAAAGAAAAAAAAATGAATGGGTCAACAATGAGATTAAGAAAAATAAAAAATTATTTAAAAACAAATGAAAATGAACACTCAAAATCAAAAATATATAAGATGCAGCAAAAGCAGTCTTTTCTTAAAATGTATTGTGTTTATGTAGATTCTAGTGTTCCCCCTCCCCCGTGTTCCCCTCAACATCCCCCTTGCCCCTCGCCCTGCAACGCCCTCTCCCCTTTTCTCCAGGATTTTCTTTTCTGCTCTTGATAATGCTGTGTTATGTGTATATAATTTCACCAATCTCTTTCCCTTCTCTGATCCCACCCTATCATCCCCTTTCCATCTGTCCACTTTCCCTCTGGTCCCTGGATCCCACCTATGCCTATATTCCGTTCCTCAGTTCATATTGTACATTGGATTACTCAAACAAGTAAGGTCATATAATATTCTTCTTTCTCTGCCTGGCCTATTTCACTTAACATAATAGTTTCCATGTCCATCCATGTTTTCACAAAGGTAAGATTTTCTTCTTTTTCACGGCTGCATTGTATTCCATTGTGTATATTTACCACAGCTTTTTAATCCACTCATTTACTGAGGGACACTTGGGCCATTTCCAGATCTTGGCTATTATAAACAATGTTGCTATAAACACGGGGGTGCATTTCTTCTTTTGAATCAGTGATGTGGTGTTCTTGGAATGTATTTCTAAAAGTGGAATGGCTGGGTCAGAAGGCAGTTCTACTTTTAATTTTTTGAGTAATCTCCAAACTGTTTTCCACAGTGGCTGCACCAGTCTGCATTCCTGCCAGAAATGCAGAGGGTCCCCTTTTCTCCACATCCTTGTCAGCACTTATTATGTGTTGTTTTGGTAATGAGCGCCATTATGACCGGTTTGAGGTGATATTTCATTGTGGTTTTAATGTGCTTTTCTCTAATAAATAGTGATGCTGAACATTTTTTCATCTGCCTATTGGCCATCTGTACGTCCTCTTTGGAGAACTGTCTATTCATTTCTTTTGCCCATATTATGATTGGATTGTTTATCTTCCTGGTGTTGAGTATTATAAATTCTTTATAAATTTTGGTTATTAATCCTTTATCAGACATATTGTCAAGTATGTTCTCTCATTGTGTGGTTTGTCTTTTTATTTTGTTCATATTGTCTTTAGCTGTGTAAAAGCTTTTTAGTTTGATACAGTCCCATTTGTTTATCCTGTCCTTTATTTCACCTGCCTGTGGAGATAAATCAGCAAATATATTACTGCAAAAGATGTCAGAGAGCTTACTGCCTATGTTTTCTTCTAAGATGCTTATGGTTTCATGACTTATGTTTAATACATTTTGATTTTATTTTTGTGAATGATGTAAGTTGGTGGTCTAGTTTCATTTTTTTGCAGGTAGCTGTCCAATTTTTTGAACAGCATTTGTTAAAGAGACTGTCTTTACTCCATTGTATGCTCTTACCTCCTTTGTCAAATATCAATTGTCCATAAAGGTGTGGGGTTATTTCTGTGTTCTGTGTTCTGTTCTATTGATCAATATGCCTGTTCTTATGCCAGTATCAAGTTGTTTTGAGCACAATTGCCTTGTAGTATAACCTGATATCAGGAAGTGAGATACCACCACTTTATTCTTCTTTTTCAAGATTGCTGAGGCTATTCGTGTTTTTTTATGGTTCCATATGAATTTTTGGGATATTTGTTCTATATCTTTGAAGTATGTCATTGGTATTTTAATAGGAATTGCATTGAATTTATGAATTGCTTTGGGTAATATAGACATTTTAATGATGTTTATTCTTCCTATCCATGAACATGGTATATGCTTCCACTTGTTTGTATCTTCCTTGATTTTTTAAATCAATGTTTTATAATTTTCTGAGTACAAGTCTTTAATATCTTTGGTTAAATTTACTCCTAGGTAATTTATTATTATTATTTTTTGTAATAGTGAAGAGGATTGTTTTCTTAATTTTTTTTCAGACAGTTCATTGTTGGTGTATAAAATGCTTCTGATTTCTGAGTATTAATTTTATACCCTGCCACCTGCTGAATGAATTTATCAGGTCCAGTAGTTTTTTGACTGAGACTTTAGGGTTTTCTATGTACAGTATCATATCATCAGCAAATAATGATAGTTTTACTTCTTCTTTTCCAATTTGGATGCCTTTTATTTTTTCTCCTTGTCTGATTGCTGTGGCTAGGACTTCCAGTTAATCTAGTGTGTCCTTTAAGTCTGCTGTTTCTTTGATAGTTTTTTTTTCTTGAGGATCTATCCAGTGATGTTAGTGGGGTATTGAAATCCCCTACTTTTATAATATTGCTGTTGACCTCACCCTTTATGTCAATCAAAGTCTGCTTTATACATTTAGGTGCTCTTACGTTAGGTGCCTAGATATTTATAATGGTTGTCTCTTCCTTTTGGATTGCTTCCTTTATCATTATGTAGTGACCTTCTTTATCCTTTATTACAGTCTTTGTTTTAAAGTTTATTTTGTCAGATATAAGTATTGCTACCCCAGTTACTTTTCTATTTCCATTTGCATGAAATATTTTTTTCCATCCTTTTACTTTCAGTCTATGTATATCTTTTGTTTTGAGGTGGGTCTCTTATAGACAGCATATGTACAGGTCTTGTTTTCTTATCCACACAGCTACTGTATGTCTTTTGATTGAAGCATTTAATCCATTTACATTTAAGGTTATTATTGATATGTAGTTCTTTGTTGCCATTTTATTCTTTAAACCTACATTTCTCTTTTACCAGATTATTTTCCCTCTTTGTTCTGTTTACATCTGGGCCCTTAACATTTCTTCCAGCATTAGTTTAGTTTTAATAAATTCCTTAAATTTTTTTTTTTTGTCTGGGAAGCTTTTTATTTCTTCCTCAATTTTAAATGATAGCTTTGCTGGATAAAGAAGTCTTGGTTGTAGGCTCTTGTCATGCATTCATTTGAATAATTTTTGCCACTACCTTTTGGTCTCAAGTGTTTCTGTTTAAAAGTTGGATGTCATCCTTATGGGGGCTCCTTTGAAGGTGATTGACTGCTCTTCTCTTGCAGCTTTTAGTATTCTTTCTTTATCTCTTAGCTTTGGTATTTTGATTATGATGTGTGTTGGTGTAGGTCTCTGGGTTCTTTTGTAATGGGGTTTTCTGTGCTTCTTGAACCTATGTGACTCTTTTCTGCATTAGTTTATGAAAATTTTCTACTATGATTTCTTCAGGTTCTATATCTGTTTTTCTTCCTCTTCTCCTTCAGGAACCCCTATTATGCATATTTTGGGGTTTTTTCATGTTGTCACAGAGCTCTCTTAGAGTTTCCTTAGACTTTTTGATCTTCTTCTTTTTTTTTGCTGTTCTCCTTCAATGCTTTCACTTATCTTGTCCTCTAAATCACTGATTTGATCCTCTGCTTCCTCCAGCCTGCTTTTAATTCCTTCTAATGTGTTCTTCATTTCTGATATTGTGTTTGTCATTTCTGTACCGCTCTTTTTTATGATTCCAGTGTCATTTTTGATGCTTAACATTTCTTTATTTAGGTGCTTGTTAAGTCCATCCATTGTAGCTTTGAGATCCACAAGCATCTTTACAATCATTATTTTAAACTCTGCATCTGGTAATTTGATTACTCCATTTAATCCAGTTCTTTTCCTGGAGATTTTTCTTGTTGATTCATATGGCTTACATTCCTCTGTCTTCTCATTGTTTCTGTGTGTGGTTTGCAGGCTTGTTAGAGTTTTGGGTCTGAGGTAGGTTTATTTAATTTGGCTTCTCTTCCAGGCCTTTATTCCTTTGCCTCTGCTGGTTGCTGGGATTTAATTCTCCTTAACTAGTAGAGCCACTTTAAAATCTTGATTTGCCTGCTGTCTCTTTGCTTAACCCTGCAGAGAATTCTGTTTGCTAATCTCAGCTGTGGGCTTAGTTGAAACTGTATTTAGCAATGCAGTGGGTGTAACCTCTGAGAATCTGAAGGTGTGTTTCCCTGGAAACCTGAGTCACTGTCCTTCCCCCTTACTTCTTTCTTTCCAAAGTGTCTTTTATGCTGATTAGACCTGGAGAGCTTTTTGGAGGTGGGATACCTGATTCCCCTTTGAGCTTGTGCTGGGTGGAGGGATCAAGCCCTCCCCCCAGCTATGGCCACCTTAGCACTGGAGAATGAGTCAGCTCAGTTCAGATCAGCACTCCTCTGCCCATCACTGTTTGTCTCACTCTCTCCACTTTCTTCATATAAGACCAGTCAGTCCTCTCAGCCCTCCTTGCCCCCAGAGCGCCAGGCAAGTGGCTGTGAGCAATATTTTCTGCTCTGTCCCTTTAGGCTCACAAGCCACTTCCCACAGACAGAACTTTTACTCTTTTCCCCACTCAATGCTGTCTGACTGTCTTCTGCATGGGTTTCTAGGCTGGGTCTCTGGTTCTGAGACTGAGGGCCCCAACCTCTCAGAGTCTGTCTGCTTGCAATAAGAGCCCTTCTGGGAGCTCAGCCTCCACTGATCTTGGGAGAAGAGTGCCCCTGCACTTTCTACTAGGTTGGTGTGAATTCTTCTGTGCTCCTTGGTTTTTGAGTCTTGTTCTTTTAGTCAAAAGTTTGTTTTTGACAATGATTGTTTCTAAATTTTTGTAATCTAATTTGGTGGTAGGAGGTGGCAGCCTGTGCATCTGCCTACAAAGCTGCCATCTTGGAATCCCTCAGCAAAAACAGTCTGAAGAGAGCATATTCAAAGCATTACAAGCCTACCTCAATAGACAAGAAAGATCTGAAATTAATGATCTAACCTTATACTTAAAAGGACTAGGAAAAGAAAAACAAACAAAGACCAGAGTAAGTAGAAAGAAAGAAAGAATAAAGATCAGAGTGAAAATAAAGGACACGGAGACAAAAAAATATATAGAATTTTAAAAAAACCAGGAGCTGGGTTTTTGAAAAAAATAAACAAGTCTGATTAACCTTTAAGCAGACTAATTAAGCAAAAGAGAGAGAGGATCCAAATAAATAAAACCAGAAATGAAAACAAGTACTGACAACTTACATAATAGAGATACAAAGGACTGTAAGAGAATACTATGAACAACTGCATGCCAAAAAATTGGACAACTGGGTAAAATGGATAAATTCCTGCAAACATATAATCTTCCAAAACTGAAATATGTAGAGAATCTGAATAGATAGATTACATCTAGTAAAATTAAATCAGTAATTAAAAACAAAAACCAAACAAATACTCCCAACAAACAAAAAGTCTAGAATGGATGGCTTCTACAGATAAATTTTACCAAATATCTGAAGAAAAATCAATACCTATTCTTCTTAAACATTCTAAAAGATTCAAGATAAAGAAAGACTCCCAAACTCTTTTACAAAATATGCATGATCCTACTCGCAAGACCAGAAAAGGACACTACAAAGAGAGAAAATTATAGGCCAGTATTTCTGATGAACATAGAAGCAAAAATGCTCAACAAATACTAGAAAACCAGATACAGCAGTACATTAGAAAAATACACCATTATCAAATGGGATTTATTCCAGGGATGTAAGGTTGGTATAATATTTGCAAATCGATAAACATGACACATCACATAAACAAAATGAAGGATACATTTACATGATCATATGATTTTACATGATCAATAGATGCAGAAAAAGCATTTGAAAAAATCTAGCCCTCATATATGATAAAGACTCTCACCAAAGTGGGAATCGAGGGATCATTCCTCAATATATTAAAGGTCATATAGGACAAATCTACACAAACATCATACTCAATGGGCAAAATATAAAAGCATTTTTCCCTAAGATTAGGAAAAAATCCTATTTAATATTGCAACACAAAATAAGGTACCTAGGAGTAAATTCACACAAGGAGATAAAAGACCTATACTGGAAAAACTGTAGGTCATTGAAGAAAGAAATTGAGAAAGAATAATAAACAAGTGGAAGCACATAGCATGTTTATGGATTGGAAAAATTAGCACCATTAAAATGTTCATACAACTCAAAGCAAAGCAAGCTACAGATTCAACACAATGCCTATTAAAATATCAATGACATATTCACAGGTCTAGAACAAATATTTCAAAAATTTATATGGAACAGAAAAAGATCCTGTATAGCCTCAACAAACGAGAAAGAAGAATAAAATCAGAGGTTTCATAATACCTGACATCAAACTATACTATAAGGCTATTGTAATCAAAACAGCCTGGTAATGGTATAAAACTAGGTATATAGATCAGTGGAAAAGAATAAGGAATCCAGAAACAAACCCACACCTTTATGGTCAATAACTATTTCACAGAGGAGGTAAAAGTATACAATGGAGTAAAGACAGACTCTTTAATAAATGTTGGGAAAATTGGACAGGTACATGCAAAAAAACAAAAATGATACTAGACCATCAACTTATACCATCCTCAAGAATAACCTCAAAATAAATAAAGAATTAAAGATAAGTCATAAAGCCATAAAAATCCTAGAAGAAAACATAGGCAGTAAAATCTCAGACATCTATCACAGCAATATTTCTGCTAATACATCTCTTTAAGCAAGGGAAACAAAGGAGAAAATAAACAAATGAAGAAGCAATGTACTAAACAAGAAAATATATTTTCCAATGATAAATCTGATAAGGGGTTACTTTCCAAAATAAATTAGGAATTTATACAAATCAACACCAGGAAGACAAGCAATTTAATTAAGTAATGGTAAAGGATATGAATAGACACTTCTCTAAAGAGGACATACAGATGGCCAATAGACATGAAAAAAATGCTCAAGGTCACTAATCATCAGAGAGATACAAATTAAAACTATAGTGAGATATTACCTCACACCTACCAGAATAACTACTGTCAATAAATTAACAAATAACAAGTGGTGGCAAGGATGTAGAAAAAAGGGAACACTCATGCACTGTTGGTGGGAATGCATATTGGTCCAACCATTGTGGAAAAAAGTGGATTTTTCTCATAAAATTAAAAACAGAACTAACTGCCTTTTGACCCAATTTTCCCACTTCTGATAATATATCCTAAGAATTCCAAAATGCTAATTTGAAAGAATATACACACCCTTAGGTTTATTGCAGCATTATTTATTATAGTTAAGATCTGTATACAGCCCAAGTGCCCACCAGTAGATGAGTGGATAAATATCTGTGGTACATTTACACAGTGAAATACTATATGGCCCTTAAAGAAAAGAAGAAAATCTTTCTTTTTGTGACAGCAAGGATGGATTTAGAGATTATTATGATATGTGAAATAAGCCAGTCAGAGAAAAGACAAATACTATATGATTGCCCTTATATGAGGAAGCTAATGTACAACTTATATTGATGAACAAAATAGAAATAGAGACATGGACACATGGAACAGGCTGACAGCTGTCAGAGGGGAGGGGGCTGGTGGGCTGGACAACAAAAGTGAAGTGATTAAGCAAAAGAAAACACGCACACACGCACATATATATAACATTTAGAAGCAGACAACAGTGTGGTGATAGTCAGAGGGAAAGGAGGGTGGAGGGTAGGTAAAGGTGAGTGAGAAAATGGGGATGGAAGACATTTTGCATGGGCTGATGAGCTCATGATGCAGTATGTAGATGATGTTTTATTGAGTTGCACACCTGAAAACTGTACCACAATAAATTCTATTAAAAAAAAGAAGAATTCGAAGATGCTTATGGTTTCATGGCTTACATTTAAGTCTTTTATCCATTTTGAGTTTATTTTTGTGAATGGTGTAAGTTGGTGGTCTAGTTTCATTTTTTTGCAGGTAGCTGTCCAATTTTCCCAACACCATTTATTAAAGAAGCTGTCATTACTCCATTGTATGCCCTTACCTCCTTTGTCAAATATCAGTTGTCCATAGAGCTGTGGGTTTATTTCTGGGTTCTCCGTTCTGTTTCATTGATCTATGTGCCTGTTCTTATGCCACTACCAGGCTGTTTTGAGTACAATGGCCTTGTAGTATAGCTTGATATCAGGAAGTGTGATACCTTCCCCTTTATTCTTCTTTTTTAAGATTGCTGAGGCTATTCGTGTTCTCTTTTGGTTCCATATAAATTTTTGGAATATGTGATCTATATCTTTAAAGTATGCCATTGGTAATTTAATTGGTATTGCATTGGATTTATAAATTGCTTTGGGTAATATAGACATTTTAACGATGTTTATTCTTCCTAACCATGAGCATGGTATATGCTTCCACTTGTTTGTATCTTCCTTGATTTCTTTTATCAATGTTTTATAATTTTCCAAGTACACGTCTTTAGTCTCCTTGGTTAAATGTACTCCTAGGTACTTAATTTTTTTGGTTGTAATAATGAAGGGGATTGTTTCTTTAATTTCTCTTTATGACTGTTTATTGCTTGTGTATAAAAATGCCTCTGGTTTCTGAGTATTAATTTTATATCCTGCCACCTTGCTGAATTTATTTATCAGGTCTAGTAGTTTTTTGACTGAGACTTTAGGGTTTTCTATATACAATATCATATCATCTGCAAATAATGATAGTTTTACTTCTTCTTTTCCAACTAGAATGCCTTTTATTTCTTCTTCTTGTCTAATTGCTGTGGCTAGGACTTCCAGTACTATGTCGAATAAGAATGGTTAAAGGGAGCACCCCTGCCTTGTTCCTGATCTTAAGGGGATTGCTTTTAATTTTTGCCCATTGAGTATGAGGTTGGCTGTGGGTTTGTCATAGATGGCTTTTATCATGTTGAGGTATGTTCCCTGTATTCCCACTTTGTTGAGAGTTTTGATCATGAACGGGTGCTGGATTTTATCAAATGCTTTTTCTGCATCTATTGAAGAAAGCATCTTAGAAGAAAACATAGGCAGTAAGCTCTCTGACAGCTCTCACAGAGATATAGTTGCTGATTTATTTACACGGGCAAGTGAAATAAAAGACAGGATAAACAAATGGGACTATATCAAACTAAAAAGCTTTTGCACAGCCAAAGACAATAAGAACAAGATAAAAAGACAAACTAAACAATGGGAGAACATATTTGATAATATTAATATGTCTGATAAGGGGTTAATAACCAAAATTTATAAAGAACTTGTAAATTTCAACATCAGAAAGACAAACAATCCAATCAAAAATGGGCAAAAGAAATGAATAGACACTTCTCCAAAGAGGACATACAGATGGCAAATAAGCATATGAAAAAAATGCTCAACACCACTAAATCATTACAGAAATGCAAATTAAAACCACAATGAGATATCACCTCACACCGGTCAGAATGGCGCTCATCTACAAAACAACACAGAATAAGTGCTGGCAAGGATGTGGAGAAAAGGGAACCCTCCTGCACTGCTGGTGGGAATGCAGACTGGTGCAGCCTCTATGGAAAGCAGTATGGAGATTCCTCAAATAATTGAAAATCAAACTACCTTTTGACCCAGTTATCCCACTTTTAGGAATATATCCCAAGAACACTATAGAACTGTTTCAGAAGGAGAAATGCACCCCCATGTTTATGGCAGCATTGTTCACAATAGTGAAGATCTGGAAACAGCCCAAGTGTCTGTCAGAGGATGAGTGGATTAAAAAGCTTTGGTACATATTTACTATGGAATACTACTCAGCCATCAGAAATGATGACATCAGATCATTTACAATAACATGGATGGACCTTGATAACATTATATGTAGTGAAATAAGTAAATCAGAAAAAACTAAGAACTATATAAACCCATACATAGATGGGACATAAAAATGAGACTCAGAGACATGGACAAGAATGTGATGGTAACAGGGGTTGGGTGGGGGGCTGGGGAGGGGCGAGGAAGGAGAGAGAGGGTGTGGGGGGAGGGGCGGGGCATAAAGAAAATCAGATAGAAGGTGATGGAAGACAATTTGACTTTGGGTGATGGGTATGTAACATAATCAAATGTCAAAATAATCTGGAGATGTTTTCTTGGAACATATGTATCCTGATTTATCAATGTCACTGCATTAAAATTAATAAAAATAATATATAAAAAAAGAATTCTCATGAATCCATCACTTCATATTATATTTCTTCCCTGTGAACTTAAGTCTTCAATTCTCAAATCTTTGTATTTACCAGAAACTAATGAGAAAGGCCTTATGAATTTATTAAATTATCATAGTTCCTGAGCATATTTCTTTGATGTACCACAGACTGGATAAAACACTTAAATCTTCATCATCACAATCTCTTCTTTTCTTAGTAATTTTTATATAGGTTCAGAACTTAGCTTTTAATAAACATGCTGGGACACAATTTTATTTTATTTCTCAATTAACATTTTTAATTTATCTGGTTAAAGAATAATATTAAGCATTAGAATGTTTTATTAGAAATGGATAGAAGTACAAGTGGATCTTCCCAAGTTAATTTGCTTGACATTATACACATTGTCTCAGAAAATTGATCATGGATGTCCTTTGTAATTAGAGTTAGATTTTTTTTTAGAGAGACCAAAAATTGCAACCTTCTAGTAACTACCAGGTCATATTAAAAGAGTAGAATCATCGGGTGATTTTTCTAAGAAACAGTTCAACCACCCAAAGGCCAGTTTTTTTAATGTACACCTAAGTGATTCAGGATTAAATATAGGCTTTTATTGTTGTAAAGTACATTACATCTGTGGCTCTAAGATAAAATGTGTTTATTTAAAATACAATTACATGGTATACAGAGATGTGTTGTAGAGTTTGGCACCTGAAACCTGTATAATTATGTTGACTAGTGTCATTTCAATAAATTTAATAAAAGAACAGAAAAGAAAAAAAGATATATCAATACAAATGGGCCTAGTAGATTTGATTAGTACAGGGTAATTCCTTTCCTAGTGATATGTGACAATCACTAACATTTTTCCTGAAATTTTTATGTGTTGATGAATTAACCAATTTGCACTAGTAAGCCGTGTCTGATCTGGTTATTTCAGTAACCTTAATAATCAATGCAGATCACTGCATGATCAATTCAGCAGCAGAGCTGTAAATTAATCATAATGACAGTTCGTAGACTACGGTCAAATGTAGTGCCCACCAACAGATATGGTCTTATGCCCATGATTCTTTTCATAAGACTTTCTCAAGTTTAGTTTACCTTTTGTTGCACTTCCAGTCCAAGCCTGAAAATATCCTAAGCAACATTGTGTTTATGACATCAAACATAGATGACAACCGATTTCAACTTTAGGATAGATAATTCAGTTTTTAGAAAGCCATTCCAAATGATAGCTTAAAAATGATATCTTTAAAAATGACTTGATAGATATTTTTTATCATCTGGTTCTGTTAAAATAGTTCAGAGTTTAATCATCTGCTAAGAACGCATATACACTTGTGCAAACATACTTGATCTATTTGATCACTTCTAATTTCCACATATTTTTGACAAACCATATATTTTAAATATGGGATTGGCAATTTTCTAAAGATATTTTTGCTCAGGCTTGTAGACTTTCTGATGTTAATACCTTTTGTGCAGCTCTTTCTGCAATGCCTGGTCAATACTGATTCCAGTGAAATGAAAAACATTTATTTTCATTTATGAGAAGTTACCAAATATCTTTTCTCCCCTGCTGATAGTTCTTGTCCTAATCTTTGCATGAATGTATACTCTGTCAGGTGACCTTCATACCCACTGACACAATAACCATTAAAAATAACTGGATTGTACTTCTTGTAAAGGTTGAGGCTGGACAGACTGAAAATCATTCAATACTCCATGAACTCAAAGTAAATGACTAAATGAAGAGAAACTGAGAGTCTATTTGAAAAGTTTCCTAATTTACAAAAATATATATTGTGAAAGGAAGTATTTTAGGGAAAAATATAATATTACAGAATGTCTTCCAAAGTTTAAGTTCTGTTGAGAACCACCATGAGAAGGTGAAATACCCCTGGAGTAAGGTGAAACAACACACTGATGTTGATTTAACCGGAAGCTGTGTTTCACATCGGTTCCTTCTCCTAACCTAAATTACCAAGAGGACGTATATAGACTCTCCCACTCGGGGCCTAGTTGACTCTATTCTATAGAATAATTGTTTGCCACATTCTAGAAGAGACACTTGCATTTAACAAAGCTTTCTGGAGCACCCAGTTCCTGCTTGTCTTAGCAGGAAAGACTCCCCTAGGGGCGTGGCTGCTGGCAGGCTCTCAGCTCCCTTGCCTGATCTTGCTTTGCACACCTTCTCTTATGGGTTCATTAATGGTGTGTATGGCTTTTGTTCAGACCTGGAGAGCGAGTAGTTACGACAACAGTTAGTCAGTAAAATATGTATTAAGTGTTTAGTCTGTATAAAGCAGGAAGCTTAGGTGTTGTCATTTTTTTTCTCCCATACCTTCACAGAAACACTCAGAGCGATCTGAAGGAAAAGAGCACACTGACTGCCCTCAATCCATGGCTGGAGGAAGGAGAAACTTGGTTAGTTTGGGGCAAAAATATGAATGCACTTAAGTTTGAGAGCTTTGTCTTCAGAAAGGTACATTTACCTGGTTCTTAGTTGTCTTTAACAAAAAGTATTATCTTGTCAATTCTCTGCTTCCTGGTCCAATGAACAACTGACTCAGTAAGTAGTAAACCCAAGAAGTAAGAAAAATATTTAAGCCAAATGGGCTTTTTAAAATATAGCAATAGGGAGAAAAACCCACATTTTTTCAAAAAAGGTCTGGTTCTTTTTGTATCTACTTGGCAAATCATTGGTCATTTCTTTCATATGGACATTTCAACTGGACAGGTAAACTACAGCTATTTTAGATTTTTAAAAAGATTTTATTTAGGCCCTGGCCGGTTGGCTCAGCGGTAGAGCGTAGGCCTGGCGTGCGGGGGAACCGGGTTCGATTCCCAGCCAGGGCACATAGGAAAAGCGCCCATTTGCTTCTCCACCCCCCCCTTCTTCCTCTCTGTCTCTCTCTTCCCCTCCCGCAGCCAAGGCTCCATTGGAGCAAAGATGGCCTGGGCGCTGGGGATGGCTTCTTGGCCGCTGCCCCAGGCGCTAGAGTGGCTCTGGTCGTGGCAGAGCGACGCCCCGGAGGGGCAGAGCATCGCCCCCTGGTGGGCAGAGCTTCGCCCCTGGTGGGCGTGCCGGGTGGATCCCGGTAGGGCGCATGCAGGAGTCTGTCTGACTGTCTCTCCCCATTTCCAGCTTCAGAAAAACAAAACAAAAACAAAAAAAAAAGATTTTATTTATTCATTTTAGGGAGGGGAAAGAGAGGGAGAGAGGGGGGGAGGAACAGCAAACATATGAGCCTTGACCAGGCAAGCCTGGGGTTTCGAACCTGCATTCTCAGCATTCCAAGTTGACATTTCATCCACTGCACCACCACAGGTCAGGCCCTATACTACAGCTATTTTAGACATGCACATTAACCTGAGTATCTTTTTACTAATGAAATAGCTTCTATTAAATTGAGTATTCTAAAGCTGAACAGAAGGGCAGCTTTCTTCATCATTTACTCTCTGGTGGCTATTCTCACCATTTCAGGACCGGGACCACAAGATCTTCTCACTTGGGGATTCATTCATATTTTCCTACCAGCTCCTATTTATTTTTGCTTCCGTCTTCTGTGGCTTAGGTTTCACTGCATCCAGAAAAACTTTTCCTCATGTGTCTTGCAATTTTCCACTGAGACCCATACCCAGCAGCATATTACTTGTGGGGATCTCTCAGGACCTGGATTTAAGGTAAGTGTCACAAAGAGATTTCCATTGCTTCTGCCGAGTGTCCTGGAATGCTATCAACCTAGGAAAAATTTACTCAATTATTTCTTGCGATTTCACAAACTTGGAAAGAGGTATAAATTTGACCCCCAAATCCAAACAAGGGCTGGCTTAAATTTACAAATATTCAGGAAAGACAACTCAAGACACAGGTCTCATCTCCATTCACCAGTAGAAAGAGATATTTTTAGTCTTGCAATTTCATTGACAGTCTAGCCCTTGGAAAGTATCAACTTCCTGCTCTGTGTTAAGACCCAGGACATTGTGCTATATTTTCGAGGTGATCAGAAATTGTCAGCTCCTATTTCCTAGTCTGGTTAGAAATTCTCCTTCATCTTGGGAGCCTGGAAATTTTCTTTAATTAATTGCAAGTCTAAGTCTATATTTTATTTTGAAAATTGTTTATTGACTTCATTAGGGTGATGGTAGTAAACATAATTTTACAGATGTCAGATGCCCAATTCTACAACACATCTTTATGAACATTTTTATATGTTTTCTATCAGAAAGATGTCCAGGATATGTAGCCTTCCATATTGCCCGAAATAGAGGTTCACAGATTTTTACAAAATTTAAAAAATACTCAAGTTGATCTCTTCAGCCTACAAAGTCACATGATATTTTGTATGTAATAATTGAGGTTATTATCACCTCTCTTATGCAGCTTGATATTAATTTATGTGTAACAGTAGAGTCTTTTAACTTAGACTATAATCTCTTCAAGTTGTGGACTGCATTTTCTTTTTCTCCTGTATGCCCTATTGTGCCTGGGACTGTTTTAATTAAGTACATGATAGCTGTTCAATGAACATTTATTGTTTGGTTTAAGCAATCATCACCTTCTTCTTTCATATGGGTTGAGAAAAGCATAATAGCCATAACTCTTGCTATCTTTTCTTTTTATTTAAGTGCTTGAATTTTTTCCTTCTAGTGGACAGTATTGAATACTTATGATTCAATAACCCTCTGGCCTACTGAGCAATTAGTATGCATAAGGATGACACAGTCTAATCTTTTTATTTCTCTCTCATTATTGACTGATATAACCCTGGACATTTCAATGTTCTACATTTCGGTTGTGTTTAGTCCAGTTCAGGTATTTTAATAGCTGTGATCTGATTTTTAAAAAAGGGTATTTGAAGAAAAAGGTAAAGATAGTCATTTTTGGAGATTAGAGAAATGCTATTTGAAGATAACCAGTGCAAAGGCCTTATTTTATGTGCTAGTTAACCTACGAGAGCTTAGAAATTCCGAAACACATGTGATGCACACCATCAAATAAGGGATTTCTGAAATTATATTTGTATGCTAATTACTCATTTTAGGCTATGGTATTTTGAAGCAGTAAATGATCCTAAACCCTTTGTCTCAGTGAGGGGGAAAGAAAAAAACCTTCGAAGTCGGGGACTGTTAGTCACCGATATAGGAATTGCCAGTTTTCTAAACTTGAATAGAAATGAATTCAATAAAAAGAGACATAATGATGGATTTATAAAAATAACGTTCTTCATCTAATGGGTTTGCTATTCTAATGTTTCTTTACTGTAAATTATGCAAAAAATTATTATTTAAGTGATAGCAAAGAATTCATTAAAAGATTAATAGTTCTGGTTTACCAATTTGCTTACTAGGTCACTTAATTATTTAGTTCATTAATTCTGTAAATGTCAGACTTACCATGAACTCTAGTGATTTGCATAAGTAAGGTTATAGTTCTACTGGTAATCACAGTCTAACAACTTTAAATAGGAATTTGGCATCATTTATCCATTTCAAATGAAATAGTTTTTAAAAATTTTTTTCATACCAACAAGGAAAATAAAGCTGAGAAACGGTAACAATATAATCTAGCTACTCAGCCTCCATTTGTCCGTTAAAAGGACGACGATGGGCAGCGGCAATGAAAAAACCATCTCCAAAGAACAAGACAGAAGTCGCTTCCAGATTAAGCAATATGAAGAACTCTGATGGTGAGATACATGCTTTACTTTTAAAAACTATTCCTATCAATGAAAGAACAGTGAGGTCTTCTAGGGATACATATTTTGTTTTATTTATTAAAAATGGTTACTCACTGGAAAGGCTTCAGGAAAAGCAACATCTCATTATCATAAGACTCCTAGAGAAGAGCTGGCAGTTCATATATAATGAATATCGTTTATACCATGCTAATGTATTCACATCACTCACAGCCACTGTTTACATTTAATACATGGGAATCCATACAATATAAAATTGGCACATTTATTAGATTTAACAATGGAATTAGTATAAATAGTCATCACATTATTTAAAATTTACCAGAAGTCACTTGGACAATGCATAGAATAAAATTTTCTAGTTTGTTTGCCTTTATGCAGTTGAACATTACCTTAGCAAGTCTGAATAGAGACAATATGCTGTTTATTAAATAAAATGAAGTGCTTGAAACCTTTGGGTTCTGCAAGGGCACTTATAATGTATAAACACTTTCTTGGGTGAAATTCTTTTCTAAATCCCCCTGGGAGAAGTGCAGTCATTTAATTTAGACAAGTCTCTTAGCAATGCATAGCCCATTGGTCCTCCATGACGCCATTTATCTGTGCTCATAGTTCTAGATCTCTTAACATTTGCTAAGAGGGTGCTGATAAGATAGACAAAGAGGACAAAAAGTTAGGAATGAATAAAGGAAGACAAATCAGTATTTCTGGGGCTAATTATTTTATGTCACAGGCTGAGAAAGAGGGTATACAGAGCTGCTGTTTTCCAGCGCTCCATGAGAATGGCCAGAGACTACACGTGTACATTCTTGTGAAGGTCGTGAAACTGTGAGGACTGACACAGGGTGGAAACCTGCCTTCAGAGCTGTACTTTGCTTAAGAAAAGAGGCAGTAACCCAATCACAACCATAGCTGTGTGACATTGGCTGACAAAAAGGTGTACACTTGATTTTATTGAGGAGCAATTGAAATTATATGTTCAAGTACAAGTTTGTGAGAAAAACTCTGCATTTAAGTCATCCAACTTTGGCATTAATTTGCAAAAATAAAAGCAGAAGCTGATGGTACCAATTAGGATGCCATCATATATAAGAACCAGAAACTCTCAACTCAAATTATTTTAAACAATGAAATGGATTGTTTTGCTTGTAAATTAGGAGATAAGAAAGGTTTCAAGATTTTTCAAGGTAGAAGTTTCAAAATGTCATCAGTCCTCAGACTTTTCCACCTCTCCTTGGTCCTGACATCTTTTTTTTTGTGGTGGCTTTACACTTATGGACACAAAATAATCAGAGTGCTGGCAACACATTGAGACATGGCATCTCCAACAGAGAAAAAGGGGAGCATCCCTCCCTAGTCTCCTGTTTAGCAACAAGAAACTCCTTTCTGCCAGTGCCATGTGGGCCTCCTAGGATCGATCACCTCTTATCACCCCACTCCCCTACCCAAATTCCAATCGCAGGTAAAGGGATGGGGACTCCCTTGAGAGGTCTAGAACTATTAGAATTTAGATAGGCTCACGCATTCCTGCATGAAGTTTGGCTTGGCCAATAGAACAAATGAGAAAATGGACCTTGGGGAGAAACCCTAAGGATTCTTACACCCAGTATTCCAAAGAACATTGGGAAATGTTGGACTTGCAGACCAAGGTTCTTGTTCATTTGCCATGTAACCTGCATCTAGGAAGAAATTTTGTGTGATGAACTATTATCAGGTGAATAAGGTTTCAAAAAGTTTGAGCCAATCCCTCTCCAAAGGGATCAAGAGCAATGAAGCTTTCATACTTGTGTCAACATAGGGTTGTGAAAGGCATGTGGACCTTGGCAGAAAAGGCAACTTACATTGAATTAAAATTCCAGCACCTACTAATGAGTTCATAGGCCGAAGCAAGTGTCCCTCGAGAGGGACATCAGTCCCCTTCGCTGTTAAAAGCGGGTAATGATATCTGCCTTACCGGTTGTTGTGAAGATTCAGATAACATATAATAAAGTACGTTGTAAATGGTAAAGCTCAGTACTGTGTAATTGAAAGGTATGATTACCTAGTGAACCAACCCGTTTTGCCTCTGCATGTCACACTTTTCCGGCCTCTTAGTCAGGTATCCCTGCTGCCTCACCAAAGTAGCTTCTGCTGTCTCAGTGCCACCCCAGGTTTAACACGGCTAAGATTAAGATTTGAAGTTTTTACTGGATGTACTCTTCTCTTTCCAACTCTGCAGTCCCTGAAGGAAATACTGCTCCAGTGCCCATCACCCAAGCCGGAGTCTCAGCCTGTTTTAGAAGCTGCTCTTTCAAACTCTCCCTCTACAACAAATGAGTTCATTAAATCTTGCCACTTTTGTTCAAAGTTTCTATAATTTCCAGCCTCCCCTCCTTGCTAAAAATCAGTATCTAGTTAAGAGTCCTGTCATTTAACACATCAACCATCTGCAATCTTATCTTCAACTTTATGTGAATTTTCCCCAGACAAGATTGGAAAAGTTAGAATTGCTGCAACATGACATCTCTTCTTGAATGTACAAGCCAGGCTGTTTTGGAACAATGTAGAACACTACTAAATGTAGACACCTGATGCCTCCATTAGACATTTGAAAATGGAGCCATTTTGCAAATCTGGGCCAGGGAGTCCTTTGAGAACTTCCTTCTCCTCTGTCTTTGCATTGGTGAAGGTGGGCAGAAAAGCTGATAAATTTCTCAGAACATTTTCCTCATTCATTTGACCTCAAGTCTCTGAGTACTAGTCTATGAGCTCTAGAATGGGGCAGGGTTAAGATGAAAAAGAAAGAAAAAGAAACTGAGATAGCATTTGGTTTAAGGAAATGGCGAACATGGATTAAGATGATAAAGACACAATTGACCTTCAGTCTGGATGAGGTAGAGAACTTTGTAGATGGTAAGGAATGGATCCTAATTCATAATGGAATACTTTTGGTGAGTATAATTTCAATAAAGGTCATGAGTGAGGATAGAAAGTTTGACTATGGGACCGAAGTGTGTGGTTGATTTAAAGGTAGCACATCTGGAAAGTAGTTAAACATAACAAGTAAAGTTTTAAGTGGTTAGAATATGCAAAAATATAAGGAATATAGTGGACCCTAGAGGCATAAGGGTTCAGAATGTTATATGCAGAGTAAAAGACAATGATAAACTCAAATTTCAGAAGCTGAGGGGAAAGGATGGGGATAGAATGGGACACATATATGTTGAATACATGCTATGCACGAGGCACTCTCCTATATTCTTTAAGTACATCATCTAATTAAATCTTTGTATCAATTCTATCAGTGAGGTACTATTATTGTAGTTGTTACAGATAGAAAAAGAAAAGAAGCTTGCTCATAGTCCTTCTAAGCAAAGTGATTCCAGGTACTTGCAAATTGCTGCCCAGTCTCTCAATCATTTTATGTGATCACCTTCATAATTAACTCTGTGGGACAAGCATCATCAGCAAAGTTCACAGTTAAAGGAATTGAATCTCAGATGTATTAAGTTTCTTGCCCCAAAACACACACCTTGTTTTCTTTGAAGCTGGAGTTTATATTTAGCTCAGCTTGGCTTCTAAGCTCACTAAATTATATGAAGGAATAGAAGAAGAAAAAAATGTAGCTTCACCTCAGCCCTTATATAAGGCTTCACATATTAGCTATAATTTCATAAACATTAGTGAAGAAGTTTGAATCCTTCTGCACTGCTGGTGGGAATGCAGACTGGTGCAGCCACCATAGGATACAGTATGGAGATTCCTCAAAAAGTTAAAGATGGAACTGCCTTTTGATCCAGCAATTTCATTTCTGGAAATATCCTAAGAAAACCAAAACAGTTATTTTAAAGAATATATGCACCCCTGTGTTCATTTCAACATTATTTAAAATAGCCAAGATCTGGGCCCTGGCCAGTTTAGTGGTAGAATATCAACCTGGCATGTGGAAGTCCCGGGTTCGATTCCTGGCCAGGGCACACAGGAGAAGCACCTATCTGCTTCTCCACCCTTTCCTCTATCCTTTCTATCTCTCTCTTCCCTTCCCACAGCCAAGGCTCCATTGGAGCAAAGTTGGCTCGGGCGCTGAGGACGGCCCCATGGTCTCTGCCTCAGGCACTAGAATGGCTCCTACTGCAATGAGCAACTGCCCAGATGGGCAGGGCATGCCGGGTGGATCCTAGTCAGGCGCATGCAGGAGTATGACTGCCTCCCGCTTCTAACTTCGGAAAAATACAAAACAAACAAACAAATAAATAAATAAATAAAATAACCAAGATCTGGAAACAGCCCAAATGTCTATCAGTAAAGGCATGGATAAAAAAGCTGTGGTACATTTACACAATGGGATACTACACAGCTGTAAGAAAGAAAAAAAGAAAAGAAAATCTTAGCTTTGTGACAGCATGGATGGACCTGGAGATTATTATGCTAGGTGAAATAATGCGTTCAGAGGAAGACAGATACCATATGATCTCACTCAAATGTGGAATCTAATGAACAAAAGAACTGATGGACAAACATTAATACATGAGACAGGCTGGTAGCTGTCAGAGGAGAGGAGGCTGGGGGCTGGATGAAAGAAGGAGGAGGGATTAAACACACACACCCAACACACAGACACAACAGTGTGAGTATAGCCAGCAGAAGAGGGGGTGAGGAGTGGGTGGAGGTGGCCAAAGGGGAGGAAAATGGGGATGAACAGACTGCTTGGGGTGATGAGCAATGCAGTGTGTCGATGGTGTTGTATTGAGTTGTACATTTGAAAGCTGTATGTTCTTTGGAACCAATGTCACCCCAATAAATTCAATAGAAAAAGTTTATGTCCTTTACTCTGTTCCATATTATAGCAAATGATGTTCTAAAAGTTTTCTAAAGATTGTGTAATTGTGAGTTGTATGAGATTAAAACTAATGGACAAAAAAATTAAAAAGTAGAAATGAATCAAGAGTTTGCTATTTGTCTCAGGTCAGAAATAGGATGCTATGATTGCCTTACAGCCACCCTTCTGCATTAGCCAACTATTTAGAGTGGTACTCCCCAAAGGTGGTTGACTCTCTGGTGGCCAAGGCCAGGCAGGTTTACATTGGATTTGGGCAGATGGTAGAGAAACTGCAGAGCCTTAAAGCGTCGGCCACACCCACTTATTGGAGGCTCATAAAGACAGACGAGCAAATAAACAACAAAAGGAAAAGAGCTAATAAACAAAGGAAAATCTGCTATTTGCAGTAAGGGCAAGGGAGCAGGGGAAACCCGCACCTCAGGGTGGCGGAGAGCGATCTGGGAAAATCGCCACCCAGAGGAAGCACCCATAGCCTTCCTTACATAGGCTGTGCTATGCCCATGTGCCTCTGCTGCCGCTAATCATGTCAAGTACTTGCACCTGGTAAACAAACACGCGAGCAAGCCTAACACAGCTTCCCCACACTCTCCAAGTAGGAAGACCAGAAGACACAGTTTTAAGGTTTCAAGGGGTTAAGAGGGAAAGCTTGTTTTTTTCAGGTGCTTTCAATACTCGAAGTGGCCTTAGCAATTGACATTCACTCCCCCTTACAGTCTTAATTATTGCTTTCAGTCAAAAAGATCATCTGAGCCTCTGAAGTAGAGAGAAGCCCGAGCATTCGATGGAGAATGAGTGGGCAGAGACAGGGCAGAAAACAGTGAGAGTGTGTGGTACATTCATTCATTCAACAAATATGTTTGAGCACTTACTATGTTTGAGGAATGAGTAATGTTGGTGGCTGAGGCCAGACAGGTTTGCACTGGATTCGGGCAGACAATAGAGCAACTGCAAAGCCAGAAAAGATAAGGTCATTCCCTTTTAACAGAGTCTCGCAAAGCAGATGAGAGGACAGGCTGGGGAAAACCACTTCATACAGTAGTAGACGAAGAAACAGCAAAACAGCCCCTCACAGTGGTGGGCAGGCAATCTGTAATCTGCCAAACACTGCCCTGATTCAAAGCACTCGTAGCCTTACATGGACTATACACACGGGCCTCTGCCACATGCTCAGACACTAACCAAGCAAAGTGCAAGCGAGCAAGCCTAACAGAGGTGTATTCCCAACATATGGGAAGGCAAAAGAGAGCAGCCCTGCTTTAGTCTCTAACTGGGGTCAAAGCCTCACACCAGGACCTGTCTGTGTGATCTTGGGAATATACTACACTTCTAAGCTTTCCCTTTCATCCTCCACGAAGTGAAAATAACTATGACACCTGCCTTATAAATTTGTGAAGATTAAATAAGATAACTAATTCAAATGGCCTATTGCATAATGTGATTAATATATATGACACACACAAAGAGTATTCTGCACCCGGAAACAGGTGTTCAATAAATACATACTGCATAGGCAGTACAATTTTGAGCATTTCTCTTAGAAATATTTTTTTCCTGATATATCTCCCCAGGCAAGGGAAACAAAAGAAAATATAAACAAATGGGATTACATCAAACTAAAAAGTTTATGGACAGCAAAAGAAATCAACAAAATGAAAAAACAACCCACTTTTCACCAAAATATATGAAAAGATACTCAAATCATCAGAGAGATGCAAATTAAAACCACAATGAGCTATCACCTTACACCTGTCAGAATGGCTGTCATCAATCAACAAAAAACAAGTGTTGGTGAGAATGTGGAGAAAAGGGAACCCTTGTGCACTGTTGATGGGTATGCAGAATGGTGGGGCTGCCTTGTGACCCAGTGATTCCACTTCTGGGAACATATCCTAAGAAACCTGAAACAGTAATTCAAAGAATACATGCACCCCTATTTTCACTGCAGCATTATTTATAACAGCTAAGATTTGGAAATAGCCCAAGTCTCCATCAGTACATGAGTGGATAAAAAAGCTGTGGTACATGTACACAATAGAACACTACTCAGCTGTAATAAAGAAGGAAATCTTACCCATTGCATCTGCATGGATGAACCTGGAGAGCATTATGCTAATTGGAATAATCCAGTCAGGGAAAGACAAGTACCATATGACTTCACTTATATCTGGAATAAAATGGACAAAATAAACTGACAAAATGAAAACAGACTCATAGATACAGAGAACAGACCGACAGCTGTCAGGGGTTGGGGGCTGGGTAAAAAGGTGAAGGGATTAAAAAAAACTCATAGACTCAGACAACAGTATGGTGATTACCAGAGGGGAAGGGGGGAGGGGGGAGGTAAAAGAAGATAAAGGGAGGGTAAATGGTGATGAAGGAGATGATTTGGGATGGTGAACATAATACAATATACAGATGATGTGTTATAGAATTGTATACCTGAAACCCATATAATTTTATTAACCAATGCCACCTCAATACTTTCAGTAAATAAAACAGGAAAAATAAATAAATAAATACACAGTGCCTCAAGCTGAAAGGAGTGTGTGTGTGTGCATGGAGAGGGGTGCAGAGAGAAAAATGTAAACCCAAATATTTCTAAGTGATCGAGTGGATTTAAATTACGTTGAGTAAGGACAGCCATGAAAGGATGCCTGGTGAATACAGAAGCATGCATCATACTGAACTGGTTTATCAACCTAGTGATTAGTCAACTTTGAAAGTATGAAGTTGCTGAGCCTCCCCTAAGGCTATACCTCCCCCATTTAACATTTTCATCCCCCCTATTAATCATCTTTATGAAAGCTGCTAGTGGCTGACCATCTATTTAACCACAGGGCAAACTGTCTCTATTTACACTGAGTTCAGCTAAAAGATATCTAAGAAGACTGTGCCCCCCTTATGATCAGAAGTGTATTATTGACACGGCTGCAGAAAGATCTCAGTATTTATTGATCTATGGATTGGGTTATTAACATGATGTTAGCTTGTTGCAGGAGACTCTCAAAAACATTTATTTTACTCCCCAGACATAAAATTAAATGGTGTGTTACAGCACGTACCCTCCCATTCAACTTTCCCTCTGCTCTGCTAAGTGTCCTGTATCCTGTAGCATCAGCCCAGTATAGCATTAATTGAGGTGCACAGGATTTTATAGAATAGCTTTTCTTCTATCTCAAGTCCATTTCTCAGAATTTTATTCCAAGGTGACCAAATTTTTACAATGAAAAAGAGGACAAAAAAAATTTGAAGAAAATATTGTAAATAAAAGAAACATTTTATTCATTACAACAATAATATACTATAATATGATAAATCCATAATAAAAACATTTGTAATATTTTATATTGTAATTATGCTTACATGCCTATTAATTTTTAATAATAATTGTAAGAAAAAAAGTTTTCCATTGAACAAATATTTTTTGTCGATGTATCATTTTGTACCAATATATTGGAAATATCTGAACAAGAAATATCCTTCATATTAAATTTGATGGCAAGTGCTGTGTCTAGTATCAACATTCAATCTCAATTTCTCACTTGTCCAAAAATCATGAGCAATTGAAAAAACTCTTTTAACTGCTGCATTAGTTCCAGGGCAGCACAATGTAAACTGAACAAGAATAAATAGATTTTCACATGGAACATGTTCATTTTTGAAATGGCTAAATATTTCCACCCATCTTTTATCAATTTTGATGTGTTCATTTTTCCATTGTATTAATATTTCAGAATTTAAATATACATTCAGTCTTCTAATTTCTTCAAAGAGACAATTGTCATCTATTTTGATGTCTGGCATTTCTTTAGATAAAAACTCAAGACAAGATTCAATACTTGTCCAATATACTTGCAACAAAGTAAAAACCATTGAAAACTGTTATTTCTTGTGATGTTTGTTTCTTCGATATATTGAAAACATGTCTGGTAAAAATTCTATACTTCTTTGAAACCTTTTCTGTTATGCCTGTATTTGATTCCTCTAAGTCTGACAATTTTCTTTTTATAATTAAAGGAAAATTTTTTTTTCAAAATGAAATTTATATTGAAGGATAAAATCATTCAAAATAAGACTAACTTCCGTAGCTGAAATGTGTTCACCTTCAATCTTTTGAATTGTTTTGTGAAAAATAGATGCTTGATTATATACAAAATACATTAAAATCTCAGATATTTTATTATCAAAAATGATTTCAGGATTTTAGGACACTTGTCTAAACTTAAAAAATATGAATGGAGAGGCTCAAATAATTGTAGAACATGCTCTATAGCAGGTGTTAGAGAAAGCCATCTAAGTTTTGAATATCCTAAAAGTTTTTTGTATTCAACATTTGCTTCTTCACAAAATTCTTTAAAGTAGCAACATGAATGGTAAAACTACTAAAATGCAAACAAATAGTTGTTATTATTACTTCTACATCAATTGGCATGGCACATGATGCTGTGTTGATTGCATCTGACAAAATATGTGCATTACAACCTATTCCTAGTATTTTCTTTTGGAGTAACTCTTGTAAATGTACATACACATTATTCACCTCTTTGTGTCTTCACCACCAAAATTTGTATTTGTATTATTTGCCATTAGTGCAACAACTTTGAATTTCAAATTGTTTTAATTTCTTACTCTGTATAGATGGTTTGACAAAATTTCAGAAGTTTCATCTTTAATGGATTCTAAATTTAAAATTTTTACTTGAATTCCCTTGGTAACCTTAAAATATCTTACTACTATTGGATACAATTTAATTTTATTATGATTTGATACATTAGATAAAATTGTTATAAATGCTGCAGTTTTCAAATCCTCTATAAGTATTTTGTCACAGTAATTTTTAAATACTGATTTCAAAATAGCCTCGCATTTTGTCCTGGCACATGAAAATTTTGCATTGTGAAACTTTTTCAACAATTTAGTTGTACAATTTATACTACAAAAACTTTGATTGTGAATTATGATATAAAATGCAAATGTTCCTTCCATTAGAGCAAACTGTTTTTCATCTTCAGAATAATGTGAAGTTTAAAAAAAACTTGTTGGTTTACAACTGGAAGCTGATGCATCTAATGATTGCTTATGTTTGTTGGTGGTCAAGTGTTTTGTTATTGCTGCTCTGCCTCTAACTGCAATACAAAATTCTATGCTGTAAATATTGCAGAAAATAGCCTAACCAGGCGGTGGCAGAGTGGATAGAGCATTGGACTGGGATGCAAAGGACCCAGGTTCGAGATCCCGAGGTCACCAGCTTGAGCGTGGGCTCATCTGGTTTGAGCAAAGTTTACCAGCTTGGACCCAAGGTCGCTGGCTCGAGCAAGGGGTTACTCGGTCTGATGGCCCACGGTCAAGGCACATATGAGAAAGCAATCAATGAACAACTAAGGTGTCGCAATGAAAAACTGTTGATTGATGCTTCTCATCTCTCTCTGTTCCTGTCTGTCTGTCCCTATTTATCCCTCTTTCTGACTCTTTCTCTGTCTCTGTAAAAAAAAAAAAAAAAATTGCAGAAAATAATGTTTCCTTTCTTTGATAATAGGAATGGAAATTCTTTTTTCAATTTATTATTGAAATGATATTTTCTTTTTTTCTTTTTCCATCTCTTAAATAAAATTAAAAATATAATATAGAGCTACACGAATGATGCATGCACGTTAAGAACTAAAAACGTTACATCATGGTAGGCGAATTTTCCAGAAGCTAAATTAACAAAACTAAATATCAAACAAAACCTCTAATTTGGAGTGCTATTTGGGTATATTTATCATTTTCTAATTAAAAACGTCTGTTTTATGCAACTATTTTATCAAAATCCATTATTAATAGATATGGTTTGAGATTAGATTTCCACTTTGAAACTTGAATTTTGAGAAAATACTTGTAAATAAAATTATACATATTTGGAAATTATTAAATAGTGAATTAATATAATATGAATTGTGCTTACCTATCTATGATTGAATATTCACTGAGAAAGAAATAATCGTGAGTCTACAATGTCATATATGCAGTATCGTGTTTCAGTAAGAAGTACACAAAGCCATTTGCGTGCTTGGAATATCGTATGCTCTCTCAAGGTCTCCTGTACAGAGCGCATGCATCTCATAATCGCATCTTGCTGCGCTGTACTAATCCTTGATGAATTGTCACCTCAAATACAAATACCTCACATCACATGCAATGAATTGACTCTGCATTGATCGAATATGGACATTTACAGATTAGTCTTTCAATACCAAAAAGGAGTACATGTAGGAGGACACTTTTCAAGGGAGAACGAAACTTACAAAAGGACGGTCCTCCCTAAAGGAAGACAATTGGTCACCTTTTTTATTTCACTCACCAATCCACTTAACAGAGGCAAACACACTACATCAAAAAAAGCAAGACAATATGACTTACTTTTTTTTTCTCACTTAATATCTAAGCTACCTTGGCCAAATTCTTTAGCTTCATCTGGCCCTCATTTATTAGAGTGTGTGGACTTCAAAACTAATCAAATTCAAGACTGGCAAAGATGCTGAATACATATCCCTGTCCCTCTACCTCGCCATGTGCAGACTTAATTTGTTTAACCATTCAGTATTGCAAGGACATTTGTTCTCTGAATTTATTCACTTACTTGCTTGTTGACTCATTCTTTTGACAAACAAGTGATCAGTCTCAACTCCATACCGGACCACTGATTTGTCCTCAGATGAGTGTCTCCAGTTAAGTCCTGTCCTCAAGTAGTCTGCCTCTGGAGTGTAGGAAGGAGCTAGACTGATAACAAAGAAATTATAATGCAGTGTAATGGGGGTCAAAATAGTGGTGAGTGTAAGTCATTTTTTTTTTTTTTTAAATAATTTTATTTTTTTAATGGGGTGACATCAATAAATCAGGATACATATATTCAAAGATAACAAGTCCAGGTTATCTTGTCGTTCAATTATGTTGCATACCCACCACCCAAAGTCAGATTGTCCTCTGTCACCTTCTATCTTGTTTTCTTTGTGCCCCTCCCCACCCCCTATCCCTCTCCCATTCCCCCCTCCCCCCCGTAACCACCACACTCTTATAAATGTCTCTTAGTTTCACTATTATGTCCCACCTATGTATGGAATAATACAGTTCCTGTTTTTTTCTGATTTACTTATTTCGCTTCGTATCATGTTATCAAGATCCCACCATTTTGCTGTAAATGTTCCGATGTCATCATTTCTTATGGCTGAGTAGTATTCCATAGTGTATATGTGCCACATCTTCTTTATCCAGTCATCTACTGATGGGCTTTTTGGTTGTTTCCATGTCCTGGCCACTGTGAACACTGCTGCAATGAACATGGGGCTGCATGTGTTGTAAGTCATTTTGATGGCAGGAAGAATGTAATAATTAACTCTGACTAGGAGAGGGTTTCAAGTCATGGGTCAATGGGATACAGGAACTGAGGAAAAACTAGACGGACAAGGCACAGAGAAGGAAAGCCCAAGAATGTTCCAGGAATTTCAAGCAGTTATGACTGCAGCAAGAGAGACATTGGACAGAGAGTCTGAAACCAAATAGTCATTCAAAGTTGTTAAGAATGGAGTGGAAAAATTAGAAAGCTAATTCTGAAACCTGTGTGATGAGGGACAAGAAAAGGAATGGGCTGGGAGGCACACTTGTTCTGAAGAAACTAGTTAAGGAATGATTTATTCAATCAAGAGAGAGATCACAAAAACTGAAGTAAGGCAAGGCCATGACAACGGTAAGATAGCAGAGTGTAGAGGAGGGTCTCCGAGGAGAAAAGAGGAAACATGGTTCCTGAGGCAAACGGTAAGGGCAGACGGACTGGAAATATCTTGCTAACAGCACACATTTATCATTCTGTGTTTTTCAAAGATCACCAAGCATTTGATTCATGAGATAACAAAAGAGAATTTGTATATTGAAATAGATGTTTCATTATATATATTTTTAATAATAGAATAGGTTCTTAACTTTGATTTTTAAAATTATGTTTGTGCTGAAATATATTATCTATGAATTTTATATAAGTATAATAATGAATGTATTGCAAAAGATGTATTATTAAAGAGAGTGTTGGTTTTGATAGAGTTAAAATTCACTGGACTAGAAAAAAAGAGAGAAAGAGAAAGAAGAAAGAAAGAAAGAAAGAAAGAAAGAAAGAAAGAAAGAAAGAAAGAAAGAAAGAAAGAAAGAAAGAGAGAGAGAGAGAGAGAGAGAGAAAGAAAGAAAGAAAGAAAGAAAGAAAGAAAGAAAGAAAGAAAGAAAGAAAGAAAGAAAGAGAAAAAGAAAAAAGGGAGGGAAGGAGGGAGGATGGAAAGAAGGAAGGAAGGAAGGAAGGAAGGAAGGAAGGAAGGAAGGAAGGAAGGAAGGAAGGAAGGAAGGAAGGAAGGAAGGAAGGAAGGAAGGAGGGAGGGAAGGAAGGAAGGAAGGAAGGAGGGAGGGAGGGAAGGAAGGAAGGAAGGAAGGAAGGAAGGAAGGAAGGAAGGAAGGAAGGAAGGAAGGAAGGAAGGAAAGGGAGAGAGAGAAACAAGTTCAGCTATGGTATACTGGTGTCCTGAGAAGGTAAATGACACTATGGTGTATAGACTCCTAAATGTCAATCAAGTTTTTACTTAACTTACCCTGGTTTGGATTTGAATGTTTTTTGGCAAGCTCTAATGTTCAAATGGTTTTACCATGTACTCTTAAAATATTAGTAAATTTGGCTTTTCATTTGTTTGCAGCTATATTGAAGATCTTATGGTGTATATGTGTGTGTGTATATGTAAGATACATAGGTCCCTCTAGCTTGGTTATTTAAATCAACCACAGCATACTTTGTTGGTCTTAGTCCTTGACCTCATTGTGTTGGTGACAGCCTCATTGCTGAATAGTTGTACTCCTTTTCTTTCTCCCCCAGCTGCAAAGCATCCTCTAAAAGTAACCATTGCATTCCTCAGTGATCATCACTTAGCTGTAGATACAGTGACTATAAAATTTATCATTCAAATGAAATGTTTTTGAAAATGAGGTGTGTAATGTTGGTGGTTGAGATCAGGCAGGTTCACATTACATTCGGGCAGACAGTAGAGAAACTGTGGAGCTGGAAAGGGTTGGGACATTCCCATTTATTAGATTCTTGCAACAGTGGGCAAGCAAACAGGAAAACCGCTTCGCTCAGGGCCGGGCAAGTGATCTGCGCTGAGGGCAAGTACCTGTAGCCTTATTATGTAGGCTACAGACACACATGGCTCTGCCACATGCTCATGCACTAATCATGCAAAGTGCAAGCAAGCAAGCCTAACACAGCTGTTTTCCCTACAAAGAGGATACTTTTAATAAATATTTTGTGATGATAAGAATACATGAGAATTGTCCTGGAAAACCAGATGTATTTTTACTCTAACTATACATTTCAGAATGATGAAGAATTTAGAATTATTTATTTATCATGAAGTAACCAGATATTTTTACTAGAATAAATGATAACTAAAAACAAGTCCCTTTGAGTAAACTAACTCCAAGTCAGGGGCTATTAATTTATTTTTGCATCTCCAGTGTTCAGCTCACATATGAGAAATAGGGTTCAGAGCCCAGTCTAGATATTTGATTCTGCCTCTAACTAACGAATCAATCCACCTGATATCAAAGTTATCACTCAGTGATCAGACAATCCCAACATGCCACTATCTCCCAGAGTGGAAAACAATGTTTAATGAAGTCAAGTAAGTCATTGCTTAAGAAACACCGAGTTACTTTTACAAAAAGCAGAGTCTCTGAAGAAAAGAAATACAATAGTCAAAACCTGGTCTCTTCTGCACAGCCCAGCCCCAAAGCCAAACTCCCTAGAGGATCAACACTCACACTTAACATTCATATGAATCATCTGGAAATTTTGTTCAAACATGGGGTTCTGTTTTGTAGTTTGGGTGGAGCCCGAGATTCCAGATCTTTTAACAAGCTCTTGGGAGTGCTAACTGTTGGTCCCCAGACCAGACTCTGAATAGCAAGGGCCTTAGTGTATTTCAAACTTAGCATTGGTATCGCTTTCTACCTTTAACTGTTTACTTTCCATTACTGAGCCAGGCACTTCTCTGAGGCCTTAAAGTATTCATCATATTCCCAGGTCTTTCTGAGCTGTGCACCCAGCAAGTCTCTGTCCTGACATGTGGCAGCAGCTCAGTGTGATTTTATTGACTGGATGATAGAGAGTTAGTAGTTCAGCCTGTGTCTCCCTATAGAAACTTCAGCCAGTAAATCACTCCCTCACTTCTTTAAGAGGACATAGTGAATGACACTGCCTCATCCTGGTGTAAGACACACCATTTGTCAGCATACTCTTTTCCCTTTCAAAGATAATATCTAATCCAATTTTTCTTTTGGAAAACTTCCATTGAACGGGTGACTTCTGTCCCCTGATGGCAGCTAGTAAACCCAGCCTAGTTTTAGCCTTTGACCAGGAATGCAGCCTGCACCCAACCAAAAAATCAACTCAGGAAAGTGAGGTCTAAGGATTTTCCTATTCTAGATATTTCATATAAAAGGCATCATATGATAGGTGACATTTTGTGTCAGATTTCTTTCACTTAGCAAAAAGTTAACTCTATTTCTTGTGGATCTTGTGAATTTCAGAAATTATGACCAACTCTTGGTTAAGTATTTGCATAAACCTGTGACTTTTCCTTGAATTACACAGCAGCTGTGCTCCTGGAAAAACCTCAGTGTATTAGAGCCACTCAGAGGCACTCGACACAAATTTACAACAGGTTTCAGCACAGATAATTCAACTACCTGAACGTTCATAGGCCATTTTATAGTTGCTTGGGACATGCAGCCATACATTGCTATGTTTCATGAATTCCTGGGTCCCACTTACTTAGTGCCAATGGGCCTCCAATAATTTTTTCAGGCAAAACCATTGTCCCACAAATTTCTAATGTTTTCTTCGCTTGCTCTCAGAACCACTGCTTACCAAGCTTCGGAGAGGAAGCACTTGTTTTTCCTCCTGAATGCTCATCCCTTTAGTCATGTTTTTGGTTCTATCCCTTCCTGTTTCTTTTAGGTAATTATCAGTTATTCATTTTCATATAATTTCATTGTTTCTATTTGTTGACTCCGCCTTGGCATCTAACTACTCTCAATAACTTCATAAATAGAATAAGTTATATTCTAATTTTAGCTTATTAAATTCACCTCCCACTCCATGCCCTTCAGACTTCTGTCATCACATCAATACAACTGCTCTAACACAGACTTCAGTACACTGGGTCCTCCACCCTTATATTCCCCACCCCTAGTCCTTACTTGACTCCTCTGTGGCATCCAGTTCTGCACTCTCCTGGGTCCTTGGGCCTCTCTAAAGACTCTGTTGCTCTCCCCTTTGTCTCACTCATCCTCTGGATATACTTCCAATGTTTAGTGCAATTTTCTGTCTTTGTACACATGCTCATGATTCCTCAAGCTCTATTTCAAGATAAATTTTTCTTTGCATTCCAGAGTCCTCTGCTGAGTTCCAGACCTGCATAACCAACTGCCTGTAGACACTGTTATGTGGACATCCTAAAATTATAACATTAAAATATGCAGTTACAAGTTAACAACACATTCAAATGTGTGATCAGAACCTTTGTTCTGATTTTTGCACTCATCATCTTTTTGTAACACACCATTCAAGTGGCATTCATGGCAGAAACCAAACCCATCCTGGACTTCTCCCTTTCACACCTGCGCCCTTCCCAACCCTCCTCCCATTACTAAATATCATACACCTTCTTTTCTTCACCAGCCATCCCCACCATTGTTGCTCGTTTTCAGGCGTTTGTCTCCCCTCACTGGAGCTACGGCAGCACATCCTGAGGAGTTGTTGAAGAGCAAGAAAACAAATTCAGAAGGAAAAATAATTTAAGACAGAATATGAATTGGATCTAATATTTTGTTAGTCTCATTCTCTCCAACATTTGAAAGCTTTGCTTGTAAAAGAAATAAATACTAACAATTACTATCTTATTTCCTTGCTCCTGTTACTTTATGGAACCCCTGGCCACTGCACGCTTAACCCTATTGTTCAACACCCTGCACATAAAGATTCCCCTAGAGCCAGGAGTCCAGGAATCCTCCCTTTAGATTGTGGAAGAAGCCTTAGATTGTCCTTTCAGGACCTCTGATTAGCTTTCTGAATTGTTTTTAATTTATTCTTTCGGTTACAACAAATACTGATAGATATGAAAAAGGGAAAGATTATGGAGACTATAGTTTTCCAATGGGATTCCTGCATGACTGTCCTTCCCTTCATCAGGAATTTCTCTTCTCTGACCCCTTTGTGGCTCAGGTTTTTGTTCTTTGAACATTTACCCTAATGTATGCAATGCAAATTTTGATCATTTAATGCATAATCATAAAATTCTAAAGTGCTTTAGCAGCTGACATGGGTGGGTTTCTCTCCTGTCAAAAAATAAATAAATAAATAAAACAGTATTATTTTCAAGAAGCAGTGTAACATGGTAAGTGAGCAGCTAGATGTGTATGTTTGCTGCATTCAACTCCTGGTTTACTTTTTAACTTTTATTTACTTGGCAAATATGAGTAATTAATTTAATCTTTCTGGGACTCTTTACTTATCTGTAAAATAGGGTAAAAATAGGTCCTGTCCTATAATGTTCTTATTAATTTGTTTAAATATAGTGCCTGGCATGAAATAAGATGTGCTAAAAATATGTGTAATAAAACTAATAGAAACAAAGTTTTCCAACAGAGCTATAAAGCAATGTATACTCTAATCCTGATATAAATTCATAATTCTAGCAAGAAGTCTACATATTATTTTCCTACTTAGTAATCTGGTTTGTATTTTAATTTACTATCTGCTAATTAATTGTGACCAGATGTTAAAATTGTATTATTTGCAGACACCATTTTCCATGTGTCTCCGTGGCTCCCTGTCTCCAACTTCTTCAGGTCTCTGCTCCAAGGATACCTGATGCAAAGGCTTCCCTTCTGTGTAGTTCACAATCCACTCTGGTGTATTTTTTTTATCACCTCCTGATGTCACATATATTTCATATATGCAGTCTATACATGTTTAAAGTCCATGACTAACACTTTTCTTCCACTGGACAGTGTTTTATTCACTGATGTATCCCTTAACCCTAAAACAGTGCCTGCCACATAGAAATTGCCCACTAAAGATCTGTTGAATTAACTTTGTCTAAGTTGACCCTGAAAAGCTTAGTAAGTTATGGAAGAGAAATGTTGTTTCTCCTTTTAACATAAAAGAATAAAGAACTATGAACACAGAGTCCACAGTTAAAATTCATGGAGTCATTGAGTTTGAATGGAGAAAATATTATACCTCATTTTCACTCACCCCTAACTAAAACTTGACATTTGTTTCTTTGATGAAAAAAGAGCAAAAATATTATAAGTACCTGTCATTATGTCTTCAATAGATATGACATTTTCTTATCACATTACAATTGGTGCAGATCTCAAAATATTGCCTACATTCATCACTATTTCAAAATTATGACATATATAAGACCTGTCTCTTGGTAATTTTTTTTAATCAAGTGAGAGGCAGGAAGGCAGAGAGACAGACTGCCACATGCGACCCAACTGGGAGCCAATGGCAAACACCATCTGGGCCTGATGTTCTACCCATCTGGGGCCGCTGCTCTATTGCTTGGCAACTAAGTTATTTTAATGCCTGAAAAGAGGCCATGGAACCATACACAGTGCCTGGGGCCAACTTGCTCATTCAGGTCATGGCTGTGGGAGGGGAAGAGAGAGAGATGGGGGGGGTGGAGAAGGAGATGATCACTTCTCCTCTGTGCACTGACCAGGAATCAAACCTAGGACTTCCACATGCCAGGCCAACATTCTACCACTGAGCCAATGAACCAGGGCATAAATGATTTTTAATATGATAATAAAGAAGCACTTTTATTCCTGCATCAGAAAAAATTAATAATTGGAATCTTCAATTTTCTCTGTATTATTTTATGCAATTGAAAACCTCATTCTGAGAAGGCATCAATAAAATGTTCCAGATTATCAAATGGATCCACAACACACAGAATAAACTAAGAATCCTTGGCATAGACACTCCGCAAAGTGCTGTGATCTGTCCAGTTCATGTAACTGGTAAGTGGCAGTTGTACAGCAGAACCCTACAGGCCTGTTGTTTAGTGTCGGGTGGCCCGCTTGATGAGTGAAGGGGTGTAGGCACATGGTGGCAGAAATGGCAAGTTCTGGAGTTGTACAGCACAGTGACCCTGACAGCAATATTTGGTCCCATGTTTAGTAGTCTTTCTCCACTCATGCTGCATAAATCTTGAAATATATTCATATGGAAAGAATAGTTGATACATCCACATTTTCTTGTCTAATTAGTATGTGGGTCCATTGGCACTGCCCATTCCAGCCACTTAAGTCACTGAAGATTTGTGGTCTGTGTCCTTGCTGATTTCCTGTCCAAATTCTCCTGAGTATAATTATTTTCTGTTGACCTCTGTTCCTGCAATTGTTTCACTTGCATATTACATTCTTTACTTAAGGTTCTCAATTGTTCTGTTGCGTTTATGTGCATAAAGAGTTCATATGCTTGTGAGTGACATCAGAGAAATAGTGCCATGAGGAGTGCTCCCAATACCTCTCCCTGAAACTTCAACAAATTCAACAACTAGAGACAGAAAAACAATCTCAGGAGCATCCAAAATACACATACATCAAACAAAGATATGATTGAGCAAAAAGGTGGCTGAATATATAATCCACTCTGAAGAAAATAAGATGAAGAATGGACTATTCTGCTTTCCTCACTGACTTGAGCAAGAGCTGCTTTCACTTGGAACTGAAAGAAAGTGAGGGCTGAAGGCACGGAAAAAGCTGGGCTAGGACAGAGACGTTCATGCCAAGGAGAGAGTGTGCCCGCAGCTCAGCCCACACAGAGCTAACACCAACAGCAGACCCCCGCAGAGGAGGGTGAGTGGTTGCCTTTTTACTCCCGGTATCCCGGTCAGCAAGCGTAGGCAGTGAGTGAGTGGATCCACCTGGCGCTTGGGCATGGGTGCCTGCATTCCAGATGGAGGGACTGGTTTGGAGACTGTCAGTAGTGACCCTCTGTGTGGGCTGTGACCAGAGTTTCTGAATAATCCTGGTTTTCCAAACAATAGTGCATGGGAAATGCATGAAAGCCGGCTTCCCTACACCTGGACCTGTCTGAGCATGGCAACTCTGCCAGCCATACAGGCTAACAAAGCACACACCTGGGGAAGAGAACTGCGGAAGTGGTGGGGAAAGGGTGCGTAGGCAGATTGCAGACAGCCTCTGGAGCGCAGACCTGCGGAGTGCTGAGGCATACTAGACATGCCCGGAGGCTCATAGAAAGACAGCTGAAAGACAATCAGCTCCCAGCCCTGCCTGATTACGCTGATGGCTCTAGCTGGCAAAGCCTTACCCAGAACCCTGCATTGAGTGGGGATAGAGGGGGGATTTGGCAGCTCTTAGACTTAGAGCTTCTTGCTCTCCAGGCAGTGGCTGGGGCAACTTCACAGCTAGGTCCCAGGCTGCTGGTTCAGGAAGGAGAGATTTGGGGAGAGGCTCCCACAAACTCTCCCATTGTCAAAGCCTGCAAACGCTAACAAGCCCCACCTACCAACGGGACTGAGGCCTAGTTTATGTCATCACCATAGTGACACAACAGCAAATCTCTGCCTAAGAGTGCCACAGGGGTAGAACCTGGGGTACAGCACCACCAGCCAAAAAGAGAGGAAAAAAAAAGGAAGAAGATAACTTCTTAAAACCAGGAAAAATTCACAATCTTTATAACTTTTTCCATTTTTTTCTTGTATTTTTTTATCTTTTTTTTTCCTTCCACTTTGGTAATTTTATCCTCTTTCCATTTTATTCTTTCCTTTTCATTTTAAACATTATTACCCATAGGTGTAACATTTTTCATTCTTTTTATTTCTATGAGTGTTACATTCCAAAAAAAATTAACTCAATTTTTTTCTCTTTTTTTGTTTCTTCTTTCCTCTTTCAGTTTTTCTCTCATTCTAATGTCACCCACAAACAAATCACTTTATTCTGGATTTAAATTTTTTCTTTGTGGAATTTTGTGTACTTTTTATTTTGCTTTTTATCTCTTTAGCGTTTCCCCCAACTCTGGCTCTCCATTCTATAGTTTTCGTGCCACTTAATACAATAGAATTTTCATTTTTCACTGTATGTTTTTTCTTTTTTTTCTTTTCTCTTACATTATTTCTCTCATTTGACCATATTTACAAACATTATTTTATTCTTGATCCAAATTTTTTTCTTGTGGCATTTTGTGATTTTTTTTTTCCATTTTTTGCCTCTTTGTCACTCTCCCCCAACCCAGGCCCTCCATTATGTAGTTTTGTTGCACTTAGCACAATAGAATTTTCAGTTTTTCACTGCATTTTCTCAAATTTTTTTTTATCAACTCCTATTAATGTTATTAATAATACCACTCTCAAATGCCATTAAAGAAAAAGAAATTGAACATCATGGATAAAAAAGAAAGTGATGTAACTCAGATAGATGAGGAAAAATCTATAGAAAATAATTTCAATATCTTAGAAACTTTGGAGTTAAATGACAGATAATTTAAAATTGAAGTTCTAAAATTACTCAGGAATATACAAGAAAGCACATAAATGCAATTTAGGGAGTTCAAAAAACAATTTAATAAACAGAAAGAATACTTCACCAAGGAAATTGAAACTATGAAAAAGAATCAAACAGAGATGAAAAACTCAACTCATGAACTGGAAAATGAGGTAACAAGCTTAGCCAATAAAACAGGCCAGATAGAGAAGAGAATTAGTGACATAGAAGACAGGTAACTAGTGGTACTACAGAGAGAAGAGGAGAGAGACTCACGAATTTAAAAAAATGAGATAGCCCTACAGGAATTGTCTGACTCCATCAGAAAGAGCAACATAAGAATAATGGGTATATCAGAAGAGAGAGAAAATGGAATGTAGAACATATTCAAACAAATAATAGATGAGAACTTCCCAAGTCTATGCAAAGAACTAGAGCCTTGAATTAAAGAAGCAAACAGAACACTGAGTTATCTTAACCCTAACAAACCTACTCCAAGGCACATCATAATGAAATTAGAAGATACCAATGACAAAGAAAAAATTCTCAAGGCAGCTAGTAAAAAGAATACAACATATAAAGGAAGGCCCATTAGATTATCAACACATTTCTCAGCAGAAACTCTATAAGCTAGAAGAGAATAGACCCCAATATTTAAAGTTCTGGAAGAGAGAAACTTCCAGCCAAGAATATTATACCCATAAAAGCTATCCTTCAAATACAAAGGAGAAATAAAAACATTCACAGATACAGAAAAGATGAGGGAATTTATCACCAGAAAACCCCCACTTCAGGAAATACTAAAGGGGATTTTTTTGACCAAACACAGAAAACTAAACAAAACAAAACTACAAGTAAAAACTCCATCAAGATCACAATAAAAACAAGATTAATCTGTGACAAAGAAACAAAAACAGGGAGAGGACAAAGATTAACAGTAGCAAAGAAGGATGGAGTGCAGAAGCACTCATGAGATAATGTACTACAATGAACTTGATATGTATGCTTTCCATTACTTAATGGTAACCACCCTTGAACAAACCAACACAGAAGTACATGGCTTGAAAAAAGAAGTAACAGAGAAAAGAAGTATGGATTACAACCAAACAAAAAAAAAATCATAGAAAAATAAAAGAGAAGAACCAAACAACATACAAAACTATCAGAAAGCAATATATAAAATGGTAATAGGAAACCCTCAAATGTCAATAATTACACTAAATGTAAATGGATTGAACTCACCAATAAAAAGACACAGAGCAGCAGAATGAATTAAAAAAGAAAATCCAACTGTATGCCACCTATAAGAAACACATCTAAGCTACAAGGATAAAAACAAATTCAAAGTGAAAGGTTGGAAAACAATACTCTAAGCAAATAACATCCAAAAAAAGCATGTGTAGCAATACTCATATCTAACAATGCTGACTACAAGACAGCAAAGGTAATCAGAGACATAAATAGTCATTTCACAATGATAAAGAGGACATTGACTCAAGAAGACATAACACTTCTTAATATTATATATGCACCAAACCAAGGAGCACCAAAATATATAAGACAGCTACTAACTGACCTAAAAACAAAAACCGACAGAAATACAATCATACTTGGAGACCTCAATACACCACTGATGGCTCTAGATTGTTCATCCAAACAGAAAATCAATAGAGAAATATTGACCTTAAATGAAACACTGGAACAATTGAATATGATAGACATCTACAGGACATTTCATCCCAAAGTGACAGAGTATACATTTTTTTCTCTAGTGTACATGGAAAATTCTCAAGAGTTGACCATATGTTGGGCCACAAAAATAACATCAACAAATTCAGAAAGACTGAAATTATACCAAGCATATTTTCTGATCATAAAGCCTTGAAACTAGAATTCAACTGCAAAAAAGAGGTAAACAAACCCACAAAAATGTGAAAACTAAACAACATGCTTTTAAAAAATGAGTGGGTCAGAGAGGAAATAAGTGCAGAGATCAAAAGATACATACAGGCAAACAAAAATAACAATACAACATATGAGAATCTCTGGGATGCAGCAAAAGCAGTAATAAGAAGGAAGTTCATATCACTACAGGCCTATATGAACAAACAAGAGAGAGCCCAAGTAAACCACTTAACTTCACATCTTAAGGAACTAGAAAAAGAAGAACAAAGACAACCCAAAACCAGAAGAAGAAAGGAAATAATAAAAATCAGAGCAGAAATAAATGAAATAGAGAACAGAAAAACTATAGAAAAAATTAATAAAGCAAGGATCTGGTTTTTGAAAAGATCAACAAAATTGACAAACCCTTGGTGGCAAGACTCACCAAGGAAAAAAGAGAAAGGACTCATATAAATAAAATCCAAAATGAAAGAGGAGAAATCACCACAGATATCATAGATATACAAATAATTATTGTAGAATATATAAAAAAAACTATATGCCACCAAATTTAACAATCTAGAAGAAATGGATAAATTCCTAGAACAATACAATCTTCCTAGACTGAGTCATGAAGAAGCAGAAAGCTTAAACAGACCCATAAGCAAGGAAGAAATAGAAACAGCTATTAAAAACCTCCCAAAAATAAAAGTCCAAGGCCAAACAGCTATACCAGTGAATTCTATCAAACATTCAAACAAGACTTGGTTCCTATTCTACTCAAAGTCTTCCAAAAAATTGACAAGAAGCAATACTGCCAAACACATTTTATGAGGCCAACTTAACCCTCGTACCAAAACGTGGCAAGGACAACACAAAAAAAGAAAACTATAGACCAATATCTCTAATGAATACAGATACTAAAATACTAAACAAAATACTAGCAAATCGAATACAACAACACATTAAAAAATAATTCACATGATCAAGTGGGATTCATCCCAGAATCACAAGGATGGTTCTACATATGTAAAACGGTTTACGTAATACACATTTCAACAAAACAAAGAACAAAAACCATATGATCTTATCAATAGATGCAGAAAAGGCATTCGATAAAATAAAATATCATTTTATGTTTAAAACACCTAACAAAGCGGGTATAGAAGAAAATATCTCAACATAATAAAGGCCATCTATGATAAACCATCAGCTAATATCATATTAAATGGCATAAAACTAAACTTTTCCCCTAAAATCAGAAACAAGACAAAGTTGTCCACTCTCTTCACTCTTATTCTCTCTTCACTCTTATTCAATATAGTGCTGGAAGTTCTAGCCAGAGCAATCAGACAAGAAAAAGAAATAGAAGGCATTAATATTGGGAAAGAAGAAGTAAAGGTTTCACTTTTTGCAGATGATATGATCCTGTACATCAATAACCGCAAAGACTCCAAAAAAAAAAAAAAAAAAAAAAAAACTACTAGAAACAATAAACCAACACAGTAAGGTTGCAGGATACAAAATTAATATACAAAAGTTCATTGCCTTCCTATATGCCAACAATGAAACATTTGAGAACGAACTCAAAAAAACAATCCCCTTCATGGTTGCAACAACAACAACAAAATAAAATACCTAGGAATAAATGTAACAAAGAATGTAAAGGATTTATATAATGAAAACTACAAAGCATTGTTAAGGGAAATCGAAAAAGATATAATGAAATGGAAAAAATATTCCTTGTTCTTGGATAGAAAGAATAAATATAGTCAAAATGACTATATTACCCAAAGCGATATACAAATTTAATGCAATTCCCATCAAAATTCCAATGTCATTTTTTAAAGAAATGGAACAAAAAATCCATATAACAAATGGTTTATATGGAGCTATAAAAAACCCCAAATAGCCAAAGTAATCCTAAGGAAAGAGAACAAAGCTGGGGGCATTATAATACCTGACTTCGAATTATATTATAGAGTCATGACAATTAAAACAACATAGTATTGGCAGAAAAATAGACACTCAGACCAATGGAACATAATATAGAGCCCAGAAATAAAACCACATATATATGGTCAAATAATTTTTGATAAAGGGGCCAACAACACACAATGGAGAAAAGAAAGCCTCTTCAACAAATGGTGCTGGGAAAACTGGAAAACCACATGCAAAAGAATGAAACTTGACTACAGTTTGTCCCTTTGTACTAAAATTAATTCAAAATGGATTAAAGACCTAAATATAAGTAGAAGAAAACATAGGTATTAAACTCATGGACCTTGGTTACAAAGAGCACTTTATGAATTTGATTCCAAAGGCAAGGGAAGTGAAGGCAAAGACAAATGAATGGGACCACATCAGACTAAGAAGTTTTTGCACAGCAAAAGAAACCGACAACAAAACAAACAGGCAGCCAACTAAATGGGAGATGATATTTTCAAACAACAGCACAGACAAGGGCCTAATATCGAAAATACACAAAGAACTCAACAACAAACAAACAATTCAATAAAAAAATCGGAGGAGGACATGAACAGACACTTCTCCCAGGAAGAAATACAAATGGCCAACAGATATATGAAAAGATGCTCATCTTCATTAGCTATTAGAGAAATGCAAATCAAAACTACAATGAGATACCACCTCACACCTGTTAGATTAGCTATTATCAACAAGACAGGTAATAACAAGTGTTGAAGAGGCTTAGGAGAAAAAGGAACCCTCGTCCACTGTTGGTGGGAATGTAAAGTGGTACAACCACTATGGAAGAAAGTATGGTGGTTCCTCAAAAAATTAAAAATAGAACTACCATATGACCCAGCAATCCCTCTACTGGGAATATAGCCCCATAAATCAAAAACACTGGAATGTAAAGACACATGCAGCCCCATGTTCATTGCAGCATTGTTCACAGTGGCCAAGACATGGAAACAACCAAAAAGCCTTTCAATAGAGGATTGTATAAAGAAGATGTGGTACATATATATAATACTATGGAATACTACTCAGCCATAAGAAATGATGACATCAGATCATTTACAACAACATGGATGGACCTTGATAACATTATACTGAGTGAAATAAGTAAATCAGAAAAAACTAAGAACAGTATGATTCATAGGTGGGTCATAAAAATTAGACTCAGGGACTTGGACAAAAGTGTGGTGGTTACTGGGGGATGGAGGGTGAGGGAGGAGAGGAAGGGGGTGGGGGAGGGGAGAAGCACAAAGAAAACCAGATAGAAGTTGATGGGAGACTATACAACATAATCAAATGTCAAAATAACTTGGAGATGTTTTTTCTGAACCTATGTACCCTGATTGATTAATGTCACCCCATTAAAATTAATTTTAAAAAAAAAGAAGGGAAAAAAAGAGTTCATATGCTTAAACATAGTTAAACAATGTAGATTTCTATTTCAGCATATATCATTTTTTTGTGACAGAGACAAAGAGAGAGACAGAAAGGGGGACATATAGGGACAGGCAGACAGGAAGAGAGAGAGAGATGAGAAGCATCAATTATTCATTGCGGCACCTTAGTTGTTCATCAATTGCTTTCTTGTATGTGTATTGATAGGAGGGCTCAAGCAGAGCAAGTGATCCCTTGCTCAAGCCAGTGACCTCGGGCTTGAGCCAGTGACTTTGGCTTCAAGCCAGCAACCTTTGGGCGCAAGCCAGTGAACATGGGGTCATGTCTATGATCCCACGCTCAAGCCAGTGACCCCACACTCAAGCTGGTGAACCTGTGCAAAAGCCATCAACCTCAGGGCTTCAAACCTTGGTCTTCTGCATCCCAGTCCGACACTCTATCCACTATGCCACCACCTGGTCAGTCCAGTATATACCATTTTTGAAGATATGAGCTCATGTATATTTCATATAACAATTGAGTATATAATAATTCTAAAGTACATATAAGAAACTGAATTAATAACTTGGAAACATAGATATAGAATATGGAATAAACATGTATGTACACATGTTCACATATATTTATATCTGAATGGTAAATGAGGGAACTGAAACTTGGACCTGTATTCAATTAAAAGATATAATATCTGCATTACCCTGCACTGCACAATGAGATGGTATGAGCACTATGTCACAGTCACATATAGATAGGTGGTATGGCAGACAGGGGTGTGAGAAGGTAGGAAGAATTAAGCTTGAAAATTAGAATACATTTTTAAAAGATTATCTTAAGTATATTATTAATGTATATTGTAGTAATGCATGTATTGATTTCTTGAAGAATGTTTCAGCATAGGAGAGCTTGACCTTTGGTAGAGAAATGACTAGTGAATTTGCCTACAGCTTCTGTTTGCAACTATCATTGTTTGATTTCAAAGGGGAAAATTATTTCATATATAACCAACAAGAAAGAGACAAGTTAGAGGTGCCAGCTGGCTATGTGAGCACACAGGGTAGGTACTGTTCCTGGTGTGCAGTATAATGGGTGGCTTGTGGGCGTGACGACCTATATGGGGGTAAAAGAAGTTCTCATCCCCATTTTCAGCTTCTTTCTTGCACAACTTCAGAACATTTTTGTGCACTTCTGGTCTCAGAGCCAGCCTTTCCTTCATCACAGACACTTGTAAATCACTGAGGGACATTGAAGTGATGGTAGGTTAGGCTATGAGTATCTGGTACATGGTAGTTATCTCTGCCTTGGTGTCACCCAACGCATCTCTTTTAATATGCCATTTCCTCAGTCAGAAGTCACTATTAGAGATCATGGCCTGTTGTTGTTTTCTGTGAGAACCAGCCTGCTGACCAAGGACTCTTTCAAACCGGAGATATCCTTAACTAAGTCAGGAAACCATTCTTTAGGTGTTTTGATTTCATTCTCTCCCATTTCAGCCATCCCCATCTTCAAACAGAAGGAGGACTCAACATCCCACATCCATCCATCATTAACCCATTTCCATGGAATATCCTCCATGTACAAGGCACAGTGACACCTTAAATCCCTGTGAAGTCTCTGTCCTCAGGCCAGTCAACATTTCATCAGGTGGCGAGAACTTATGTCCATAAAAGTTAGATGGCAACGTTACAAGATCATATCAGAAAAATATAAAAGAAACAACAGCAAAACAACAGGCCACATGAATTCAAAAATCAGTCTAAGTTAGATTTAATTAAGAAACGTTAACAAACAATTGAAGACATTTGCAGCTAGAAATGCCATGTCTATGAAGGAGGGAAAAAAACCTCAGTATTGAAGGACATTTAACAATATCTAGTGATGGTACAAATACAGACAATGTTTATAAGTTACAGGGAATTTTCAGTTTACAACAGTCTTGAGACTGTTGACATTTTGAGTTTACCATGCTCATTCCCATAAAAACTTAGTACAGGCAGAACCATCTCCAGCGTCTCCTGCATGCTCCTGAGGCAGTCCTGATTCACCAGACCCAGTATCTCCAGCACCTTCTGCAGGTTCTCCTGCCTCTCCAGCATCCTCCTTCCAGTAGTTCACTCTCTCCCACCTTGCAATGCTCCTTCCAGTGTGCAAGCCAACCACAGGAATAAAGGAAAGACATCTTTTACACTCATTTTTGTCATTCTTTCTATTACTACAGTACAGTGTATAGTACAGTGTACAGTACAGTATATTTTTGTCTTTTTTCTGTGGCTTAGTTGTGTTCTAAATTATGATGTTACAACTGTGTTAAGATAGTTAAGTGACTTGGGTTAGAGTGTGTTTCAACTTACACCAAAATTCAAGTTATATCACTGTCATAGGAATGGAACTGTGCTGTAACCCGAGGACCCCCTCTATTAGAAGATGTCTCTAAACTTAAAAAATATGTGACAACAATCAGCAATTAAAGAACCCACTTAATTTAGAAAGAAAGAAGTGATGTTTAGAATCAGACTAACCTTCTCTGAGAAGTCTTTCCTTGCCTAGGATCTCATTTCAGGGTAACCCTTGTGTATTGTTTTATACCCAGGAACTTTCACCCTTTACAGAGCGTCAAGTTAAAAGAGGAGGAAAATATAGACCCAGACAATGTTCAACGTTAAGTGGAGAAGGTTAAGAAACCTCTGCCCAGAGCCTCAGGTTAGCTAAATTGGCATATTTTTCTCTTATAAAAGGAGATCCAAAGGAGTTCAGAAACAGGGGAAAATGATCTTCTAAGGAGGTGGTGGGTGGGAAAATAACCATACTGATAAAAATTATAAACAATACGGCATGGGCCCCTCATGAAGTAGGCTCTCTGAATACCCAGTGAGGCATGTTTATAGAAGAAGAAAGATCGAGTTGGCTGGCGCCTCTTAAATGTGCATACTCAGAAGTTCGAGACACACATATGCTTTTGTGTGTGTTTCCTCAGAGGACATTTTCAGATGCCAATCTTTTTAAAATCTCAGCCATGTTTTCAAATTGGAAAGGTATGGGATTTCTTATAGAGGACACAGATATGTAGAGGTCCATTAGGAAGTTATCTGATATTCAAATGTAAAAAAAATGCAATTAAAATCCCACTACCCTTTTTATAGTTTGTTTTCTTTATTTTAAGCAGTCAGAAATTAAAAACAACTGAAATTATTTTTGTAAACCTTTCAAGAAGTTCATTTTTGGACTAAGCCCAAACATACAGTCTGTAAGCCAAAAATGGACTATTTTCACAAAGAGTTGAGTGATGGAAAGCAGGGGCTGTCATGGAAAGTATGTGAATACTCTCATTAAAAATGGCTGTGGATTGAAAGTAGGCATTTCTTTACCTTTTAAAACCTCTGGCAGATTATTTCCCTTTGGAGGATGATCATTTGAGCTAATTTGCTTGCATTCCAAATATTATGGGTTTTGTGACAGTACGCATTTTTTTTTTTTTTTTGACAAATTTCTCCTCGGTCTGTGGGCAGACTCTGGACATTTCTCAACCAAAATTTAAGACTGTTCAAACTCTAAGTATAGTGACTGTCTCGTTGATTTTGATTGACAAGATTTTGTACTGTGTAATTCACTTACTAATGTAAATTATAATTATATTTTATATACTTCTTTTAGCTCCCACTAAAATATTGTAGTAAAGTATATTCTTTTGTGTGTGTGTGTGTGTGTGTGTGTGTGTGTGTAGCAAAGTATATTCTAAGATGGACTATTCACAAATTGGTTCAACAGTTGTGGGAACTGTGGAGCAATGGTTGTCAAAGTGCTTCAGCATTACCCAAGGACTTGTTAAAAATGCAAATCATCAGTGCTCAGCCTAGGTTAATCGAATCAGAAACTGACGGTGAAGCCGACCAGTTTGTGATTTAACAAGCTGTGATTCAGATAAATTAGACATTGAGAACCAATGCTATACAACAAGAAAGTTGCAGGTATAATGGGAGTAAAAGTGAAACCTTTTACTTCTAAAAATATGAAATATTTTTAAAAGAGCCATAAAAATTTTTATTCTGGAGCAAACTTGACTCAACAAGATTCATAACATATCATCCCATGACAGGACAACCTCAGCCTTTGTTCATTCACTCAACATAATGTAAGGATTTAGGAATTTCTTAATTGCTCCTCACATGGAATATTTAATACAAGAGGACTCTGATGCACTATCTATTAGTAGATTTTCAGGTGATAGATTTGGATGTAATGAAATTTAGAGAAAATTTTAATTACACTAAGAAAAGCTCTAAGAAGATCCCTGTTAACTTTAGCATCTAAAAAATATCCCAAAAGTGAGGATTTTAATAGCAATATCACAATGACTGAAAATTATGGGATTACTCTGCTTGAACACAACCTTCATTTTGTCACTAGAAATTTCCTTTACATAACTTAGAAAAAGGATCTAGAAATACTGTCACAAGATAATGTCTATGTTCTGACTGTAATAAATATATATAAGACCCTTATAATTATTTTAACAAATGCCATTTTTCTTTTAATGCTGAAACTCTAGTTCTCTTGATGTCTCTTGCCAAAAAGAAGAAAAAGAAAAGCAGTATTGGCGAATAGAGTTTTCTGAGGGGCTGGAGAATGCGGTATCTAAAGCTGATTCTGCCACTGACACTGTGTAAATGTGGACAAGGGACTCAACGTCTCTGGGCCTCAGTTAACTCATCTGTAAAATGAAAGGGTTGAACTGGATCATTAAATCCTGCCTGAATTAACCACTGTGGTATAACAAACTAACATCAACACTGGGGCTTAAAACAGCAACCATTCATTATTTCTCCTCAGCCTGTAAGTAGTGTATGTAGGTGGTACTTCTGACACAGGTTGGGATTGGCTCATCTCAGCTGGACTCACTGTGTTAAAATAGTGAATGCCTCTTTGTGGTTCTCTTCCTCTGAGCGGCAGCCTGGACTTGTTATCACGTGCCTCACAAGGTTCCAAGAGAACAGGTAGAAGCAGGCAGTCTCCTGAGGCAGGTATTCTGAACTGAACTGGCACAACAATATAGCTGCCACGTTCCATATTGGACAAATCAAGTCACAAGTGAGGCAGATTCAGAAGGTGGGAGCTGGATCATACATACCTTCCATGACGGGCGCTGCAAAGTCAAATTGCGGAACGTGTGCGACAAGAAGAGTTGAGGCCTCTTTGCCAAGCAATCTACCTTCCTAACTTCAAAATACTGTGAAATATCAAAAATTATGTTCACTACAATGCTATAGAATGCTCACTGTGGAGTGTGTAAAGTCGGTGGATAATGAGGGAAGGTCACGCGGGGAACTCAGACCCACGGACTTTGGCTGGAACCGCCCACAATCAAGCCCGCCAAAGGAAGCTTCCCAGGAACCATTTGGAAAGAAGCGATCGTCTGCCAGCCAGTGAAATTTCACCACGTCATAGTAGCTCCACTTCCCTAGAGGGACCCTTTAAATATCTCCCACGCGGTTTAATCCGTGCAATTTCCCTAGCCTCCATCTTTCTTTCTTCGGGGCCAGGGAACCTTGCCCGGCGGGATGTGCGCTCTGTACTCAATAAAGCCGTTTATTATTTCACACTTTGCGGCTCCAAGCCCTGTTCCTTCCTTCTCGGCGGGGAAAAATACCTTACAGAGTGGTTCCGGTGAACAGAACTATTTAGGAAAATGGAAGATGTGCAAAGGATATAACGTATTTGTGAAAACCGGAATAAGCAATGTTTTAAGCAAGGCTCCTCTGTAATTATTGTCTGAGTTTCACATAAAGTCTGCTTCATCAACTGGATAAATATTTGACTGCTGTTCAGTAAATTGCATTAGTTTACTTTAACTGTGTGCTCAGCCTTATTCAGGCATCCCACATTAGGCAATGTAGTGTGTAATGCATCTCTGCAGGTGACCAGAGCTATTCTCTGTATGAGGTAAATTAAAACTCATATTTTAAAAATTAAACATTCTTGCACTTCATGATTTCAATATTTAATTATAACCTGTGTCAAGGCTTAATCTTTGACTGAGTCGGGCATGAAATTAATCAAAAAAAAGAAGAAGCAAAAGCTTTTTTTCTACACTGTAAAAATAATGTGGTTTCTTCAGTCACACAATGATGTTTTTATCCATTTTATGGAGAAGACTCTAACATCCATCCACTAAATCAGTAGACTAAGTTGCCATTGTAGGGGACAGTGACCTGTTCAGAATAATTGGTAACATGAACAGATGCTTATTAATTTTAACAGGGAACCAAACCTCCTTTAAAAATAGAAGATAGATTATTAACTTTATTGAAGGAGTCATAGAAAATAAAATTAATGGGTTGACATCCTTGGTGGAACAAAAGTAAAATATATACAATAGTACATTTGTTTTAAATTTAATGTTTGTTCCATTTATATTTTTTATTGGGTTTTCAAAAACTTCCTTTGTCAAAAATTTCATGCAAGTTTTCCTAGGAATATATAATTAAAAAAATAATAGAAAACATTTGTTGCAATCTTTTTCTTCAAGAATTTGTATGGAATTATAGGGTTGTATTGACCAGAAAAGAATGTACCTCAAAGGGGAGGAAAATGTAGTGAGGTTAGCTAGCAGAATTAGATAGTATTAAGCCACTGATTTCATAGTAATATGTACAGATTACTAAATCATGGTGATGAAACAGGCAGATTAAGAATGATGACAACATTGTTTTTTTCACCACAAGAATAAGATGAACTAAAATGATTTTAAATTTTGTCAGCATGGAATGGAAGGTTTAATTGAGCTCTGTTTGCTTAATTGTTGCCTTGGTTAAATGATTCCCTTCCTCATATGGTCATATATGAGTAAGTCAATGGTTAATTAAATAACTAGTAAGCAGGAATAGAGGCTTATGTCTCATTAGGTGTATGTTGGGAGAGTCTGGGATGGGTTTGCCTAGTAGCAAAGGAAGTGAGCTTGAAGGAATGAGCTTGTATATAGACAGGTTGTCCTGAGTTTAGATGCTGTAGAATATATTGGATTGTGCAATCTTCATGCTTCTCCCACTAATTTTGGTTGCAATTCGTACAGCCACTGATTTTTTTGTATATAAACATTGAGTATCCAAACCATTTGGGAGAGAAATTAGGCAATATCCAGTAAACGTGAAGATTTACATATCTTTAGACCCTGCATTTCCAAATCTGTTTTTATAATTTTATTTAGAAAATTAATTTAACAGGGTGACATTGATCAATAAGGGTACATAGGTTTCACGTAAACATTTTTATGGCATTTGAACTGTTGATTATGTTGTGCACCCATCATCCAAAGTCAAATCCTTTTCCATCACTGTATATTTGTCCCTCTTTACTCCCCTCCCCCCACACTCTTCCCCCAAAACCCCTCTACCACATTAACCTCCCCTGGAAACCACCTTCACTTTTATCTATGTCCATGAGTCTCAGTTTTATATCCCACCTATATGTTAAATCATATAGTTCTTAGCTTTTTCTGATTTACTTATTTCACTCAGCATGATGTTCTCAAGGTCCATCCATGTTGTCATAAATTGCTGAATGTCATCATTTCTTATAGCTGAGAAGTATTCTGTTGTATGTATATATTTCTTTTTTTTTTTTTCTATAGTGAGAGACGAACAGAAAGGGAGAAAGATGAGAAGCATCAACTTGTAGTTGTGGCACCTTAGTTGTTTATTGATTGCTTTCTCATATGTGCCTTGATCCGAGGGCTCCAGCCAAGCCAGTGACCCCTTGCTCAAGCCAACAACCTTGGTCTCAAGCCAGCAACCATGGGCTTCAAGTCAGTGATCTTTGGGCTCAAGCCTAAGACCATGGGGTCATATCTATGATCCCACGCTCAAGCTGGTGGACCTGCGCTCAAGCTGGTGACCTCAGGGTTTCAAACCTGGGTCCTCTGCATCCCAGACCAACACTCTATCCACTGTGCCACTGCATGGTCAGGCATGTATGATATCTTCTTTATGCAATCCTCTATTAAAGGACACTTTGGTTGTTTCCATGTCTTGTCCACTATGAATAACGCTGTGATGAACATGGGGGTGCATGTGTCTTTATGTACCAATATTTTCAAGTTTTTTGGGTAGATAATCAGAAGAAGAATTACTGGGTCATATGGTAGATCTAGTCTTAATTTTTTGAGGAACCATTATACTTTCATCCATAATGGCTGTTCTAATTTACATTCCCACCAGCAGTGAATGAGGGTTCCTTTCTCCACAGGCTCTTTCAACACTTGTTATCTGTCTTGTTGATAACAACCAATTTAACAGGTGTGAGGTAGTATCTCATTGTAGTTTTAGTTTTGATTTGCATTTCTCTAATAGCTAATGGAGAATTTTTTCATATACCATATGCCTGTTGGCCATTTGTAAGTCTTCTTGGGAAAAGTGTCTGTTCAGGTCCTCTCCCCATTTTTTAATTGGATTGTTTGCTTGTTTGTGACTGAGCTTTGTGAATTAATTTTTTTGTATTTTTCTGAAGTGAGAAGCAGGTGGGTGGAAGGGGAGGGCAGACAGACAGATTTCCGCGCCAAGGGGCAATGCTTGGCCCCTCTGGGGCGTTACTCTGCTGCAATTGGAGCCATTCTAGTGCCTGAGGCAGAGGCCATGGAGCCATCCTCAGTGCCCAGGCCAGCTTTGCTCCAATGGAGCCTTGGCTGTGGGAGGGGGAGAGAGAGACAGAGAGAAAGGAGGGGGAAAGGGTGGAGAAGCAGATGGGCTCTTCTTCTGTGTGCCCTGGCCAGAAATCGAACCCCAAACTTCCACATGCTGGGCCGACACTCTACCACTGAGCCAACTGGCCAGGGCCTGTGAATTCTTTATACATTTTGGTTATTAGCTCCTTATCAAAGCTGTTGTTTGTATATATCATCTCCTATTTGGTTGACTGCCTCTATGTTTTGTTTAGCAGTTTCTTTTGCTGGCAGAAGCTTTTTAGTTTGATATATAGTCCCCTTTACTTCCCTTGCCTTTGTGGTCAAATACATAAATTGTTCTCTATGGTCAAGGTTTATAGTTTAGTACCTATGTTTTTTTCTATGTAATTTATTTTTTTAGATCTTATATTTATGTCTTTGATCCATTTTGAATTAATTTTTATAAAGGGGGACAAATTGTAGTCAAGTTTCATTCTTTTGCTTGTGGCTTTCCAATTTTCTCAGCACCATTTATTGAAGAGGTTTCTTTTCTACATTGTGTGATTTTGGCTTCTTTGTTGAAGATGATTTGTCCATACAGATGTGGTTTTATTTCTGGGATCTCGATTCTGTTCCATTGTTCTGTGTGTCTGTTTTTCTGCCAATACCATGCGTGGCTCTGTAGTATAATTTGAAGTCAAGTAGTGTAATACATCTGGATTCATTCATTTTCCTCAGGATTGCTTTAGCTATTAGGGTTTTTTTATGGTTCTGTATGAACCTGGTGATTTTTTGTTCTATTTTTTTTAAAAAATGACATTGGAATTTTAATGGGGATTGCATTAAATTTGTATATTGCTTTGGATAATATAGCCATTTTAACTATGTTGATTCTTCCAATCCATGAACATAGAATAGTTTTCCATTTTATTGTGTCTTTTTCAATTTCTTTCAATAATAATTTGTAGTTTTTAGTATATAGTTCCTTTGCATCCTTTGTTAAGTTTATTTCTAAGTATTTTATATATATTTTTACAATTATAAAAATAATTGTTTTTTTGAGTTCATTTTCTAAAGTTTCATCATTAGTTTGCATAAGAAAGTAATAGATTTTTGTATACTAAATTTTTACCCTGAAATTTTACTGTATTTGTTTACTGTTTCTAATAGTTTTTTGGTGGCATCTTTGGGGTTTTCCATATACAGGAACTTTGTGTTAGATTTTTTATTGTAATACTCAGTTTAATAGCGAAAATTTGTAAATAACACAGATATACTAAATATTAACATTTTGTGGTAATTCTGATATGAAATAATATATAGTAATTAAGTAAATTATAACTATATATCAGGGGTCCCCAAACTTTTTACACAGGGGGCCAGTTTACTGTCCCTCAGACCGTTGGAGGGCCGGACTATAAAAAAAAACTATGAACAAATCCCTATGCACACTGCACATATCTTTTTTTAAAGTAAAAAAAAAAAACAAAAAAAAAAACGGGAACAAATACAATATTTAAAATAAAGAACAAGTAAATTTAAATCCACAAACTGACCAGTATTTCAATGGGAACTATGGGCCTCCTTTTGGCTAATGAGATGGTCAATGTGCTCCTCTCACTGACCACCAATGAAAGAGGTGCCCCTTCCAGAAGTGCAGCAGGGGCCAGATAAATGGCCTCAGGGGGCCGCATGCGGCCCGTGGGCCGTAGTTTGGGGACCCCTGCTATATATGAACATAGATAAAATATTAAAAAATGTTCAGCAAATGTAAAAACATAGAATGATGCATATAGTAGAGTACTATTAATGATAAAGTAATTAAGTATTGTGAACTGCTAATGCAGTTTTATATATTTAAAGAAAATACATTCAAATGTTCACATATTTGTATGCACAAAATTCACATGTCTTCCTCTTTTTCTCTCTTTCTTTCTTTTCTTCTTCCCTTTTTTCTTTTCTTTTTCCTTCCTTCTTCCTTCTTTTTCTTTCCCTTTCTTTCTTTCTTTCTTTCTTTCTTTCTTTCTTTCTTTCTTTCTTTCTTTCTTTCTTTCTTTCTTCTTTCTTTTTCCTTTCTTTACCTTTTGAAAATGAAAGCTAATATGGGATTGAAGAGAAACCCATAAAAAGATTCCCGAGAAAATGTATTTTTTTAAAGTCTGAAGAAAATATGGCTAAATGTTAAATATGGTTAATACTTGATATAGTTAAAGTACTGCTTTTTATAGTATTCTCTATATATTTAATTATTTAATAAAGAAAGCTTATTTCTATTTTTTTATTTATTGATGGACTTCTCTAATGCTTGTAGGTTTTCCTTTTACCCATAACTCCTAAATTAGGTATCTGCTTTAATATAGGATCCAAACAAGCATGTATGCTAAAGTCTTATGTCAATGTGATATTATTCAGTTTACTTCTAGAGTGGGCTATAATTCTGGCTGTAGCACCAATGTTATAAAATATTTTACTGTTTTGATTTTGAAATTCAGAAGTTGCCTCAGTGTGACTGAATGAGAAGTTGAACCATTGCATAATATTTTTATGTCATAAATAAAAGATTACCTAAAATTATTTTATATTAATGCTATGCATCAAAGATATTTTAATTAAAACAGATAATCTATGATTTATGATAATTACTATTTATCTCCATTAAAACCTTGACTAAATAATCTTGTTGGTTTGATGAATATGCTTACTTTGTGTTTTGCCACTGGTTGACATCTTTATTGGTATTCTTCTTCTCAGAGTACGTATGAACAGTGTATGCTTTCTGCCTATAGGAACTGCACTATAACTATTAAACTAACACATAATCCTGCTTTTAATTTTAAAGTGAAAAATTCTGGCTATAAAATCCAGGTGACCCAAGGGGAGGTCAGACAACTACCTGAGTTAGTGAGAATCACTCGATCAGATGGCAAATGCAGGCCTAATTTGCTTCCTTTCAAAGAAAGCTTTAATCAAGTATATGGAAAAACCGATTTGTCACAAATTTGTATCCAATAATTTTTATACAGTATATAATTAATGAGGGAGCATTACTGTGATAAATGTTATAGTAATATATCAACTTAAAGAATTCGAGTTGTGTATCTTTGTTTTGAAGATGAAAAAACTGAGGCTCAAAGAGGTTTAAAAAAATCACCTGTGTTTACACAACCGGTAAGTGAAGAGGTGAAATTCAAACCCTGGACTTTCTTATTTGAAGGTTCACACACTTATCTGCTTCTCAATCTTCTGTCCCAGCATAATTTCATTAGTAATGACAAAACCCTCTACTATAACAAAATATAACATTATCACATCACACAATGTTGGAAATTTCTGGTGCCAATCCTAAGGCAAACAGTTTATGAAAGGAAAGGGAAAAAAAGTGAAAGAGATAAAATAATAAAGCAAAAGAGCCAACTTTTCATCAAAGCAATTATAACGATGCAACCTTCTCCCCACCCCTGCCATTTCCTCTCAAAGAACATGTTGCTCAGATTATATTTTCATAAGCTTTCTCTGATATTCAAATTTAAACTCAAGAATACCTACATACATAGATAAGCTTTTGCAGTTGTTTTATTTGTAATTAATAACAAATTTCAAAGCTTCAAGTATTCATAACATACTTTCCTACTTAGGGTTCTAGGCTGAATCTACCTAAGGGCTGCTGTAACTCAGAAAGACCCAGATGAGAACATAAAGTTCTATTATACTCCAAATTCCTGTTTTATCTCTTTCCTTTGGTGATTTGCAAATTGGGATAATCAACCTCTGGCTTATTTCTTATTTGAATCAGTTCTTATTAATTTTTTTATTCACAATTTGTGAGGTAGTAAAAATACTAACCTCTGGTGGATAACGTTAGGTCAGAACTTCTCAAATTTTAGATTGTTACCCATTAGTGGTTTGGGACAAATTAGTCATTATCAAAGCAATTAGTAGATCACAGCTGACCTTAAAAAAAGAAAATAGAATAGAATGGAATAAATATCCATGTCATCATGGGACAGAAGAGTAAGATTTATTTCAGATGTATATGTATCTGAAATTCAATGTAAAATGTATTCATTAATGTGAAACATCATCAAAAGTTGGAAAGCAGATGTAGTAGGGATAACTGGATCTAATTGGAACATTTGACTCTCTTTCAATCAGGTAAAATCATAAGCACACCCTCAGACCAATAAGTTACTATTTTTGGAAGATACTTAAACAATCATTGACTCAAAAGAAATCTACTTAGAAAGCTGGAAGAGAGTGTTTACGTTATAATTTCTACCTTTACCCTACTGCCAAATAGAAACAGTACTCAAAAAGATGTACTAATTGCTTCTAGAACAGTATCTTTTTCACAGACTTAAATTGCTATTAATTTTTCCCATTCAGCTTTATTCTGTTGAATAGGAACAAATGGTTAAGTCAATTGTTTGGTATAATATGGAAAACATAGCATTTGGATGGACTTTGTAATTTTTTTGTTAATTTTTTAGACTTCCTGTATGCTTAATATCAATATTAAGCATTAAAATCATTATTTAAAATACTTACAATAACTAATACAGTTGATCTAAGAGCTGTAGCTAGATGTAAGAATAATCCAAGGAAGACATACAATTCTCATGCCCCTCCCTTATGCCCCATGACTTATATCCTGGGGCCCAGGAACTGTTATAAAACAAAACAAAAATCCTTGGTGATTTTTAGCATTAGGAATACTTGAGGGACAACTGCATTGTCTTATTTTATCTTCAGAAAAAATCCATTGGAAGCAGATTTGATCATCATGCCCATCTTACAGATGAAGAAACTGAACCTTACATAGATTAAGCAAACTACCTCAAGGTGTCTAGATAGTGAGTGGAGAGGCAGGAATATCAGCTGAGGCACAGCTCTTACCACAGGTTACATCCAGTAAATAAACTGACAAATTATTCACATCCTGTTTCCAATCTTCCTTTCCTCAATTCTTGAGTTTTGTGCCCTGAAGAAGGGTCTTGTGTCTCTAACTCCAGCATTTCTTCTTTCCTTTCCCTTAGCTCCTCTTGTGACCCAAGGGCTAGTTTGGAGAGGGGGCAATATCATCTACTTCTTAAAATGTAGCACAGCTCCTTAAATACTCCCAAGATAGTCTTGCTGCAGGTATTTGACTCTCTGCAAAAAAGAAAAAAGAAAATGTACCTTTGTAGTAGAATAGATGGGGTTGTTATGGTACCTTGATTAAAAGAGAGTCTTTACACAATATTTTTTCAACTTATACCTTTGACATCTTGTATGGTCAATAGCTGCGGTCATCATCACAATGCCTGGCCCATACAGGTTTGCATTTGATTCAGACAGATGGTAGTTAAACAATGGAGCCAAGAACTGGTGGATCATCACCTTTAATCCTAGCTTGCACCCTGATGGCAAGTAAAAACACACAGTGGGAAAACACTTCCCTTTCCATTCCGGGCTCCCAAAGCTACTGACTCATCTGAGTATTCCTTGAATCAAAGGCCCCACCAGCCTTATTCACCTCTGTTCCCCATCTCCTTCTTTTTGCACTAACTGCATAAACTGGCTTCTCCTTTAGCACTCTGCCATCTTGGCTGCCTCTCCTCTGCAGTGCTGATGGCAGGAACCAAGCAAGCGAGAGCCCAGTCTGCTTCATTTTAGAGTGTAGAAAATTTAAGCCAATATACAAATAAGGAAGTCTCTGATACAAAGCCACTCATCTGAGGCATAAATGGGGTTCCTCATAAGAGTGAACCACCCCACATCATGCAACAGTCAAGGGTGTGGGGAAAAGCTTAGTTTTGAGAAGATCTTAGTATTAGAAGGGTGGGAAAGGCTTAGTCTTAAAGCTAAGCCTTAGACCAGGGGTAGTCAACCTTTTTATACCTACCACCTACTTTTTTATCTTTGTTAGTAGTAAAATTTTCTAACCACCCATCGGTTCCACAGTAATGGTAATTTATAAAGTAGGGAAGTAACTTTACTTTATAAAATTTATAAAGCAGAGTTACAGCAAGTTAAAGCATATAATAATAATTACTTACCAAGTACTTTATGTCAGATTTTCACTAGGTTTGGCAGAATAAATCTTTATATAACAACTTACTATAGTTAAATCTATCTTTTTATTTATACTTTGGTTGCTCCACTACCGCCCACCATGAAAGCTGGAACACTCACTAGTGGGCGGTAGGGACCACGTTGACTACCACTGCCTTAGGCTATAACAACCCTGCCTACTTACAGCCTGTCTCCCACACCCAATGCAAACTATAACCAAGCAAACATATACATATTTACAAACTTATTTGACTAACACATCCCCAAAGCATTTTAAACATTGAATAATGAACCATAACAAATTTGTGATGGGTGAAAGAAATGCCTCTTTTTTCTGTGTCAGATAGGAGGAGCTACTTTGAAGGAGCTGTGGGAAAGGGAGCCTTGCCCGTGTGCTGCCTTGGTCACATACAGTATCTGAAATAGGTCAAATTTTTAAAAAGAGTACATCTAGAAACAATGGCTCTGAAAAATGATTTTTAGAAAATGGTTCATGCATCCTAATCCTTAAAAAGGTTTTGAGTACTCCTAGTGGTTTAAAGACTAACAATATGCTGTACTATATTAATAAGTGAGTGGCCTACTAAGACTACAGTACAAGCCCACTAGTAGACCCCAGAAAAAAAAAAACAAAAACAGCCATGACTACTGTCTGCTACGGATATTGCACAAGTTACCTTGTTTAATTGTTGGAAGAACTCTGCAAGGTAGGATTATACTTAGTATACAAAGAGTAATTTTTCTGGATTGCAGAAATTATTGAATGGGTAAGTGACATTTTAAATTCATTCTGTCTCAGACTTTTTCCTAAATTCATTATAAGGCTGGTGTCAACTAGAAGCAACCAAAATCACTTCAAATAAAAAAGGACAAAAAGTAAACCTCGTGGACATGGAAAACAGTGTGGTGGTTGCCAGGGGTGTTGTGGAGGGTGGAGGAAAATATGAGGCGATAATGGTGATGGAGGAAGACTTGACTTGGTGAATGAATACACAATACATTGTACAGAGATGTGTTGTAGAACTGGGCGCCTGAAATCTGTATAATTGTTAACCAGTGTTGCCCCAATAAATTTATTTTAAAAATATTTGTCTAAGTCTTTCTTTTTTTCAAACTTTTGCGATATTGTTCCTTTCTTTAACTTCCAGGGACAGCAAGGTTAAGTGTATCTGTAATTAGAGGACCATAAAAAGAATGTTTTGAATAAAGGACATGCTGTATCTACTATAATATTTACCCTTAGCCTCAGACTACTCTCTGAAAAAATGTCAGTACCCTGATCTTGAAAAGATGCAGAGCTAGGGACCCCTAACTCAGGCTTTTATAAGTTTGTGACTGAGATTTCACACAAGAGAGAACTGTCTATGGTGGGGGCAAATGAAGGGGAGGGTATCACTTCATGAAAACATTTCTTTGTTTAAAGTGAGATAATCTTAAAATCATTTCGCAAAACTGTAGGGATAGCTTCATTTCTCACAATGTCAAAGATTAAGATAAAAAAATAAGACTAACTGTATAATTTATTCATGAGTTAAAAGGTAATGTTAGATTTAGCCATCATTCTATAAATAGAGCCATAAAAGCACCGGCCAGCACCTTTTAGTCACCCTGTAAGTAACTTCACGGTCACGTTTATCTGGGATACTGAGCAGAAAGCTTTTTTCTATCACATAATGAAAATATTTGGAAAACCACCAGAGCAGTAAGAGTTATAGAACTCTTAAAACTGTAATTGTCTTATTCCATTATTAGAGTGAAAAGTGTTTAGAAATGTCTTAGTTTCAAAATAAGTGGCATTATATCATGTTGAGATTACTAATTGTTCACCCTGCCCATTTTTCTTTAAAGACTAAGGTATAATGAAGAAAAAAGGAGAGAAAAAGGGAAGTAAAAAAATAAAAATAAAAGGAAAACTTTGTTTCTAATATTAATATTTCTTTAGACGGTGTGTCAGTAAACAAAAAGTGTTAAAGTACATAGAATGACAAGGTGTTTATAGGAAAACAATACTCTCATGGCTCCTTCCTAGAAATCCTGTGGGAAGTTTATAAAGGAAATAAACCTATAAACAAACAGAAAATGATCCTGCCTGGTAGAAAAAAACTTTAATGACAGAAACCTTTCAAGTTTTGGAAGGTTTCTCTTTCAGACATTTTTGACATTTCTTCCTCTTTTCTTCTGCTTCTGTCCTCTTAGGTAATTTCACTGCTTATTAGAGGCTATTCTAAAAGGTAGACAGACTTAAACCAATGGGATGACATTGACATGGCTACTTTTTTAGCACATTCTAGGAACAGGCAGGGGAAAGTAGAGTGTGAAGGTTATGGATTATGAGTAGATTTCAATTATCTGAATTATCTGGACACCCATTTTCCAGACAATGCAAATTTGACTATAGCTTACTTCAGTATTCAATAAGTTTATTGAAAACCCTAGGAAAGAGATGAGGCATATTTATGAGACAACTCAGGTGCCCACACAGGAAGAAAAATATGATATATATCAGCTCAGCATCAGCTTTTATTCAGGAAAAATCCACTTAGTGATGTTACCGTGAAAAAAGTATGAACTGGTCCATCTTGGGAGTAGTTTTACAAGATAAGTGAACACTTATTTCTTTGAATTCAAGAACTATGCTGCAACCTGACAAATCCTAGGCACAGTGCATCAAACAAGCACAACAGTTTCCTTAGAGATCTTCCAAATGACATTTCTTTACGTGCAACTTGATAAGTGTAATTCCCCATCTCCAACTTTTTCTTTATTGCTTCATATCTAATCTAATTCTTTTTTCAAGAATTGTTTTATGCCTCTTAATGCATTGTGGGAGCTTGCTTTTAGGCTCTTGGGTAACGGAAAAAATGAATTGCAATCTAGTGCAATCTTGACAATATAACCATTACATTGTAAATGCTACTGCCAACAAAAAAAGTAAAGATGAACGAAGCAGTGTTTGATTCTGGTAAATTGTTTCCTTGGCAATTTTGCTTTTGTAGAATAAATATAGTACATGAAATAGCTGCCTAAGGATAATCTAGTTGTTGCTCTATTCCAGCAATTTTCAACTGGTGTGCCACAAGAATTTTTAAAATAGGCAATACCTGACTATGTAGTCAGGGCACAGACCTCTTTTCCCTTAGATTATCAAGAAAAAATGACAACAGCCAACAGAATAACAGCCATTCAGTGTGAATGAATTAAAATTATACCTTTTTTTTGGTACGCCACAAAATTTTAGTAAGTAGTTTATATATGCCATGAGATAAAAGAAATAAAAAATCGTTACTGTAGTCAATAAAAAGCAGAACTAAACGTTCAATTTTGGAAGAAATTGACATCTCTGTAAGCATCATTTGTAAGGAAACATTGTTATTTTGAAAATAATTATTTGATACATTTATTAAGTTATATCTACCAGGCAACACTTATAAAAATGTATCTTTGTCATTAAAAAAACACATAATGAGAAAATGATTGCTTTCTCATTTCTAGACTCATAGCAATTACTGAAAAAAATTAATTTCAGCTTTGGAAACAATGACTTTTTATGTTTGTTAAACCTCAGTTGTGTTCATAATATATAGAAAGATGTGTAGATTTGGGTCAATTGAAAAAAATGAATCTTTTTATGTATACACAGTCCAATAAAAATTATGAAATGTTTCATTATTTGCTCTATCAAGTCACTTTGTGGTTCTTATAGTGTGAACCCTGAATAAGCATCTTAAAGCCTGATTGCTTTCTGGTCTACGTCCTTTTGCTTTTCCCAATATTGCACTTTGTTTTGCTGAACTCTGCCCTTATCCTTGAGTTCTAATTCTATCTAGTTGAAGATTGTGGTCATTGTTCACAAATCCATAATAGAAAGTGCTTAAGTATATTCTAATTACATTTAGCAGGAGAAAGTTTGTCTTTTCAATTATGAAAGAAATATAAAGCATTCAGATAGTTTTCTTATTGATATTGACCACCTCGCAGAGCATTATATCTCGGAGTTAACACATAAAGGCTGTATCTTTACTGACTCATCAAAGGTGGGAAGGTCAAAGAAAGAAAATGGGGAGAAGGAAGAAAATCTCACCTTGATATATTTTGCATTTATTTAGCACCATATTTGTAAAATTGACAGTTATTTTAAAATATTTTTTAGTACTGGCCAAGTAGCTCAGCTGGTTAGAGTGTTGTCTTGAAACAACAGATTGTGGGTTTGATCCAAATTAAGCAATGAATGCAAAAATAAGTGGAACAATTTGATGCTTCCCTCTCTCTCAAAAATCATAAATAAAAATAAAATACCTTTTAAAATTTCACACTCATTTAAAGACAGAACAAATAATATATAAATTAAGAAATGTTCAATGTATACAAAGTTAAAAATACTGTCATCTGAGTTAAATTTTAATTTCAAAATTTAAAGCATGATTGATTTAAGAATCTCATGTCTGTTCCAATATAGATACTACTGTTCTATTCAATAGTAATAACAGTAATGGTAGTTAATATATTGGCTAGTTACTATGTCAAGTACTATTTTATATACTATCTAAGTACTATTTCAAAATGATAAATTAAATAAATGGTCGTTATCATAAGATACTGGATCTAGAGCAGGCATAACCAACATATGGCCCGCGGACCAGATCCGGCCAGTGTAATGAGTTTATGTGGCCTGCGATTAAATTTTTAATATTTCCCGCTACTTTAAAATCTCAGCTACTCAGAAGCGGAAGCGTCTTTGATTATTGAAAATCGAGACATTTAAGAAGATAGTGATACGTGGAAAAGAATTCCGCGTGTGACTAATCTAGGGTTAGCTTCCAATAACTGATCGAATGAATTTGCGATACTTCTTTATTTTTTAAAAATATTCTATTATAAAGATCGACAACTTTTGTACTTATCTGTACTCGATAAGAACTGTTTGACATTTAGCAGCAATGTGAAACCCACATTCTTTTAGGTGGAGTTTGCCAGTGCACACCCAAGATCAAACAATTCATTATTTTTGTGGTCAAGTGTGCTGAGTCAAGTGGCATTGTAGCATAGACAATAGCTGCAGTTGATAACTGAAAACATGTCCAGGCTGTTTGTAAAACGAAATAATTGTTTTATTTGCAATATAACCTCTTGAAGCTCATTCTATTAATTAAATATTGTTTCAATTGCAATAGTTTGGATATTTATATGGTATGTAATTATATTTTTATTAAAATAATATTGTATATTAAAAAATTTTTTACTCACATTTATTCATAAAGAAATTACATAATAAAATTTTGTTTACTTAAATGAATTGTATTTGTATTTAACATTTTTTAATTTTAATATTTCGTCTGGCCTGTGAAAAAAGTTTTCTTTCTAATCTGGCCCAGGAGCAAAAACTGTTGGCCATGCTTGATCTAGCTTTAACATTGTATGGCATGTCTTTTTCTGATGGGAAAGCAAATTGAAGCAGCCACTGTGGAAAGCAGTATACAGCTACCTTAAAAACTAAAAATGGTTTCTGAGATTAGAAACTGATTATTGGAGCACAAGGGGCAAAAGGTTGTGAAACATTTGGTAAAACTGGAAATAATGGTGTTTGTGTGGCCTGTCACCACTTCACCAAACAAGCAGAGATAAGGATTGAATCTTTATGGGTGCTTTATTCAAATGGCTGGTGATCTAAGAAGATGGGGCCATGTACTCTAAGAAGCCACCACAACCTCTGATCCCATGCAAACCTGTTTATATGGGGAACAGTGGATTAAGCAGGTCCATTATTGCCCTGGATGCTGCCAGGGAAGCCAAAACGAGAAATTGTCCCATCAGCAGGGCTTTCTCTACCTCCAAAGGTTTCTTAGTTCAGTAGGATAGGCTTTTATTCATCCTGAAAAAGTGTTAACAAAGACTAACAAATATTTGCTTCCTCAGACCCTCAGCATCTGGGTAAATTCTATTTGCAGGTCCTCATAGTCAGGGAGTGTTCTGTCCCTTAGAGCACAAAAATTTTGCTCAAAGATCTGCTGGGACACAAAAGTGCATTACTTACAGTCCCCTGGGGTACAAGGGTGGATTGCGTGCAGATCTTGTAAAGCCATATAGGCTCATTCAGTTGTCCTCATTCCTGGAATAAAGCTTTTAGTTGCATTAATCATTAAACCTATTAATTATAACTATAGCTACTATTGTTCAAGGTAAAATTTTTAACTCAAGTCCTGTCTATGTTCCCCACTGTTACTTTATCTCATTTCTATGAGATTAACTTTATATGAAGGTAATCATTTTGCTACTGAGCATTTTTAAAGAGAACATATCCCAACCCTTAGAGTTACTACAGATAAATGTCAAAGTATGGTCTTATTGACATGCTGAAAGAAAGGAACAAGTTTAAAAGACCTTCTGGGAGAATACTAACACATACAAGACATGAAGTAAAAGTTTGTTCAACATAAGTTCTTCCTATAAGATAAAAGTCAGAAATATTCAGACCCAAACAATTTCATCCTATTTGAAAGGAATAAGTTCTCTACATCATGGGTTAAACAAGTGATTAAAAATATATAAGTAATTGTTTTCTTTCTTCTTTTTAAAGTAATTGTTTCAAAAAATGACTTTTAGGTCTTTTCACGGTTCAGTGGTCCTTTGTTCTTCTGGTGCTTTCTTTACTCTGCTGTGATGAATCCGAGGTCTTATTCCTGCCAGTTTCACTGTGTTTGGGGTGTTGAGGAGTCCATACCAAGGCCCAGTCTGCTCTTCTTAGAGTTGTCTCTCTGGGGACTCTGTCTTTCAAGTCTTGAGTATCACCTTATCTCCAGGCTCAAAGGGATGTAGCGAAGCTGTGGGGGAGGGGTCTAACACAGCAAAGTTGGGAATCACAGCTAAGGTTGGACGTAAGTGTTGTACATAGTTCTTGTTTGTTTGTTTTTTGTCTCTGTACATGTCTTCTACCCTAATTATAGCCTGAAGTGGCTGCTTGTGCACAATTTCTTAGGGATGCAATTGAATCCTACTTTGAGGAGCCACTCATACCCTGAGCAAGGCAGTAGGTAAGGCTTGGTCCTAATAGAGATGAGTTTCTTGATATACTTCAGCTATATTCATTTTCATAGTATGATTCATTTTCTCTGCTTTTCCAGAAACGTGAGGTATCCATGCTGTATGGAATCTCCATCTGATTCTTAAAACTTTACTTTCTGTATAATTTCTGAAAAAAAAAAAAAGAAAAAAAAAGCAGGTCCATTATTGCCCTGGATGCTGCCAGGGAAGCCAAAATGAGAAATTGTCCCATCAGCAGGGCTTTGTCTACCTCCAAAGGTTTCTCAGTTCGGTAGGATAGGCTTTTATTCATCCTGAAAAAGTGTTAACAAAGACCAACAAATATTTGCATCCTCAGACCCTCAGCATCTGGGTAAATTCTATTTGCAGGTCCTGAAAGGGGCCCTGGCCTTGGTATTGTGCCTCTCTTTTGTCTGATGAGGATCTGTTTGGGGTTTTTCCTCTGGCATACAACACATCTAGCTATTACTTTCTGTACGGCTTTAGAAACCCCAGGACCTGTAAGGTATGGTTAATATACGTATTCAATGAATCCCTCCCATAGTGAGTGGCCTCATACAAATGCTTTATGACTAGCTCTTACCAAATGATCAGGAAGAATATTCTCCATTTACTAATGGGGACTTCTTAATCAAAACCCCAGGTTTTGGGTTGCTCTAAATCTGGAGTTGAATGAAATATTTAGGGTATAAGTCTAGAACAGGTATCAAAGTCATTATTATAAATGTTCCCTTAGTGCCTTCTTTTTCATGGCTCGATTGACCAGATTATTTGCTTTAGACACTTCAGGGTCTTCTTTCTGACGCCCGAGGCAGTATATAACTGCCACCGATAAGGGTACCTGAACAGCTCTAGCAACTTAAAATTTTCCATTGCACGCTTAATTTCCTTTTCATTGGAAGTTACTAGTCCTCTTTCCTTCCAGATCAAACCATGTGCATGCAAAATTAGGAAGCATACCTTGAGTCACCATACACATTCATCTTCTTTCCATGTGACATTTCCAGTGCCCTCATCAATGCAGTTTGTTTTTCTGAGCAGAGGTTCCTAGCTGTAAGACCTTGACCTCTGCTATTTCTTCAAGAGTCACAACTGCTGGAGGGACTTTGCATGGGGCATGGGGGGGGGGCACGATGCAGTGTGTGTGTAGAAGGCATATTGAGTGGGACACTTGAAACCATGTCAACACAATAAGTTAAAAATAAAAATTTTTAATTAAAAAAAAGTCATAACTGTGTATTTAGCCTTTCTGTTTTCTTTGTCCATATAACTACTTCTGTCTGCACAGAGTCCATTCTGCTTCTTTTAGAGAACGGTCCTCTGAATCAATTCTCCTAGAATAATCTTCATGTATTTCAGCACAGTTTAGCCTTAGTGCCACCAAGTCAGGTTCTAGAAGAAGGGATGTAGGACTTAATTTACTCATGATTTTTAGGGAGATGTTAAGATTGTCAAGAAGAGTTGCTTGGCACCAGCCCATCCTTCCAGCAGTAAGCCATAAATTTCATTTTCACTCCAGCAGGGTCTAATCCACACTTGGTGGAGTACAAATATGGTGATAAGCTGTCCCCCCCAAATTTCCAGTTTCCTGTAAAAGCTTGCAGTTAACTGCCACAGCTCTCAAGCAGGCTAGCCACCCCTAGGCAGTGTGATCTAGTTTCTTTAACAAATATGCTATCAGTTGTGGATGTCACTGCTTGGATGAGGACCCGCAGAGTAAAGCCCTGCCTTTCAGGAACATATGGTTGAAAGGCCTTCAGTAAATTTTGGAAGTCCCAGGGCTTGTGCAGAAGCCAGGTGTCCTTCAGGAACTCAAAATCCTGAGTGCACTCCTGTCTCCATTCTAAAGGGTTATATTCTGGTCCCTTCACAGTTTCACACGATGGTTTAGCAATGAGCCCAGAGTTTGGAATCCAAATACCGCAGTAGTTCACCTTTCCCAAGAATCTTCTCGCCTGTCTTCTGGTATTTGGAACTTTTATTTGGTTTATGGTTTCTTTTCTGTTTCTAGTAAGACTCTTTTTGCTGGGTTCAAGTAAGAATCTAAGAAACCTTACTGCTTATTGGCAAATCTAGGCCTTCTGTGTCAATATTTTATAGCCACACGATGCCCAGTGGATCAAGGTGGCTGTCATATTAGTTAAACATTGCTGACCCAGTAATTAAAAGGTCATCGACATTTTGTAACAGAGTTCCTCCTCTTTAATTTTGATCTTTTAAGTCCTCGTGCAGGGTCTCCCACCAAAATCATAGATGAGACTGTCCAGCAGTACTGAGTCTTGACCTGAGATTCCAGGTCCTGCCACTTAAAAACAAACAATGGTTGAGAGTCTGGGTAAACTGGAGTGCAGAAGAAAGCACTGTTCAAATCCAACACTGGACTATGGCTCAGTGGTAGAGCATCTGCCTGGTATGTGGAAGTCCCGGGTTTGATCCTCGGTCAGGCCACACAGGAGAATTGACCATCTGCTTCTCCACCTTTCCCCCTCTTCTTTCTCTCTCTCTCTCTTCCCCTCCTACACCCATGGCTTGAATGGTTCGAGTAAGTTAGCCCCAGGTGCTGGGTATGGTTCCATGGCCTCACCTCAAGTGCTGAGAAGGCTCAGTAGCTGAGCAACAGAGCAGTGGTCAGATGGGCAAAGCATTGCCCAGTAGGGGCTTGCCAGGTGGATCCCAGTTGGGGCTATGCGGGAGTCTGTCTCTCTGCCTCCCTGCCTCTCACTTCACTCAAAAAAAAATAAATAAATAAAAAAAATATATATATATATACAAATCCAATACTGAATACCAGAGGCTATCCCTGGGGATATTGTTCACCAAGAAAAAGGATTTGAAACAGTGCAGTGAATGTCTTGTTGTTGGTCAAATAAGTTTGTAAATATGATATATATGCTTTCTCACTTATAGTTTGTATTAGGTGTGGGAGACAGGCTGTAAACAGGCAGGGTCGTTATAGCCTAAGGCTTAGTTTTAAGACTAAGCCCTTCCCCACACCCTTGACTGATTGCATGATGTGAGGTGGTGCAGTCTTAAGAGGAATCAATCCCATTATCCTTCAGATAAGTGACTTTGTATCAGAGACTTCCTTCTTTGTATATTGGATTAAAGGTTTTGATTTCTATACTATAAAGTGAGGCAGACTGGGAGCTTGCTATCTCTTGGTTTCTGCTATCACCATTGCAGGGGCCTCCCTTATCCCTTTCCCTCGTCTTTTCTTATGGCTTGCCTATCTTGGTGAGACACCAATAAACAGAATGGCCCACCTTCCTCTGACTTTGCCATTTCTTTACCGTCTGCCCGAATCCAATGGGAACCTGCATGTGAATAGCCACAATGGTGGCTCCTGGCCTTACACTTGTACAATATCATTTATCAATCAGAAAGTATACAACATTTCCTCCTTCTGTTAGTTTTGCCCAAGGTTCCTGGGGCAGTAGGTGATCTTATTCTGTTATTGTAATGATTGAACCTCTCTTTTTGCCTCTTCCCTCTGTATAAACCATCTATAACTTACAGAAACCTTCTTACCCATTCAGAAACAACCAGCTTTTAGAACAGGTTACTTTCTTCCTTTTTCTTTAAAAAGTATTTTTATACCTTCTAAATCCAAAACCATGCAAATTCTTTTCAATTAGAATTCTCAAATCTCAGAAACCTTAACTTTCAGTGACAATCAAAAGTAAGTAATCAGTGCTCTTTAGGTTGATAACTCTTTATATTTCATAACCTTTAGAAAGAGTTTCTTTCATTGGCAAATACACACTTTTAAGAGACATATTTCTAATGAAGTATAAGACATTCATTCACAGTTTAAATGTATTTTCCAGCTTCTCTGTAATCTCAAAATGGCTAAAAAAATTTTTTTCTTCTTTTTAATAAGACTTACCTCCCAGAAACTTTCATTTTAAAAGGTGGCCCAATAAGTATTCTTGAAAAGACGAGGTATTTACATCTCAAAGGTGCAGGGTGGCCCTGGCCGGTTGGCTCAGCGGTAGAGCGTCGGCCTAGCGTGCGGAGGACCCGGGTTCGATTCCCGGCCAGGGCACACAGGAGAAGCACCCATTTGCTTCTCCACTCCTCCGCCGCGCTTTCCTCTCTGTCTCTCTCTTCCCCTCCCGCAGCCAAGGCTCCATTGGAGCAAAGATGGCCCGGGCGCTGGGGATGGCTCTGTGGCCTCTGCCTCAGGCGCTAGAGTGGCTCTGGTCGCAACATGGCGACCCCCAGGATGGGCAGATTATCGCCCCCTGGTGGGCAGAGCGTAGCCCTTGGTGGGCGTGCCGGGTGGATCCCGGTCGGGCGCATGCGGGAGTCTGTCTGACTGTCTCTCCCCGTTTCCAGCTTCAGAAAAAAAAAATAAAAAAAAAAAAAAAAAAAAAGGTGCAGGGTGTAAGGCCAGGAGCCGCCATCGTGGCCATTCACATGCAGGTTCCCATTGGATTCGGGCAGACGATAAAGAAATGGCGGAGTCAGAGGACGGGGGGCCATCCTATTTATTGGTGTCTCACCAAGACAGGCAAACCACAAAAGAAGACAAGGGAAAAGCAGAAAACCAGCTCTTCCCATGAAGGGCAAGGGACCAGGGAAGCCCCTGCAATTGTGATAGCAGGAACTGTGTGTCCAAGCTCCTGGTCTGTCCCACTTTATAGTGTAGAAAACCAAAATCCCTTAATCCAATATACAAACAAGGAAGTCTCCGATACAAAGTCACCCATCCAAGGCATAATTGGATTCCTCATGAGAATGCACCACCCAGATAATACAATCATTCAAGGGTGTGGGGAAAAGCTTAGTCCCAAAACCAAACCCCAGGCTACAACGACCTGGCCTGCTTATAGCCTGTCCCCCACACCCAATATAAGTCACAAGCGAGCAAACATATATATCACATTTACAAACTTATTTGACCAACATTCCACCCCTTTTGCTCGCTTTACAATCTAAACCACAGGCATCTTCCATGATGGTCACTGTGCAAGGAGTAGGATACATTGCATAAACAGAAATAGTACCAACTACAGCAATAGGATTAACAGATCAAAAACTATGGGCGAAATGAGAGAGCTGTCAGTGGCACCAAGAGAGGCAAATCTTTTCCCTCTGGCAGAATACAGGCCAGAGTTTTGTCTGCAGACAGCACCGTAGCTGGCACCAGAGGCCGCCCTGAGCGGGCATACCAAACCTTATTGGCCAATACACCAGCATCTGCTGGTTCTATGTGTAGTAAAATAGGGGAACTCATTATTGGCCATAAAGAAATTACAAAGGTGCCTTTCAAAATGCTGTCCCCTTGAGCACTCAAGGGATAATACACTTCTACCTTAGGTGGCCAGGTGCTGGTTGCCCAAGGAGTTAACTGGAGGTCCACCTCTAACCCCTTTCCCCATGGTGCCAACAAGGCCACCCATCTCAGATGGGGGGCCTGTACAGTCCAGGGCCAAGTCCATTGAAGCCGTTGTCCTTTAAGAAGGGCTGTTGGAGCAGGCAAGAGCACGTTGCCCTTCTGTCCGAAACCTGGCTTGAGTAAAATGTCCTTGGTGCGTATCTGCAACTGAATAGGGTCAGCTGTCCGATGCAGGAGGGCCTCTACTGGAGCTGGGCTTCCCCGTCGAGGTCGCTCATTCAAAATCCGAAGTACTGTCCATAAGCGGCGTGTCCATCCAGTAAGAGAGCCGGTGCCCCCCTCCTGTCGCAGTCCCTGCTTTAAGAGTCCATTATAACGCTCAATGATACCAGCAGCCTGGGGGTGGTAGGGAACATGGTACTTCCAGTCCACCCCCAGCTTTTGAGCCCATTGCCTCACCGTTGAACCAGTGAAGTGGGTACCATTGTCACTTTCAAGGACCAGCGGTCGCCCGTATGCAGCACTCAGGCAGTCCAGAGCCTGTATGACTGCCCTCTGGTCAGGGTTACGAGCGGGGTAAGCAGCAAGCAGCCCGGTGGCAGTATCTACACAAGTGACTGCATACTGGTACCCTTCTGACTTTGGTAAGGGTCCAATGATGTCTATCTGCCATCGTGTCAGTGGGACATGACCCCTCTGGATCTGTCCAGGTGACACCAGTGGTCTCCGAGGGTGTTCCTTGGAACATACTGCACATTGCTCACAGGCTGCAAGTACCTCTGCATAGGACACTGGCAAGTTCCAAGCCTTAACCGTAGCCCACATAGTTTTCTGTCCTGCATGGAGCAGGGGCCGGTGGAGCCACTGTGCCACATCACCTGCAGGTGCAGTCTCCAACCATCGCACCCTTGCCAACGTATCTGCCTCATCATTCCCAGGATGGGCTAGAGGGGCATGCCCTGTGACATGATATACTGTCACCTGCTTCTGGTGTCCTATTTCCCATAAGTCCTGCCACGTGGCCTGACCCCATAATGGACGGTGCATTACCATCCACTGGTTAATGTGCCAAGTAGCAATCCAAAGGGTCAGTCCACGATAGACAGCCCAACTGTCAGTACAGATCACCAGAGGTGAAGGTTCATTATGGGCAACTAGCCAAACAGCTCTTAATTCTGCCCATTGGCTGCTTTGGCCTGTACCCGTGTCCATCCAAATAGTCTCAGTGGCTGGATGGAAGGCGATAGCCGTCCATTTGGCAGGTTGGCCCCTGCTGGAACCATCAGTATACCAGGCATCTTCGGGGATGGGCACCCGCCCCTCCTGGTAGGGACTGACCTCAGGTTCTGCCTCCTGAGCCCCAGTTGCACCTGACTCTAACGTCGCATAGGTGACTGGACCCAAGACTTCCTGCAGTTCTGCCCTCAATGGGCTGGTGCTAAGAGCACAGCGTTGTTGCAGATAGGCACCCCACTTGGCCAGGGTAGACATTTGGGCCATACCACTACGTGGTTTAGTTGCCCAATCTCTCACCCATCCAGCTATAGGGTATGTTGTTTTGACTGTAACTGGTGTTGTGGTTGTAATACTCTCAGTTGCCAGGAGGGCAGCATACACAGCTGCCAGCTGCTTCTCTACTAATGAGTAACGAACTTCAGCACCTTTCCACAATTGGGACCAAAATCCAATAGGTTGCCGTAGGCGCTCTGTCCGCTGCCACAAGCCCCATCCAAACCCCTCCGAGGTTACATGAACATCCAGCTCACAGGGCCTGGCAGGATCAAACACATTCAAGGCCTGTGCCACCTTGACAGCTCTCTTAGCAGCTGCAAATGAACCTTGCACCTGCTCAGTCCAATCCCAGCAAACCCCCTTTCGAATAAGGTTGTACAAGGGGCGTAGTAACTGAGCCAAATGCGGTATAAATGCTCGCCAATACCCCAACAAACCTAAGAATTCCTGTAACTGTTTTACCGTAGTGGGCACAGGGTAGGCTTGAATCTTATCTATAACTGCGTCAGGGATAACTTTTGTCTTACCCGACCAGACAACTCCCAAGAATTTAACAGATAACCCAGGTCCTTGTAATTTGTTCTCGTTAACTGCCCAGCCACATGCTTTCAAATGGGATAGCAGGGTAGGGACTGCTTGCTCCAATTCTGAAAGAGAATCACTAGTTAGCATAATATCATCAATATAATGGTACATGCGGACTACTTCTGGCTGTTTCCATTTAGCCAGGTCAGCAGCCACCAGCCCATGGCACAAGGTGGGGCTATGCAAATAGCCCTGGGGTAACACTGTAAAGGTCCATTGTCTCCCTTCCCAACTGAAGGCAAATTGGTCTTGACTCTCTGCGGCTATATCAATAGAGAAAAAAGCATTGGCTAAGTCTGCCACAAAGTGGTATGTCCCCAGCTCATGGCTTAGCCGATCCATCATGTTAGCTATCGAGGGAACAGCAGCGTGCAAAGGGGGAACAACTTTATTAAGTTCCCTGTAATCTACTGTCATTCTCCAGGTTCCATCTGCTTTGCGCACAGGCCATACTGGGGAATTGTAAGGACTGTGTGCTGGCCGGATGATCCCCACCTTTTCTAGTTCAAGGATTGTCCCTGTGACTTCTTCATAACCACCTGGCAGGCGGTACTGCTTGGTGTTAGTCACACGCCGAGGGATGGGTAATTGCAAAGGGGAATGTGATGCATGTCCCCGCAATACTGCCTTCACAACCCTGATCCGCAGCCGGAACTCCCCAGCTGTAGTTTCCAACCACAGTCCTTGCAAGACATCTACCCCCAAAATATATTCAGGAATAGGAGATACATACACCTTATACGGCTTAGGAGGCAGTCTCCCTATCCCCAATGGAATAGTTATTGGCTTCACTTGAACAGTTTGGCCCCCATAACCGTCAATGGCCACTGGGGTCCCAGCAAACCGCTCTGGGTTTCCATAGAGAAGGGAACATTCTGCACCTGTATCCACCAAGGCCAACACCTGTTGTACATTGGAAGGGGACCAGTGGATAGCCAGTTCCACATGTGGCCTCCGGTCCCCGCCCATCCCTGTTAGACAGGTCCCTCGGCCTTTTTCCTATTCAAACTGGTACAGTGGGTCTTGGGAGTTCCCCTCTCCCTCAGCCGTCTCTATCATATAATCTTGTAACTGAGCTGTGCGCGCACCAAACGTTTTATTGGTAGCTGCTGGGGCCTTTCGTCTTAGTGGCTGGAACTTCTGTTCTGGTTTAAGCTGCCGCCAAAGCTCCAAAAGAATTTTATTAGACTGGCCATCCAATTTCCCCTTATCTGCTCCAGCCGCAATCAAGTCTACCCACATCTGTGTTCGGGTAACCTTTACAGGCCTGTTTCCCTTGTTAGTTGGGGGGGAAACATAGGCAGCAGCCCTCACTGCTTTATGATCCCGAGCGGCCTCCAGCTCTCCCAAATCTGCTACCATCTGTGTAACTGCATTGATGGGCTGCCCCACATAGGGGCCCAAGATAGCCACAAGTGACCCAAAAAGGGCTGACGGGGTGCTAGCAAGGACAAATTCCCTCATTTTGGCCGTAAACACTTCCTCGTCTGGCCCACGAGACCCAGGGTTGAAAACAGCATTCTTCATACCTAGTTCTCGAAGGACCTTTACTAACTCACTGTAGCACTGCCACCGACTCATTGCCCCCGGCAGTTCTCCAGCATTCTGCCAGACCATACGAATGGCAGCCATCACCCATTCTAATAGGGTATGGTCTCCTGGGTTGCCATGGCAGTTCTGAAGACGCTGCCTCAAGGAAGAGTGTGTGGTAATAGCGGCCAATTTCTCCATCTCTGTTCCGGAGAGCATGATGCCATCCACCCCTATATCCCATAATCGTAGTAACCAGGCTACCAGGGATTCAGTAGGTTTCTGCCTAAATTGTGCCCCCAACTCCATCAGCTCTGCCTGGGTATAGGGCCGGACCACAGAGTGTTCCATTACCTGGGCTGGAGGCTGTGGCTGCCCCTGAGGGACTCTTTGTTGCTGGGTTTTTACCTTCTTGGCGACAACTGGTCGGGCTCTCAGTGTGCGTATGGCAGCTTCAGCCTGAGCCTTCTCATCCTCAGAAGAGGAGTCGCAAGTGCCTGCTCCCGCTGACTCAAAGCCAATCCACCGGCACGGATGCTGCTGCTCCTTTGGTGACCGTTTAGGCTCCTGTGGCTGCTGGCTTTTGGCCAGAAGCTGAGACTTGAGCTCTTGAATCCGCAGTTGTTTCTCCAACAACTGCCGGTGAACACGTTCAACTTCCAGGGTAAACTGCAACTCGCGAACCCGTAATTCCTTCTCCAGTGCTCGCTCCAATTCCAGCCTTTTCTGCCGTTCTATTTGCAATTCATACTGAAGCTTTTGACCTCGGGCAGTTTCCTCTTGAGTAAAAAACATGTAGCCCATGGCCCCTAAAAGGACAGCCATGGGGAGCCAGAGCAGCAACCAGTACTCTATCCCACCCATCAAGGGTGGTGGCTCCATACCAATCTCTGAATCCTGCCGGAAACTACGCCAGTTGTAAGGCCAGGAGCTGCCATCGTGGCCATTCACATGCAGGTTCCCATTGGATTCGGGCAGACGATAAAGAAATGGCGGAGTCAGAGGACGGGGGGCCATCCTATTTATTGGTGTCTCACCAAGACAGGCAAACCACAAAAGAAGACAAGGGAAAAGCAGAAAACCAGCTCTTCCCATGAAGGGCAAGGGACCAGGGAAGCCCCTGCAATTGTGATAGCAGGAACTGTGTGTCCAAGCTCCTGGTCTGTCCCACTTTATAGTGTAGAAAACCAAAATCCCTTAATCCAATATACAAACAAGGAAGTCTCCGATACAAAGTCACCCATCCAAGGCATAATTGGATTCCTCATGAGAATGCACCACCCAGATAATACAATCATTCAAGGGTGTGGGGAAAAGCTTAGTCCCAAAACCAAACCCCAGGCTACAACGACCTGGCCTGCTTATAGCCTGTCCCCCACACCCAATATAAGTCACAAGCGAGCAAACATATATATCACATTTACAAACTTATTTGACCAACACAGGGAAAGAAATATATGCTTTTCCAAGAAGGACTTTGCTTTTACAAAGCCAATTATCAATAAGCCTTGAGATGAATAAGGAAAATTTAGGGAAGGAAAAAGGATTTGGTGGTGGGCTTTGAATTTTTGCTGAAGCCACACCTCTGGCCTTGTAAAGACTTCATTTGTGAAACAAGAACAGTTGTTTCTAATACCTCAAGAATTAGATTATCACCCAAATGTTGGCAGAAGACTGACAATTTATTCACCCGTTTTGGGAATTTTTTAAAATTTTAATCTGCGTCTATTTTTATTTCAAGCTCTGTAGCAATTAAAGACAGATCTACATAGTTTAGGGTCATCCTTGAGAGCCATAAAGGCTTGGATGTATGACACCTCAGTCCATTGCCCGGGACCAGAAAAACAAGTTTAGCTGCAAGTTGGACAGTAAGCTAGATATGGTCTAATGGACTATCTGAGTTCAAGCTGCTTATTTTAAAACTTAAACAAAATCCAAAACAAAGATAAAAGTTCAAATGAACAAGTATTTACAAATCAAATCTTCCAGAAGGAGACTGAGATGAGACACTAAGCTTAAAATCTTATGTCACACCAACCAGGATTGTAAATGACCTTTAAAGGTGTATGGCCAGTAGTTGCCACCATCGTGGCCATTCACATGCAGGTTCCCATTGGATTTGTACAGATGGTAAATAAACAGTAGAGTCAAAAACTGGTGGGCCATTCGTTTATTCAAGTCTCATACAGGCAGATGAGCAACACACAGGGAAAACCTCTTCATTCAGTCAGAGCTCTCAAAGCTACTGACACATTCTCCGGTTCCACAACCAGGAGAATCTTCTCCGGTTCTTTCTAGAATCAAAGGCCTCACCAGTCCCCAAATCTGTCACCTCTGGTTCCCCAGCTTCTGCTTCAGCACTCTGCATCCTCTCTGCTCTCACTTTCCAAGAAATGGCTTCTCTCTCTTTCTCTGCCATCTTGGCTTCTTTCTCCGCAAAACTGGATTTTCTCTCTGCCCTCCCTGCAAAACATTAGCAAGACAATGGCCCTTCCCAAGCAGGAAAGTAATTTGCAATTTCACAGATCACATACCTGGCACTGCCCAGCACCATTTTTAACAATAAAAGTGAGCAAACTCAAAAATCATATTTTACAAACTCATTTGCCCAACAAGAAGTCTAGATAGCACAGAGCCCAAACAGCAGAGACAGACGATTCCCAAGGTGCATAGAATAGCAAGAATTTCAGACAGACAGACAGACAGACAAGAACTCTCAAACTGAAAGTTACTCCTCCTGTTTCACAGACATGAGTACAATTTCACATACAAACAAGACAAATACAATGCAGGGACCTGAGTGTGACACATAAATAAGACTGAATCAAGCCTAATAGCAGAGTTGCTACTCGGCCACCAATACTGGAGAGAACAAACATAGAGTGTAACAGTTAAAATGGGGAGACCTTACAGAATACGAAAACAAAGAAACAAGTTCAACATAAAAAATTCCATTCTATTTAAATTTAATGTGTGCTCCTTATAGAGTTCAATTTAAAGGCAATAATGTCCAGAGTACCTAAATACAGAAATAAGATTATTTTCATTTTAAAGCTGGCATTTTCTAATTTTGCATTAAAAAATTAATTCAGGTATTAAAAAAGAGAGAGAGAACTTTGTTTCAGCTATCATTGCTTGATTGAAGTACTTGAAGGTAAAGGCTTTCTATTGTCAAAAGGCTTTGTTCAGACCCTCAGAAAGTGGTTCCAATTTGAAAAGCAGAAGTTAAAAGCAGCTATTCATTTTTCCTTCTGTCCTGCATTCCCTGAACCTATAATCTTTGGTGCCATCTTAAAGATTTCATCCATTTCAAGCATAGGTTGACCAATCAGCCAGAATTCACCCCAAAGGGAAATTTTTCTGGAGTAGTGTCTCTGCCCCAATTCTACCAGGCAGAATTCTGTGAAACTGAAAACCCAGAAACCAGAAGGCAATTTAACCCAGTGGTTCTCAAGCTTTTTGAAGTCAGGGCACATTTAAAATCCTACAAATAATTGTAGGCCACTATATATATATTTCTGAGAAATATGTTATAATAATTAAGTAAAATATTAAAGAAAAAATATAAAGTCCAAGTGTACTTTTATGGTAATTAAATGAAATAAGTATGACAAAATTAAATTTATTCTGACATTAAAAATATTTTTATGTTACATTATTTTAGTCATGCTTTTTAGAATTCATAAAAGAGAGGGGTTAAAAAAATAAAAAACAACAACAAAAAAGTTATCTTTTTATATACAGTGGTACCTTGAGATACGAATTTAATTCATTCTGTAACTGAGCTCATAAGTCAGTCAAGTCGTATATCAAACTGCTGATACTGGACCCGTGCGCCAATGCACCAACTAGTGGCAGCTTCCTGCATCACGACTCGTATCTCAGAATTTTGCTCAGATCTTGAACAAAAATACGGACCAAGTCACAGCTTGTATCTTAAAAAAATTCATAAGTTGGTCTGTTTGTATCTCAAGGTACCACTGTATATAGATACATTTTTAGTAAGATTTAGTAAATTTGGCAGGTCCCAGCGTGAATGTGTTACGTTTTTTCATTCTTGTGCTTATGAGAAACATGAGCCTGATGTGTCCTATCGATTTTTTCAATGTTTGGGCATGTGTTTGAAAGGCAAACTTTCATTTCCTTGTCAATACATTGAAGAATTTCTCTTTTTACTCTTAATTGTGTTGAGTGCAGAAAACCCCCACCATACATAACATCTTAACTTTACACCAAACAAAGGATAGAAGAAACTTGCTCCAGTCTTTATGGGGAACATGGAGGGTAGTGTAAACAATTCAGCACCACAGCTTAACAGCCTTTTGCAACCTAATCAGGCAAGTGAGTTGGGGGGTTGGGCAGACTGTCAGTTTATAGCCAATTCCCCACACCTCTGTCCCCCAAATATCTAAACTCCAAAAACCCTTTTGGTTTTTTGTTCCCCAACAGGCACATATTTCTCTGGAATACAACAGGGTGCACCTGGAAATAAATCTTCTAGGGTGCACCAGTGCACCCTGGCACACACTTTGAGAACCACTGCCTTAACCTGATGATAAATCTAGGTCATAACCCAGGACTGTGAACCAGAAAGTGCAGTGATTCAATCAATGGTGAAAGAGAAGGTGGATGGGGGATGCTGGGACTTGAAGGAGGAGAATTCTCAAGTCAATTCATTCCACAACTACTAAGTAGTCTCCAAATCCCACCCCAGGGTCCTCCAGTATGGGCAGCCAAGGGACTCTGCAAACTACTCAGACTTACCAGAGAGTCCTGAAGCTGTCCCATCTAGGTCACCAGGAATGAAACCAGAAATAATGTATTGGTGCTTCCTGTCACCACTTGAACCAAATAAGTAGAGCCAGTTATTGGATCTTTATGGGAGCTTTATTCAGATGGCTGGCGATCTGAGGAGAGAGGAGTCATGTACCTTAATAAGCCATCTCATCCTTTATTCCAAATAAACTTTTTTATAAGGAGAAGAAAAAGATAGATAAGGGTTTTGAAATTTCAAGGAAGAGTTAATCAGATCATAGTCAAAGTTAATTGGATCATAGTCAGGGGGCGTTTCATCCTTGGAGCATAAAGACTGCTTGCAGGTCTCCTGGGACATGAAAATGGATTACTTCCCATCTCCTGGGGCACAAAGGTGGCTGGTTTACAGGTGGACTCCTATAGCACAAGTGTGGGTTGCCTGCAGATCTTATTAAGTCATGTAGGCTCTTTCAGGAGTCCCAGTTGCTGAAATAAAGCTTTTACTTGCATTAACCATTAAGCCTATTGACTATAACTAGAGTCACTATTACACAAACTAAAGTTTTAACTCTAGAATTCATTCTATCACGGTCTATTATTCTTATTAACATATTTCTTTAGAGACTGAAGTTTAGACAAAGAAGTGTTGGTGCTACTTTTCAGTTGCTCACACCCAACTCTTTAATTCTTAAAAACATTGTTATTTCAGAGATTAGGCAAGTATTTTCTATGAATTATTCCAACCAGTTAAGCATCTGTAAGGAAATAACATGCTTGCAATTCAGTAAATTCACAGTTTGTAGAAGAATGTGGCAGAATCCACCCTGGAATGCATATCGTTTATGCTAGTTTAACTAAATATTTGGATCTTTGGCCCCAGACTGCATCTTCTTTCCAGTAACCAATTATCAGGATACACGCATCCCTTGATTTTAGACTGCCCTAGAGTCTACAATTTGCTTAATTCTTCAAATAAGAAAACCACTTGGAGAATTACTTCTTGTTGCTGCGTAATATCAGATTTTTATTAAAAAGATAACTATAAATTACTAAATATTTTCATGTATCATATAAACACTTTTTTATCTTAGGAGCTATAGCTCATCAGTTTCCAAAACCACTTTTTGAAATGTATAATCATATTATTACTGTATTTGTTTTAATAATTTTAAGAATTAAAAAAAGACAAATTAAAAATAAAAATCACTTTCTGTATCACTTGGTTTCTTGAATCATGCTGATAGGATGTTTTCAATTGTGTCTTTATATATAAATTTGCTCAAATCATAAAAGAGATTTACAGTATTGAGTCTCCTACCCTTTTCTGGTTAGCTAAATTCTATTTCCAGGAGAATGCCAGGAACTGGTTTAATTAAATTAAGTAGTCAAAGCTAATCTGTGCCAGGTAAATGGATTTTGCTAATTGGTTTATCCCAATTTAGACAACCTCAGAAGCTGGAGATAGCATTGCCTTACCTCCATCCCATTCTACAATGAAGGTGTGGTAGACTACATAATTGTAGTAGAACCATTATGTCCAGCACATCTGCATTGTCAGTATTGAAAGTATATCACTGAGGGAATTTTTCCCATGAATAAATAGTACTGAAAAATTAGAAAGTCTAAATAGAAAAGATAAGTTATTTTCTATTGCTTGAGACAATCCTTTTTGAATTTCTTGTGCTTCTGCCTCTCAAGTACAGAGGCTTGAGTACTGCCTTTGTTCTAGACTACCTTTCAAGGAGGTTTAAATGGAAAATTACATTGAAAGATCAGTGTCTCCTGTGGCAAAGATCAGGCAGGCTTATTGTTCATTGTAAAAAACATGGGTTCCCTATACTTGGGGTCTTCCATAATAGCCTGCTGTATATTTAGGCATCATCTGGCCTGCTTTGCAATTCTCTGTGGAATTACAGAGGGTTAATAGTATACTAGATGTTAACTACTATATACTCATAGCTTAGAAAATAAGTCATTAATAGGGATTTTCATCTTTGATTCATGTTCTTCCAAGTGTAAGGAGTTAAAGAGTTCAGTAATAATAATTCTTAGCAAGAATTAATAGCCCGTCTTATGAACAATATACTCTTTGCTTTATGTCTTTCCAAGGAATGTAGGGAGTTGTTTTGCAGATAGATTTCCCAAGGACTCAAGACACCAGTGCCCTGGAGACAGTTAAAGAACATCTATAAGGCCATCGCTTATGTCAAGCAAGTATTCTGGTGGACATTCCTGCATGTTAGATCCCGAGCATCTGAGTTCTACACGCTCAATAATTAATTACTAACCTCCCGAGAAGTATCTATATAAACTGGCCTGTCAGCTGAAACTGTTAAGGCAGTTTTTCAGACCAAGTCCTCTGCCTTCTCACGTTGCTGGCAATCTTGATTAAAGACGCTCTTATACCTACTCAGCCCCTATCTTGTGAATTGGCAAAAAAAAAAAAAGGGCAACATGAACCCCAGCTTGTTCCAGTAACAGAACTGGAGATTTGGGAACTGGCACAAATGCTAATACTTTGGTTACTGATATTGTTGTGAGTAATAAATGCTTGATAGACTCAAACTCAAGAGTTTCCTGTCTTCTATCAGCATCTGTGAACCTGTGGCAGACTAGTAACTTGGTTGTTGTTAAATTACCCACAGGGTAAACTTTACACTCTTCACAGTTCTTAACAGTGAAATATGGTTAATATGTGAAACACAAATATTTTACTTCAAATTTTCTTGCAACAGGTAAGTCAAACTTAAAACTTCTACTAGAATTGCTATATGATAGCCTTGGAATGATCATATTTGCTGATTTTTCTGCACTGATAGTATGTCCTGGAAACTGCTGCACCAGATAAATCACTCTCTTCTACTGCAGAATAAATTTCAAATCCAAGATTTCTTCTATGGAGTTCACACCACACCTATACTATCATTTAATTCTTTGCTCTGAAACATTAGAAAAAGAAAAATCCTTGCAGACAATTTCATGCCACATTTAGACTCTTTTCCCAAGCAAAGCCTTAGCAACACTATAGGCTTGTTCTAGTTAATACTTTATAAATTAGCAATGGGAGCACTTTGAGGTCAACTTTGTGTTTCAGCAATACAGTACTTACCTTGCTTTGTATGTAGCAGTGCACAACATAATTTCTTCGGTATATTTTAGAAACAACTGACCTGGAGTTTGATTGTACCTGAATTCAACTACATAAGCTTATTTATAATTTTAAATGACTGATCTTGCATTTTTTTCATTTAATACTCTAATACCATACAAGTTGGTTTATGTTGTTAAAGTTACTGTGACCATTCTTACTCATATAATAAAGATAAATTAGATTTGGCTTGCTTATGCTGTAATTCCCTTTTTCATAAAACAAATGTGAAACCGTTTCTCTTTGGGTCCTTACATGCTGCCCTCTGAACTCTTTCTCTGTTTTACCTCTGTTCCTCCTTAGTGCAAACTTCCTTGAAGGTTCCTAGTGACCTCCTGCCTACACAGTTCTTTCCCTTCAAATATCAAATTTCAGAATAATTTACACAGTGTGAATTATTAATAATGTTTTTAGTGTAATCATATTACATCTCCCTTCATACACTGCTCCCCATTCCCCTGGCCTTAAGTATGACTACCGTATTTCTCCATGTATAAGACACATACTTTTTCGAAGAATTTGGGGTCTAAAAACTGGGTGCATCTTATACAGTGGTTGTGGTACTTCAATTGCCCTAGATGGAACTGAGGACAAGGCAATATATGAAGATAGTGATTCGTCATCAGACACAGATGAGGACAAGCTAATGGATGGGAGTTTTGACAGTGATGAGAAGTTGTATGAATTTTATGATGAATAAAACTTGAGTTCAATAACTTTATGTAACACTTTTTTTTTTTCAAATTTTGGGCCCCAAAATTAAGATGCATCCTATACATAGGAGTGTCTTATACATGGCAAAATAAAGAAGTTAATGCTAAAAACTCAAACTATAAATATCAGAAAATTAAAAGAGGAGTGTTCAGGATCCGAGAAATATCTCTGGTACCCAGAAACTACAAGATATAACCTCTATTTTTGTGTGTGTGTGACAGAGAGAGAGAGAGAGACAGAGAGAGGAACAGACAGGGACAGACAGACAAGAAAGAAGAGAGATGAGAAGTATCAATTCTTTGATGCAGCTCCTTAGTTATTCATTGATTGCTTTCTCATATGAACAAGAAAGTTTTGGGGAGGAATGAAGCTTTTTCTTTTTCTTTTTTCCTGAAGTTAGAAGCAGGGAGGCAGTCATACAGACTCCTGCATGCGCTCAACCGGGATCCACCTAGCATGCACACCAGGGGGCAGTGCTCTGCCCATCTGGGGTGTTGCTCCATTGTGGCTGGAGCCCTTCCAGTGCCTGAGGCCAGGCCATGGAGCTGTCCTCAGCGCCTGGGTCAACTTTGCTCCAATGGAGCCTTAAGCTGCAGAAGGGGAAGAGAGAGACAGAAGGGAAGGAGAGGGAGAAGAGTGGAGAAGCAGATGGGTGCTTCTCCTGTGTGCCCTGACCAGGATTCAAACCCGGGACTTCCACATTCTGGGCCGATGCTCTACTGCTGAGCCAATCGCCAGGGAGCATTTTTTTTTTAACTGTCATTTTACTTGAGGGGAAACTAACATTCCTTGTATGGAAACAAACAAACAACCCCACTGCCCCCCCCCCAAAAAAAAAAAAATCCAGAGTTTTTCTATTGATTTGTGCTACAGGACCTTATGGTGCCTATTTACTAGGCAGGCTCACCACCTTCTCATTTCTTTACAGAAAGCCATATTTTTACCAGGTAGGCTCTCCAGCCAGCCACCCAGCAGTTGGAACACTTGCTCTTGGAACTAAAAATTCAGCTTTTGATAACTTCTGAGAGAACATGTCCTGTCACGTGTCTTGTGTGCTCAATAGATAATGTGATTCAGTTACTGGCAAAGGTCAACACAAATATGAAATGAAATGATCAGTTTTCAGGTATGCAACTTAACCGAGGTCATTATTGGAGGGACACCACAGTGTAAGAACTTAGGGCACAGGCTCTGGGGTGGAGATTCACACCCCAGATATGTCATTTGTTAGCTGTGTGACTTGGGGCAAGTCACCCAACGACTCTGTGCCTCAGTTTCACCTAGTATAAATTGGAAACGAGAACAACTACCTGATAGAATTGCCACGAGGACTCTATGAGTTAGCATATATTTAGTCTTTAGTATAGAGCAAAATAGAGTGTGTGTCAAATGATAATAATGAGAAAAGTAAGAATTAACTATAGAGATGAATGTTATGAATATGAACTAGATTCCCAAAAAAAGCATAGTTGTAAACCAAGAATTTTTAAGATAAAGAAACATTAATATTGATATATCAACATTTATTGATGCTTATAATAAAATATAGTCTTGCCTTCTTTGAGTTTACAAGAATAAACAAATTTATATTAGAGACATTTACAGTTCTTCAGAATGTAATAAAAATGAACAAAAATGTTTTAAATTTGTTGATAATTCCCATATTACTCTTGTCTTTTATCTGAATAAGACAATATTCAATTTTACATACTTATCACTGCACTACATAGACTACAAATGCCCAGTAAATCCCATAGATGTTAATGGCTACTCAGGCATAGATGCAATAAATAATTACAGAGATATCTTGTATTTAAGACACTATTTATTGACATGTCTTCCTCTGAACATTGGAGAGCACGCAAAGTGATTTATGCACAGAAACTTGAAGGAAATGCTCTCATAGTAACTTTTAGAATATTTTGAGAATACTGCAAATACATAGTTTTAAAGTGCTTTCTATGGTAAAGTTTTCTATTTCTTTTTTATCTTTTTTTTTTTTTTTATCATGTAAAAGCACATGGGGCAAACCAATCCTCTGGAGAAACTCCTTAGTTCATCTCATCAAAAACAGTAAGAGGATGCGGATGTTCTTTTTATAATAAAGCAGACAAAATGTGATGTGTATTAATTATGGTTATTAAATTAACTTTTGTTAAAGAAAAGATTAATTTTAATGCTTTTTTAGTAGAACAGCCTTTTATTACTTTTAACTAACTCTAAACATTTGCATAGTAGAAAATTAGTTTCGTTTAATAAGAGCAGTTATTAAATAGAGTCAAGCAATAGTTTTGTATTTAAAACTAACCAGAGGTATCCATTTTTGTAAGAAAACCTAATATATGAAAGTTCTTACTTGCAAAAGAGATGAGCCAGAGGGTGACAAGTTGTGTTCCAAGTGGTTTTTTTTTTTGCTTTGTGTGAGTCAGAAAGAGGGACATATAGGGACAGATAGACAGGAAATGAGTGAGATAAACATCAGTTCTTGGTTGCGACACCTTAGTTGTTCATTGATTGCTTTCTCATATGTGCCTTGACCACGGGCCTTCAGCAGACTGAGTAACCATTTGCTGAAGCCAGTGAGTGACCTTGGGTTCAAGCTGGTGAGCCTTGCTCAAACCAGATGAGCCCGCACTCAAGCTGGCGACCTCAAGGTCTTGAACCTGGGTTCGCTGTGTCCCAGTCCAACGCTCTACCCACTATGCCACCGCCTGGTCAGGCCCAAGTGATTTTTCATTTTCAGTAGTACCTCTCTGGTTACATTACTTGCAGACCAATCTTCTCAACACAGTTTAGTGGGCAAAGAAATGTAAACATTAATTGTTACATGTCACTGCTAATAATAGTTCAATTGTGTGTGAAGTTGTAATGTAAGTCAATGGAAATTTTTGATTTATAAAAGCTCAATTTGTATATTACATGTATTAAATAAAATGAAAAAAAAAACCACTTCCTTTTATGCTTCTTTAAAATCAAGTTTGAAGGACAGAACAAACCTTGGGATATGCTGAAGAACTTGGAGTTATTGAAGGGAAAGGGAAGTATTGGGGGTTGCCCCTCCAGCCACAGTTAGTACTAGTGTCAGAAATTTAGGTGACTATCAGTAGACATATTTGGCCAAATATGTCCTTTTTACATGTTTAGAAGATGTGCTTATTTTTTGTGTGATGAAAAAAGTTGATGCCAAAAAGTTAGTGATATTATTAATAAATGGCCGTTTAACAGGTTGCATGATGAAAACAATTTCTTATCTGCTTGACAGAGATCTCAGCCAGAAAAAAAAAATGTACTGGATGAAGAAGTATCAATATAAAAACAATTTTTATAACTTGTACATAATAACTCGGTTGTTCCACATACACATTCAATTGTATAAAACAGTGGTCCCCAACCTTTTTTGGGCCACGGACTGATTTTTTTTTTTTTTTTGTATTTTTCTGAAGCTGGAAACGGGGAGAGACAGTCAGACAGACTCCCGCATGCGCCCGACCGGGATCCACCCGGCACGCCCACCAGGGGCAACGCTCTGCCCACCAGGGGGCGATGCTCTGCCCCTCCGGGGCATCGCTCTGCCGCGACCAGAACCATTCTAGCGCCTGGGGCAGAGGCCAAGGAGCCATCCCCAGCGCCCGGGCCATCCTTGCTCCAATGAAGCCTTGGCTGCCGGAGGGGAAGAGAGAGACAGAGAGGAAGGAGGGGGGGTGGAGAAGCAAATGGGCGCCTCTCCTATGTGCCCTGGCCGGGAATCGAACCCGGGTCCCCTGCACGCCAGGCCGATGCTCTACCGCTGAGCCAACCGGCCAGGGCCCACGGACTGATTTAATGTCAGAAAATATTTTCACTGACCGGCCTTTAAGGTGGGATGAATAAATGTATCACGTGACCAAGACAAGCGTCAAGAGTGAGTCTTAGATGGATGTAACAGAGGGAATCTGATCATTTTTAAAAAATAAAACATCATTCAGACTTAAATATAAATAAAACGGAAATAATATGTTATTTATTCTTGCTCTGCAGACCGGAACCAAATGGTTCACGGACCGGTACTGGTCCACGGCCTGAGGATTGAGGACCACCGGTATAAAAGTTAAAATTAAGCTTAAAACCTATGAGAATGAGAACCTAATAACATGATCACTATTAACATTAATAATTATAGCTGAACTAAACTATATAACAGAGGACTAGCACAGTTAAATTTTGCTTTATCAGACGAGATCGGGTGTGTTCAGGGTGGTATGGCCGTAGAATAAATTTTGCTTTATCAACCGATATTTACTATACTCCTGTGGCCGTAAAATTTTTAAGTTTTCTTAAGTTTCATTCCAAGGCTAGCATAGATTTCCTTGTACACTCAAGACTACCTCAGCTCTTGCAGAAAATTTTAATTGCTGCACCTAAACAAGGAAAGTAGAAATATATGTCTGTGCAAGGTTCTTAGAAACCAGTCTTAGTAAGTATTCTTTTTAGAAATATATATACTTACAGTTATCATAGTTTTGAAATCCAAAATCAGAATACATGGTCTTAAAATATGATGATCAGCTCGTTTCCATGCACAAAACTGAGTAGTTTGAATGCTAAAAGCAAAATTTCAAGGTAGACTATCATCCCTAATCATTTTATTCCTATATTCTCTCAGAAAATGGATATATTAAATATATCAGGTCTAAAGGTCATTAATTATTATAAGGTCAATTTCATTTGCTTGTAATGTTGAATTATTAGGAAAATAGTAAATAATATTAGATTTGACACCAATCTTTCCCATAATTGATACTTAATGTTTCCAAAATTTTTTCAAAACATTTTAGATAATTCTCAGATTGTGTTCCTCTACCTACTGTTTTTTTAGAATGTCGTTTGATTCCTTAATTATAATTAGATCAGATTTATACTAAGTTCATAAAGTAAAATAAATATGATTTTAAAAGTAAAATAAAAAATTGAATTGTTAATTTGGTAATCATTAAATTGTCCAAAGCATTCCAGTAAAAGATGACTAAAAGGAGAAAAATTAGAAATCTTAAAACAGTAGAAATTACTTGACAATTGGTTTTTCTTCACAATTAAAACCAATACTGTAAATGAGGCCATGCATGTCCAAACTGGACTGCTCTTTCAAATGAAATTGATTATTTTATGGTTGTTATTTTGTACTGTTTGCAGTAGATTTTATCATTGTTCCCAATTATTTATACTCCATTTCTCTGAAATATTATATATTCCCACCATTGCCATGACATAGTGCCTCTCTATCAGAGGAAGCTAGTCCCTATTCCATTGTTTCCTGATTTAGGCATAAGACTTTCTTTGGCCAATAAAGTGAACAGGAGCAATGAACCCAGGAGGCATTCTGTGTTGAGAGTCTTGCTCTCATGTCCTTCTGTCTAAAAAACAGTATGTCCTGGACAGAAGTTGCTCTTCAGTCTGGATCCCTAAATGAAGATGGTGCTCGAGAAGGGCAGAATTGTCACCAACCAGAAAAGCAAAACTTTGTAGCTATTTTAGAATGAGCTATTACTGCTGGCAAACAAATTCTTAAATATCTATATAAATGAAAAATGTTCCTTTAAATACTGTGGGAATCAGTCTCCAAGACAGCCCCTATCGATAATGATTGTTGTCTCCTGCTGTGAATCCCTGTGCATCCCCTTCCACATTTAATAGGACCTATTCATGTAACCCGTAAGATATTGCAGAGAAAAAAAAAAAAGAATGTGACTTCTAAGACTCAGTCATAGAAAACTTCTATTTTTCTCATTCTTGGGTTACTTTTTATAGAGGAAGCCAGCTACCAGGTCATGAAGACATTCAAGCATACACCCCTGAGAAACAGATGGAGACCTCCGTCAGTAGCCAGCACCTGTTTACCAATCACGGTGCTGAGCTGTTTTGGAAGCTCATAATTTAACCCAAGAAAATATCGTGATGGCAATATTATGAAAGACCCCAAGTCAGACCCACTCAGCAATTCCTGAGTCACAGAAACTGTGAGATAATGAATGCTTGTTGTTGTTTTTTTTTAAAGTCACTAAGTTTTAATGTAATTTGTAAAATGGCAGTAAATCACTAACAAAAATAATGTCTCATATTTCTATCACTTGGTATGTAGTAGTACTTCCCATCAGACCATTTCTTTGACTGAAAACAAGCCTAATGTAACATAAGGCCATCTGCTTGGAGGCACTGGACAGCTGCTACGGCCACCACGGTGTGAAGTGCCAGGAGTCCAGAGAAGAGGCACGGGTGGATGAACACTAGCCAGCCCACCTTTCCCTTGGGAAATCTGCTTATTCTGCATATAAAGCAAATGTCTGAGAACTTGATATTTGTTAGGCAGAGGAGACTAAGAAACTTGAAAAGTTTTTGGTGGACTTATACAGTGGTAGAAAGACTTGGGCGGTCAAGATCCTGGTCAGCAGGGAAGACAATTTAGGCTGACACATAACCAGTGTTCTCTCAAAAGATTTGTCAAATTCTGAAGTTGTGTGGGGCAGGAATCTACATGCCTGGGCAGAAATATCCCACCAACCATGGTGGAGCTTCTATTGTATCAGTCTGTGATCTGACGACACAGAGATGAAGGGTCAGTACTTATAAGGGAAAAGGACTGGTTCGAACACTAGCTTTCAGTTGGAATTTCTGGAGAGTTGAAGCAAACCAGAGATAGAGGGAAACTTGCCAGAATTTCAACACAGACTCAACTCAGTTCAGCTTCTAAATGGATTAAGGTGATAAAGACTCTATTTTATCTTCATAGCTCAGAAACACATGACCATCCAGAGCCGTTCTTTAGGAAATATTTGAGGTAAACAAGACAGAGGCAGCAACAGATGACTCTGGGTGGGTTTTTCTTTTCTTCTACTTTCTAACAGTCTTTTGTTGCCTTGTTTAAAAAGGCCTCGCCTCCTCTAGGAAAATTATCACAGTACTCAGTTTGATCTTTTTAAATTTTTTAAAAGATTTTTATTTATTCATTTTTAGAGAGACAGGAGAGAAAGAGAAAGAGAGAAAGAGAGAGAGAGAGAAGAGGGAGGAGCAGGAAGCATCGACTCCCATATGTGCCTTGACCAGGCAAGCCCAGGGTTTCAAACTGGCGACCTCAGTGTTCCAGGTTGATGCCCTCTATCAGGGGTCGGAAACCTTTTTGGCTGAGAGAGCCATGAACGCCACATATTTAAAAATGTAATTCCGTGAGAACCATACAATGACCTGTGTACGTTATGCATTATCCAATAAAAATTTGGTGTTGTCCCGGAGGACAGCTGTGATTGGCTCCAGCCACCCGCAACCATGAACATGAGCGGTAGGAAATGAATGGATTGTAATACATGAGAATGTTTTATATTTTTAATGTTATTATTTTTTTATTAAAGATTTGTCTGCGAGCCAGATGCAGCCATCAAAAGAGCCACATCTGGCTCACGAGACATAAGTTCCTGACCCCTGCCCTATATCCACTATGCCGCCACAGGCCAGGCAGTTTGATTTCTTTTAGAACACTAAACCATTTTAATTATTTATATTTGTTTATTTTATTTTTGTTTGTATATCCACTTAATATGTAAATACCATAAAATAAGAAATGTACTTGTCTTCAAGCACATATAAATCAAGAACAAATACACATAAAACAAAAAGAACAATAGCAAAAATAATTGACTAATTAGAAATAAAATACCACAGTGCTACTTTCTAATTCACTAATTTTCTCTTTAAGAAAGTCAAGTCTAAAATTTATCTTATTAAGGAATTTAAGGATAGTAGTATTTTAAAAATTGTATATAATTTTACTTTTAGAATCTGCAGTTGTTGTGTTCACTTTATATCCATCTGTTCTTGATTTGTGTTGCCTGTGGGAAGTCAGGTAGATCTCCTGCTTCCATAGCATTTACATTTTATTTGGAGAAGCAAGTAAGAATTAAGTAAACAAATATATGAATGTGACTTTATAATTTCAAAAGATAATTAGCGCTTTGGAGAAAATCCACCTGGGCAGTGCGATGATTCGCCTGGAGAAAGGGAGGAACGTCATGTAGGGAGACAACAGAAGAGTCTTACAAACCTGGAGAAGAAAACAAAATCCTTTCAGAGACCTGCAGCCAGGACCTTTCCCAAAGCTCCCTTGACTGTCTCCTCTCAGACTCACTGCCCTTAAGCTTACTCATCGCCGGTGGGAGTGTACTGCAGCAAGCTTGTCCTGTCCATAACCCAAGCTCCATTCTTCTTAAGGATATATAGAAAGAAAGAAACAACCATTTTTGTAAGAGGAAACAATCTGCAGAAAGTCTGTCCACAAGATCAAGCACTGTTTATGCACAGAAGTTCATCAACAGACAGAAAGGATGGTCTCCATGGCATAACAGGAGATACTTGTATAATCAAAACTTTAATTTAAAAAAAATTTTTATTTTTTTTTTAATTTTTCTGAAGCTGGAAACGGGAAGGCAGTCAGACAGACTCCCGCATGAGCCTGACTGGGATCCACCCGGCTTGCCCACCAAGGGGCGATGCTCTGCCCATCTGGGGCATCGCTCTGTTGCAACCAGAGCCATTCTAGCGCCTGAGGCAGAGGCCACAGAGCCATCCTCAGTGCCCGGGCCAACCCTGCTCCAATGGAGCCCTGGCTGCAGGAGGGGAAGAGAGAAACAGAGATGAAGGAGAGGGGGAGGGGTGGAGAAGCAGATGGGCGTTTCTCCTGTGTGCCCCAGCCGGGAATCAAACCCATGACTCCTGCATGCCAGGCCGACGCTCCACCACTGAGCCAACCGGCCAGGGCCTATTTAAAAATTTTTTAATCCCTCCCTGACATACAAGGTGAACTGAACCCTAAACATGAGGGCAGTATTTTCCAGTATTTTCTTCATTCCTGGAAATAAGGGACAACAGTAGTTAAAAATACAGATTCCTAGTCCCCAGTCCAGATATAATGGCCCTGGGTAAGGGAGGAGGGGTGGAAGCTAAGAATCTATATTTTTGACAGACATCCTAAATAAAACTGATGCAAATTAAGTTTAATAACTATTATCAAATGGTGACTTCTCTTATTTTAAGCCATCTGCCTTTCACATTAATGTAACCACACAGGAACTTCATACCCCTGATGTGACTTATTCCTCAATTAAAGCCAGTTCTGTCCCATGTGGAAGTACCATGACTCAGTGCCTCCTTTTGATCATATCTTTCCACCTGTGCACATACTGCACCTCCAGTCCCTTAATCACTAAGCTCTTAGGACATCAGTTTCTGGTCAGCACCAAACTGTCTTAAAACAAAGTCTTAAAGTCTGTTGACCAAGAGAACAGTTTTAGTCAACTTGAAGATAACAACTTCTATATATTTATTGATTGATTGATTGATTTTTAGATGAGAGAAGGGGAGATTGAGATACAGATTCCCTTATGTGACCTGACCATGTGACCTGACCGGGGTCCAGCCAGCACCCAGCAACCCCGTCTGGGACTAATGTTTCACTAACAAGCTATTTTTATTTTTTTTATATTTTTTTTTATTTTTTTTTTTAAGATTTTATTTATTCATTATAGAGAGGGGAGAGAGAGAGAGAGAAGGGGGGAGGAGCAGGAAGCATCAACTCCCATATGTGCCTTGACCAGTCAAGCCCAGGGCTTTGAACCGGCAACCTCAGCGTTTCCAGGTTGACGCTTTATCCACTGCGCCACCACAGGTCAGGCAACAAGCTATTTTTAATGCCTGAGGCTGTCATGCACCAATGGAGCCATCCTCAGCATCCCAGGCCTCTCTTGAACCAGTTGAGCCACTAGCTGTGAGAAGGGAGGTGGGAGAGACGGGGGACTGGGGTGAGAAGCCAATGGTCACCTTTTCTGTGTGTCCTGACTGGAATGGAACCCAGGACATTCATATGCCAGGCCATCACTCTATCTACTGAGCCACCAGCCAGGGCTGAAGATGATATCTTGACCTCAGTTGTGTTTCAGCCCCAGACCCATGAAAACTGAATGACAGTGTGGACCACATCCTCATGAAACAAGACAGAACAAAGCCATGGTTGACATCAGGACCTGATACAACAATCAACTACCTGCTACCCTGGCCCTAACCAGTCTGCAGAGCCCACACCCAAGCTCCCTTAGTCCTCATGACTAATGATTTTTCTCCTATATTAACTAGAAGCCATCAGGGATCCAGGTCTTTGACCACTGACTCACCCCTGTCTCAGGGTGTGGCACCGTTTCCTTAAAAAAACTTTTACTTTGTTTGCTTTCTGTGTTTTATCGGGCTTTGATGTGGACAGGAAAATGAATCCCTTCCATTCAATGACATTAATATTCTATAATCTAAACTTTATATAGACTAGATAAAAAAGATTTAATTAAGTAATAAAATGATTATGGTAAATTAACAAAAAATTCAAAAGTTTAAATTGAGATAAATTATAAAATAGTGGATCACTCAGCTTTCTTATTAGAGCTTTAAAATGCTATAAATTAGATAAAGAGGACATCAGTAATAAAAATAGAAATTATTTACATCCTATAGTCTTCTGATGAATGCAACATCCTTACTAATTTCCTTATGGGGTATTTTATACCATATTCAAGTTTCTTTATAGATGACAAATTAAAGGGTAAGTATTAGAAATACGTGCTGGTAGATTTAATTCTCAAATAAGCCAACAATAATGTAAAACAGAGACTTTGATGTTTTATCCCTTTATGGTAAGATTTTTAAGTTTTGTGCTAAATTTATTTTTCTGAGAAATTACTGTGTGCCAAATATGAAGTAATCCTCAGTGAATAAAAGCAGACCCATAACTTCTCCCAAAGAGTTTATGTTCTACTAGAGGGACACAATCATCAATAAAATTACAAATGAACCTACAATTATGAATTGACTTCATCCACAGTAAATTCTAATTTTTTTATGAACTCTGATCAAAGGATATTTAAAATAATCAGAGCCTTCTTTACAACAGAAATTACTGCAAGGATTGACTTAGTTTATTTACCTCTTGAAAGTGTCATTTAGTTTACCTATAAGAATATTTAGGGTGTGTGTGTGTGTGTGTGTGTGTGTGTGTGTGTGTGTGTGTGTGTGTGTATAATGTCCATGAAAAGATAATTTGACAAAGGACTTTGGAAGTAGCTAAAAACAGCAGCAAGACTGTGGCACTGATCACCCAGTGATTTTTCTAGAAATGGTCCTCTGTATTCCTGAGGGGTCTCATGGGTTAAGCATGTTATCTTGTTGGAGAGTGAAGCCATAGTCTTATCATTGTTCCAGATATTCCAGGAACAAGTTCTTTTAGCTTTTCCAAATGGGTAATTTCCCCAGTCAGTTTCAACTCCATCTTCTGAAAACAGGGCAACAGAATCTTTGTATGGGTGGAAAGACCACTGAGTGATAGATAAGAGAGAGCTTACAACCTATGAACGTCAGCAACTAGTCTATGGAGTTTCAGCTTTTGCAGAGGTGTTAACTTATTTAAATTCTGTAAAAGCATTGATTAATATTTTTTTAAATTGCATTTATTTCTTTATCAAATGTAAAAAGTTGGGACTTGGGCTGTTTATGTCTTAATTTCTTTCTGCAATACCAAACATATAAAACCAGAGAAAGTGATTAAAAATTCACAAGCATGCTATGGGGATGCTCCAGCTCTGACCAATCACTTTATGACCATGTTGACCCCATTTTCCATTCCCCCTCTTTATATGAAGAGACATGTTTCCCCCTTCCCTTGCTCCACCCACACATCCTAAATGTTACCTGGCTATTCAGGGAAAGCACTGGAATGGGATCTGATGTTTTTGTCAGCTAAGACAAAAACATTTGACACAACTCGTCAGATGACAGTGACTCGGGTGTTCTAGGCTGCCTTATGTAATGGGATGTGAAGGCAACGGTAAAAGCGAGATGGGGGGGAAAGTCCGGTTTTACCAATCCACAATTAAAAAAGAATTTGAAGCTGACAAAACACCTTTCAAACTTTGTCATACCCTGCTTCCTATGTGAAGAGCCCAGAGGGGAAGCAGCTGGAGAGGGATGTTGGGCTGAGCGTTGTTTGTGGTGTGCAGGTAATCGGGGCCGGCAACCGCTCTCTCTCCGTCTTCTGCGCAGCATGGTATTTGTATAATTTATTTCTTCATACATATTTCGTTATTATTAATCATCTTAAGTGAGTTGCATCTTTTAATGACATAGGGTTGAAGAAATAGACTGTGTCAGCGTGTGACGGTGCTGCACAGTCATCATTAGGGGGATTTATTATTTTGGAAGAAACAAGTTAAAAGACTCAGCTCAGTAGTCAAAAGTGCAATTTAGGGTTTATTGTGCAAAAATCTAAAGTGGAAAGAGTTCTTTGGAAACTGTTTAGCATACATGTAATTCAAACATCCTTCTTACAAGGCCTTCGGTGCATTCATGCCAGGACAGCAACGTTCTCTGCCCAAGTGAGTCCTTTCAAGCGTCGTAGTTCGAGGACAACATGAATACCTTGGCCATAGAAACTCACTGAAGCGTCCAACACTGAGCTCCGTATCGCTCCTGCAAATAGCAGAATTCTGGGAAGCCTCCTTTTACTCCCTTCAGAGGCAATTAATGATTTTGAATATACCCGGAGATTATTAATTCTGGGAGCTACCTCCTAGCTGCAGGTCAAATTTCACTTTGGTCAGGCTGAAAAAAAAAAAAAGAAAAGAAAAAGAAAGAAAGAAAAAAGGGATTTAAAAATGTAGCAATTTTTTACTTTAATATATTTTGCCTGCAAACCGTTCTAGTGTCCTTTGGCAAAGAAAAATTTTCAGTCTAGGGAGCTTAGACATGTATCATATGAATATTACATTTTTACCTCAATTTAACAGTTTCAAACAGGGAAGAAATAAAAAGAGCTCAGAGAAGAGCCCATGCCAGGCAGGGTGGTTCGGTTCTCCGGAGCTACCTGGAGAGCTGGCCCGGCCCATGGGGATAGGGCTAGAGCACAGCAAGGGAGGCACCGTTTTCAAGGCTGTTGTGAGACCCTGCCCCCATCCCACACGTCCAGCATGGTCTCGGGTACTTTTGATTTCCTGGTTTGGGTCATCATTGAAGAATAGACAGAATATATCATCAATTTCATAAGGCAGCTTCACACTCTTAAAAAAAAAAAAAGTGGCTCTCTCACCTAAAATTTCAATGCATATTTCTTACTGGACTAGATAATAGGGTTTACTCTAAATCAATGTTCTCACTCCTTGCTGCACATTAGAATCCCACAGGGAACTTTTCAAACAGTGGAAATGTCCAGTTCCGTCCAGTATCTGATTTTAATTGATCTGAGGTGAAGCACAGAAAAATTTTAAAAGCTTTCTAGATGATGCTAATGTGCAAGCCATGATTGAGAGCGACTTAGAATAAGTATGGAAATTATCTTAATTTTCCAAATATACTTCATGTTCTACTTTATGCGTCTGAGGAAGGGCAGTCACTGATATGTTGCAATATCTTGATCCTCACTATAGAAAGTTTTGAGAGAATGATTCGTTTCCATTTTTTCCTTATTTTCTCCTTTTTAAGTGTTTTCTTTTCTTTTCCTCTTTTTCTCCAGTACACACATACACATATGCACAGGCATATACAAACACTTCTGATGTCATAATTGCACCTTTAAAAAACACCAACACACTGAAATTATATTATCTATGAAAGTGTATGTTACTTCTTTCAAAATAACCCAAAATTTGATTCTTTCCTTCACCAAGCAAACATTTTTACAGCATCATGGAATTAATTAATCAAGAGATGGGGGAAAAATTTCCTATCACATGACATGAGTAGGTGTTAATTGACCTCTTTTAGAAACAGTACCGTGCACAATACTGATGTACCTACCTAGAACGAAGCAAGACATTGAGGTAAATCTCACAACTAAGAACATATTTATTCAACTAAATAATGCTACTGATTGTAATAAACTTGGGTATTGTATTTGCTTGAAATATTCTGGTAATTTAATATATTTTTGAGAAAATTAAATAATCAGAAGTAATTTTAATAGCCAAAGCAAAGAGTAAAATATGTGTGGTTTATATTGGAGGGAAAAAAAATAAAATTTCTAGATTTGTGGAGAAAAAAAGACCTTTAGAAATCATCAAGTTTATTTGCTTTCATTTTACAAATAAGAAAAGTGAGGCTAAAAAAATTACCAGGTTTTTTTTCCCTTGTTATTTTTTTGCTTAAATTAAAAGCAGAAGCACCCTGGCTGGTTGGTTCGGTGGATAGAGCGTAGGCCTGTCATGTGGACATCCTGGATTTGATTCCTGGCCAGTGCGCATATAAGAAGCCACCATCTGCTTCTCTTCCCCTCTCTCTTCCCTTCTCTCTCTCCTCCTCTCGCATAGTCAGGGGCTCAATTGGTTGGAGCGTAGGCCAGGGTGCTGATAGATGGGTTGTGGGTGGATCCTAGTCTAGGCACATGCGAGAGTCTGTTTCTCTGTCTCCCATCTTCTCACTTAAAAGAGAGAGACAGAGAGAGGAGGGCAGGGGGAAGCAAAAGCAATTGGTTTCTCTAACAGACAAAAGTAAAGTTTAAAATTAGAGAGTATTATATTTAAGTGGTTTATTTTACTATAAGTCAAAATTCAAAAAAAATCTAAGTGTCTGTCACTAAATATTATATATATGATGAATTTTATACTAAGGAAAAATGAATGCAGACATCTGAGAATGTTAATATGAGAAGAATTTAAAATATTTGAAAATGTCTTACAACTCATGTGTATGAATGTGTTACCTGGACCTCCACACCTTGTAATAGAGAGAAGGTGAGTGCCTGATATTAGCCCCATTGTACCTACTGAACCCATCACAACATATCTGATCTTGAATGGATTTACAATAATAAATACTTTTAGCAAAAGTGTATACTAAAAATAAGTATTTGATTTAAAATCTATAATGATAAAATACATTTAATCACAAATATATTTAAAAATAGATTCTATCTTCTAACAAATACTAAAATAAAACAAGATGTTTGATATGTGATCATATGCTGATTTTTTCTCTTTCATTAATAGTAAATGCTCAAGAGTATGATACTATATTTTATCTTTTTTTTTTTTTTTTTTTTTTTTTGTGTGTGTGTGTGTGTGTGTGTGTGTGTGTATTTTTCTGAAGCTGGAAACGGGGAGGCAGTCAGACAGACTCCCACATGCGCCCAACCGGGATCCACCCGGCACGCCCACCAGGGGGCGATGCTCTGCCCATCAGGGGCATTGCTCTGTCACGAACAGAGCCACTCTAGCGCCTGGGGCAGAGGCCAAGGAGCCATCCCCAGCGCCTGGGCTATGTTTTGCTCCAATGGAGCCTCGGCTGTGGGAAGGGGAAGAGAGAGACAGAGAGGAAGGAGAGGGGGAGGGGTGGAGAAGCAGATGGGCGCCTCTCCTGTGTGCCCTGGCCGGGAATCAAACCAGGGACCTCCGCACGCCAGGCCGACGCTCTACCACTGAGCCAAATGGCCAGGGCTTATCTTTTTTTTTTTTTTTTTTTCTTTTTTTTTTTTTTTACAGGGACAGAGTCAGATAGAGGGATAGATAGGGACAGACAGGAACAGAGAGAGATGAAAAGCATCAATCATCAGTTTTTTGTTGTGGCACCTTAGTTGTTCATTGATTGCTTTCTCATATGTGCTATGACTGCGGGCCCTCGGCAGACTGAGCAACCCCTTGCTTGAGCCAGTGACTTTGGGTCCAAGCTAGTGAGCTCTTTTGCTCAAGCCAGATGAGCCTGTGCTCAAGCTGGAGACTTCGGGGTTTCGAACCTGGGACCTCGGCATCCCAGTCCAACGCTCTATTGACTGCACCACCGCCTGATCAGGCTATATTTTATCTTTTAATTGAACATTTTTATGTCTAAATGACAGAATCTTCAAATATATTGCTATCATAGTGAACATTATTTAAAATATTTTAAACACTATGCATTTCCAGGCAGAAGTTTTTATTTAACACATGAATAAAAGATATACTTGTATTTGTCAGTGAGATTTGGAGAAAGATTAAAACTGCTAAAAAACATTGTTTCTTGGATATATAATTCTAGAATATAGCTAGAAATACTTAAAATACCATAATAAAATAGTCTTAATCTTGGAGGGCAAAATAAGATGTATAAATAAGGTTAAAAGTTTCCCCAGACTCTGAGACACAAATGCTGAAATACTTTGGGAAATTCTAGAGTTAACTGGTGACTGGCACCTACAGAATCCTGAATTATTAATTTGGGTATGCAAATAGAATTAGAACCTTTGGAAAGTCCTGCCAATTAAGGTAGAAATAGCTCAGTATTCTTGGTTCATTTTGGCTTGGGTATAACCTTGATTGCATTCTGGAATACTTCCAGCAGCCCAAGAGAAGGCTAAAAGAAGCCTACCTCCCGAGAGGAATTGTAGCAGAGTCACCAAAAAATGGGCTTTGGGATCCTACAGATCTGAATCCACATTTAAACCCTAACTTCTTTAATATTTATTTTATATATTTTAGATTATTATTATTTTTTAAATTTTTAAAAATTTTAATTTATTGTGTTAACATGAATTGAAGTGTCCTACTCAATATAATTCCCTCTCCCCACCCCCTTGTAACCCATTGCCGGCCCCTTCGTCCTTCTCTTTTTGATTTGCTGTCCTGTTATCTGCATCTATGTGTTATGTATATATAATTTCACTAATCCTTTCACCTTTCACCTCTGATCCCATCTCCTCATTCCCCTTCCCTCTCACAGCTGTCACTCTGCAACCTGTGACCCTGCCTCTGCCTCGATTCCGTTCCCAGGTTCACTTTTGTTCACATATAAGTGAGATCAGATGATATTTGTCTTTCTCTGACTGGCTTATTTCACTTAGTATAATACTCTCCAAATCCATCCATGCCATCGCAAAAGGTAAGATTTCCTTCTTTTTCACGGTCTTGTAGAATTCCATTGTGTATATGTACCACTGCTTTTTAATACACTCATCCACTGACAGACAGTTGAGCTGTTTCCAGATCTTGGCTATTATAAACACTGCTGCAATAAACATGGAAGTGCATATCTTTTTTTGAATCAGTGATTTAGTATTCTTAGGATATATTCCTAAAAGTGGGATAGCTGAGTCAAAAGGAAGTTCCATTTTTAAATTTTTGAGGAATCTCCATACTGTTTTCCACAGTGGCTGCACCAGTCTGCATTCCCACCAGCAGTGCAGGAGGGTTCCCTTTCTTCCACATTCTCGGCAGCACTTATTATGTGTTGTTTAGTTAATGAGCACCATTCTGACAGGTGTGAGATGGTATCTCATTGTGGTTTTAATTTGCATTTCTGTGATGATGAATGACATTGAACATTTTTTCATCTGCCTATTGGCCATCTGTATGTCTTTTTTGGAGAAGTGTCTATTCATTTCTTTTGCCCATTATTTATTTAGTTAGTTAGTTAGTTAGTTAGTTAGTTAGTTAGTTAGTATTTTTCTGAAGCTGGAAACGGGGAGAGACAGTCAGACAGACTCCCGCATGCGCCCGACTGGGATCCACCTGGCACGCCCACCAGGGGCGATGCTCTGCCCACCAGGGGGCGATGCTCTGCCCCTCCGGGGCGTCACTCTGCCGCGACCAGAGCCACTCTAGCGCCTGGGGCAGAGTCCAAGGAGCCATCCCCAGTGCCCGGGCCATCTTTGCTCCAATGGAGCCTTGGCTGCAAGAGGGGAAGAGAGAGACAGAGAGGAAGGAGGGGGGGGGCGGTGGAGAAGCAAATGGGCTCTTCTCCTATGTGCCCTGGCCAGGAATCGAACCCAGGTCCCCCACACGCCAGGCCGACGCTCTACCACTGAGCCAAGCGGCCAGGGCCTCTTTTGCCCATTTTTTGATTGGATTGTTTATCTTCCTGGTGTTAAGTTTTACAAGTTCTTTATAAATTTTGGTTATTAACCCCTTATCAGAGGTATAGTATTGGTGAATATGTTCGGCCATTGTGGGAATTGTCTTTTTATTTTGTTCATGGTGTCTTTTGCTGTGCAAAAGCTTTTTAGTTTGATATAGTCCCATTTGTTCATCTTGTCCTTTATTTCACTTGCAGGTGGAGATATATTGGTAAAAATATTGTTACAAGAGGTATCAAAGGTATGTTTTCTTTCAAGATGGTTATAGTTTCATGACTTACATTTAAGTCTTTTATCCATTTTGAGTTTATTTTTGTAAATGGTGTTAGTTGGTGGTCTGGTTTCATTTTTTGGCATGTACCTGTTCAATTTTCTCAACTATGGCCTTGTAGTATAAGTTGATATGAGGAAGTGTGATACCTCCTATTTTATTCTTCATTTTCGAGATTGCTGAGGCTATTTGTGTCCTTTTTTGGTTTCATATATATATTTGGAATATTTGTTCTGTATCTTTGAAGTATGCCATTGGTATTTTAATAGGAATTGTATTGAATCTATAGATTGCTTTGGGTAATGTAGACATTTTAATGATGTTTATTCTTCCTATCCATGAACACGGTATATGCTTCCACTTGTTTGTATCTTCCTTGATTTCTTTTTTCAATGCCTTACAATTTTCTGAGTACAAGTCTTTACCTCTTTGGTTAAATTTACTCCTAGGTATTTTATTTTTTTGTTATTGTACAATAGTGAAGTGAATTGTTTCCTTAGTTTCTCTTTTAGACAGTTTATTATTGGTGTATAAAAATGCCACTGATTTTTTTGCCTGACCAGGCAGTGACACAGCGGATAGAGCATTGGACTGGGATGTGGACGACCCAGATTCAAGACCCTGAAGTCATCAGCTTGAGTGCGGGCTCATCTGGTTTGAGCAAAGCTCACCAGCTTGGACGCAAGGTCGCTGGCTTGAGCGAGGGGTTACTCAGTCTGTTGTAGCCACATGGTCAAGGCACATATGAGAAAGCAATCAATGAACAACTAAGATGTCGCAACGAAAAACTGATGATTGATGCTTCTCATCTCTCTCCATTCCTGTCTGTTCCTATCTATCCCTCTTTCTGACTTTCTCTCTGTCTCTGTAAAAAAAAAATGCCACTGATTTTTGAATATTACTTTTATATCCTGCTACCTTGCCAAATGCATTTATCAGGCCCATTAGTTTTGGACTGAGACTCCAGGGTTATCTATGTACAGTACCATGTCATCAGCAAATAATGCTAGTTTTACTTCCTCTTTCCTAATTTGGATGCATTTTATTTCTTCTTGTTGTCTGATTGCTGTGGATAGGACTTCCAGAATTATATTGAATAAGAGTGGTCAAAGGGGGCACCCCTGCCTTGTTCCTGATTTCAAGGGGATTGCTTTTAATTTTTGTCTATTGAGTATGATGTTGGCTGTGGGTTTGTCATACATGGCCTTTATTATGTTGAGGTATGTTCCCTGTACTCCCACTTTACTGAGAGTTCTGATCATAAATGGGTGCTGGATTTTATCAAATGCTTTTTCTGCATTTATTGATATAAACGTGATTTTTATCCACCCTTTTCTTTGTGTGAATTACATTGATTGATTTGCAAATATTGTACCGCCTTGCCTCCCCAGAATAAATTCCACTTGATCATGATGTATGACTTTTGTAATGCATTTGTGGGTCCAGTTTGCTAATATTTTGTCGAAAATTTTAGCATCTATTTTCTTTTTTTTCTTTTTTTTTTTTTTTTTTGTATTTTTCTGAAGCTGGAAACGGGGAGGCAGTCAGACAGACTCCGCATGTTCCCGACCGGGATCCACCCGGCACGCCCACCAGGGGGCGATGCTCTGCCCATCCGGGGCATCGCTCTGTCGCAACCAGAGCCACTCTAGTGCCTGGGGCAGAGGCCAAGGAGCCATCCCCAGCACCCGGGCCATCTTTTGCTCCAATGGAGCCTCGGCTGCGGGAGGGGAAGAGAGAGACAGAGAGGAAGGAGAGGGAGAGGGGGGTGGAGAAGCAGATGAGCACTTCTCCTGTGTGCCCTGGCCGGGAATCGAACCTGGGACTTCCGCAAGCCAGGCCGACGCTCTACCACCAAGCCAACCGGCCAGGGTCTTTAGCATCTATTTTCATCAGGGATACTGGTCTATAGCTTTCTTTCTTGGTAGTGTCTTTACTTGGTTTTAGAATGAGGATAATGCTTGCCTCATGAAAGGAGCTTGGAAGTCTTATCTCCTCTTGAATTTTTTGGAATAGATTGAGAAGGATAGGTGTTAGTTCTTTGTATATTTCGTAAAATTCACCTATGAAGCCTCTGGTCCAGGACTTTTGTTTGTTGGGATTTTTTTGATGACTGTTTCAATTTCATTTGTTGTAATCAGTCTGTTTAGGTCAGTGGTCGGCAAACTCATTAGTCAACAGAGCCAAATACCAACAGTACAACGATTGAAATTTTTTTGAGAGCCAAATTTTTTAAACTTAAACTGTATAGATAGGTACATTCCATATCGAGGTAGTGCCCACATGTGGTATTTAGTGGAAGAGCCACATTCAAGGGGCCAAAGAGCTAAATGTGTCTTGTGAGCTGCAGTTCACCGACCAGGGGTTAGGTTTTCTGATTCTTCCAGATTGAGTCTTGGGAGATTGTATGTTTCTAGGTATTTATCCATTTCACCTAGGTTGTTCAATTTTTTGGCGTATCAATATTCATAGTATTTTCTTACAATCCTTAGCATTTCTATGGTGTCAGTTGTTAGTTCTCATTTTTCATTTCTAATTTTATTTATTTGAGACTTCTCTCTTTTTTTCTTGATGAGTCAGTTTAAAGGTTTGTCAATTTAGTTTACCTTTTCAAAGAACCAGCTGTTGGTTTCATTGATCATTTGTTTTTTTTTTGTTTTGTTTTTTTTTGCTGCTTTGTCATTTATTTTTGCTCTGATATTTATTATTTCCTTCCTTGTACTTCTTCTGGGCTTTATTTGTTGTTATTTTTCTAGTTCTTTTAGATGAAGGGTTAAGTTGTTTATTTGAGCTTTACCTTGCTTCTTAAGTTATGCCTGTAATGCTATGAACTTCCCTCTCAGGACTGCATTTGCTGTGTCCCATAAATTTTGAGTTATTGTATGCTCATTTTCATTTGTTTCAAGAAAAATTTTTATTTCTTCCTTGATCTTGTTGTTAACCCATTCATTATTTAATAACATGGTATTTAGCCTCCAAGTGTTTGAATGATTTCCATTTTTCTATTTTAATTGATTTCTAATTTCATGCCATTGTGATCAGAGAAGATGCTTGATATGATTTCAATCTTCTTAAACTTACTGAGACTTGTGTCCTAACATGTGGTCTATCCTAGAGAATGTACTATGAGCACTTGAAAAGAATGTATATTCTGCTGCTTTGGGGTGAAATTTTCTGAAGATGTCTATTAAATCCAGTTGATCTAGAGTGTCATTTAAGGCCACTGTTTCTTTGTTAATTTTTTTGTCTGGAGGATCTATCCTTTGATATTAGTAGGGTATTAAAATCCCCTACTATTACAGTATTGCTGTTGTCCATCAAAATCAGCTTTATGTATTTAGGTGCTCTTATATTAGGTGCATAAATATTTACAATGGTTATATCCTCCTGTTGAATTGCTCCCTTTATCAGCATGTAGTGACCTTCTTTATCCCTTAATATAGCCTTTGTTTTAAAGTCTATTTTGTCAGAAATAAGAATTGCTACCCTAGCTTTTTTTTCATTTCCATTTGCATGAAATACTTTTTTCCATCCTTTCGCTTTCAGTTTATGTGTATCTTTTGTTGTGAAGTGGGTCTCCTGTAGACAACATATGTTTTCTTATCCATGCAGCTATCCATGTCTTTTGATTGGAGCATTTAATTCATTTACATTTAAGGTTATTATTGACATGTACTTATTTATCTTATTTATTTTCATTTTATTCTTTAAATCTACAATCTTCTTTTTCTAGATTCCCCCCCCCCCCCATTTTTCTTTTTATAGCAGGCCCCGTACATTTCTTGCAGTAGTGGTTTGATTGTAATGAATTCCTTGTTTTTGTGTGGGGGAGTATTTTTGGGGAGGGAGGGTCTGGGAAGCTTTTTATTTCTCCTCCAATTTTAAACAATAGTCTTGCTGGATAAAGAAGTCTTGGTTGTAGCTTCTTGTTTTGCATCACTTTGAATATTTCTTGCCAATCCCTCTGGCCTCAAATGTTTCTGTTGAGAAGTTGGATGTAAACCGTATGTTATGTAGGTAATTAACTGCTTTTTTCTTGCTGCTTTTAGTATTCTTTCTTTGTCTCTTAACTTTGGCACTTTAATTATGATGTATTTTTGTATAAGCCTCCTTGGGTTCCTCTTTAATGGGACTCTTTGTGCATCTTGAACTTGTGTGACTTTTTTCCTTCATCAATTTGGGGAAGTTTTTAACTGATTTCTTCAAACAGGTTCTCTATTCTTTGTTCATTCTCTTCTCCTTCAGGAACTCCTATGATGCGGCTGTTGCTTCTTTTCATATTGTCACAGAGCTCTCTTAGAATTTCCTCTGTCTTTTTGAGCCTCTTTTCTTTTTGCTTCTCTGCTTCCATGCTTTTGTTTATCTTGTCCTCTAAATTGCTGATTTGATCCTCTGCTTCATCCAGCCTGCTATTGATTCCTTCTAGTGTATTCTTCATTTATGATGTTGTGTTTATCATTTCTGACTAGTTCTTTTTTATGATTTCAATGTCCTTTTTGATGCTTGCTATCTCTTTATGTAGGTGCTCATTATGTCCATCCATTGTTATTCTAAGATCCTTGAGCATCCTAAAAATCATTATTTTATACTCTGCACCTGGTAGTTTGGTTACTCCCATCTTATTCAGTTCTTTTTCTGGGGATTTCTTGTTGATTCATTTTGGTTGCATTTCTCTGTCTGCCTATTTTGCCTGTGCATTAGGTAGTTCTGTCTGTCTTTGAAATTTTTGTAGTGTCTTTATGAAGATGGGCTCTGTAATATTGACCTCCAGTCCACCTGTTTTCCTTGTTCTAAGAATGTTTCTTGAGGGTACTATTTTCCCTCTTGTTGTATGTGAGTATTAGATGCAATTGGTCCTTTCATGGGTATGGTTATTCCTTCAGGCTACCTGGCTCTAAGGGTCAACCCTAATCATGTGTTTTACACACTGTGCAATGTTTGTCCTGTTGGGCATTTTATTCTCCACAGTGTCTGGTGCCTGCTAGACTCAACCTTTGAGCATGCTGCTTGTGTAGGCATTTGAGTCTAGGGTTGATGCTCTTTGCCACTCACTACCACTTGTTTTGGCTCTAGATCTTCTTGAGTTGGCATAAGTTGTTTTTGTAACCTGCTGTGGGTTACCAGTCTGCAGCTACTGCATTTTTTTCTGTTTGTGCCTGCTTTTTCTGTGCCTGGGTAGTGTGGGAGGGCCAATCTTTGCATAAGGATCAGCTTCCTCCTACTTAAAGATGATAGCAGCTCCATAAAAGCCCCAAGCTCTGTAAGATTTGTTTCCACTTTTCAGCTTCTCCTCCCCCTCTTGCAGCTGCCTGGTCTTCCCACAGAGTCTTCTGTAGTAAGACTGTAGTGGGGGCTCAGACTGGCTTCACCCAACCAACCCCTCTACAGGTTGTACACTTGGTGTGTTAGGGTCACTGAGGTTGTGAATACAACTTTAGTGGGACCCCCTACTTCAGGGATTTCTTGGTCAGGAGCTTAGTATGGGGAATGTGGCTCCTACTCCAGAGCTTAATCACTCAACCACTGATGGATACTCAAATTGTATTTCTCCCCAACAAGGTGAGCAGTAGGTTCAGACCAAGTGTGGTGGACAGTCACCTTTGCAGAAGTTCTTTCAGCTGATGAGACCCTGGTCTCAGGGAGGAAGACTGAAAAAGTCCTCTCCTGGGGCTGACTGTACCCCTCCTCAAAGTGGCTAAGCCCCTGAACCAGATCCAAGGATAGACTCACAGAGACTCACACATTAAATATCCACGATCCAAGCCTCTCTCCCTTACCCCTATGGAATCTATCCCTGCAGGGCAGGATATGCAGTGCCCAGGCCTGCTGACTGTGAAGCTCCACCCTATCCAATACTCATGAGCTGCTGTGCCAGTGCTGATTACAGAGAGTGGAATTTGACTCAGCTGGGCCAGGTGTAAGGAGTCTCTCCTTAGGATACCACTGTACCAAGGGTTGTTAGGTCCTGAACTGATGCTTTTCACAGCTGGCCTTTTGATGTGCCAGCCCTGGGCTTCCCAATCAGGAACCCAGAGCAGAGCAGTGGGTGACACTGCCTATGACTGGCCCTCAGCAACCTTCTTGGAGCTACAAGCAATCCAGAGTTTGTGGCTGCTTCTGCTGGACCCAGGTATACATGGAAATACCAAGCTGTACTCCTAGCCTGGCTTTTATCCACTCTGGTCTTGGAGAAAGGTCTGCTTAAATGGTCAAGTTTCCTTGAGTCCTGCCTCCTGTAGCCTCTGTCTGCTGGCTGCTTGTTGGGCTCCAGTGCTGAAAAACCCTCTGCTAGAGTCTAGCACCTGCAGCAATTCAGTGATTAGGAAGGGTGGTGGGTGTGGCTCTACCCCTCGGCCCCATGTGTCAGTCTGTCCAGACATTTTTCACAGACCTCAGTAGGGTGTGGCTCCAGGAGTTTGATCTGTGTGGCTTCTGAGACCCAGAGGTATGGTCTGACTGCTCTCCAGACAGTTTCTACTGAATCTCCTACGAGGTGGAAGCACCAGTCCTAGATTCGGGAGTATGTGGGGGAACGCTCTGGTCTCCACACCAGAAAACTGAGTCACTGACATGCCCTCTGCTTCCTGGCATCTCAAAATGACCTGTCACCTTGATTGAGGTAGAAAAGACTCCTGAGGCCAGAGCAGTTGCTTTTCCCCAGGCTGATGCCACTCAGAGGTAATTGCTCCACCCAAGAAAGATGGTGACAGTAGTACAGGAGAATGACTCAGCATAGGGGTTCTGGTGGCCATCCCCACAGTGTCTCTCCTGGGGCCTCTAACTTTACACTTTCCTCACACAACTCCAGTCTTCTCAGCTCTCCCCCATGAGAGCCCTGTATAAGTGACTGTGAATGAGATTTTTCTACGCAGGCCCTTTAAAATGACATCTGCATCTCAGTAAGCTCAATCTTCCTTTCAGATGAAAACCCTGCTCTTTTCACCGCCAGATGCCGTGTGGGCGCCTCTTCTAGGCTCTGGGGCTCTAGGCTGGGTCTCTGGGTGGGGGTCTTAGGACACACACCTTTCAGGCGACCCTACCCACAGTGAGAGATCCTCTGGACCCTCCGCAGCACCTCGCTCCTGGGAGCGGGGCAGCCCTTTCCACGTCTCTGCCCTTCCTACCAGTCTTGATGTGGCTTCTTCTGTGATCCTTGATTATAAACTCCTCTTCCTTTAGTCCAAAGTTGGTTTTTCAAGATAATTGTTCTTCAATTAAGTTGCAATCCAATTTGGTTCTGGGAGGTGGCAGTTGGAGCATCCTCCTACTCTTTCGCCATCTTGACCTTTTCCCCTAACTTTTATATTAATAAGCTTTGAGGTATTAGCTAATTTATTTCATCTCTCTAAGCCTTAGTTTTCTTGTGTGTTAAATAGTAACAGTAACATCTATTTAAAAAGGTGTTTTTTTGTGTGTGCTTTTTTTGGATGGGGAAAATAATATTATCTATATAGAAGACTCCACATAGTTCCAGTCTCATAGTAAGTGCAAAATGATATTCCTCCTTCAATAAGTGCCTCATTGGACCAGTAGTGTAGGCTGCATAATTTGTAGGACCCATGGGTTTTGTTTTTGTTTTCACAAATTATGTTCTAACTAAGAAAGATTAAAAATTTAAATCCAGCATAAACTTTACCATTCATTTTCATGAGGTGCAATGCCAACTCTAAATGAAAATATAAAAACATTTAATTCATATCTGGATTCATCTAAATGATACAGCTTGCATATCACAGCTTGTCCCTACATAAGGCGGGGCAAAAGGAGATGAGGAAAACCATTTCTTGTTTTATTATTTGTTAATCACTACATTATCTTCAGATGAACAATTGTAAACCTACTTTTGCTTCACTTTGTATGTATTTTGTTCTTTTAGAACAGCAGAAACACTGCACAGAACTAACTCAACTTTAAAAAAATTTTTTTTATATGTTCACATTCTAACAACACTCTACTTTTGTCCTAAGGAAGAACCTAACAGAAAAAAAATATGGGTTGCCCTATCTTCCCATCCCTTTGTGTCATTGCCTATGTAAGTAATAGCCTAAGAAGGTACATGAGTAAGAAAGAACATATCAAGGTTTCTTGGTCATGTACCTTCTTTACAACACCATCGTTCTTTTTATTTTTGAGGCAAGTTTTGGCTTTAATAGAAAGCACGGCCTCTTGGGGCTATCAGCATCCTATTCAGTCGAGGATATGACACACTTTCCTTGTAATCACTTTAAGTCTTGTTGAGCCCATGGGCATGAAAAACACAATGTGAGAATGATGCAGCAAAGAAAACAGGAGAAATATTTGGAGTGTTTCCTCTGCTGATATGCTTGTTCCATTGTTCCATTGCCCTTCACTTATGAAACACAAGTTCGAAGATAAAATAATGAATTTCTAGATGGTGACAGTGGAGTATTAAAGCAAGCGGAAGGCCAAGTACAATTGCACAGGTTGTGAATCTATAAAGCCAACCTTGTGAATCAGGGTTGTGCTAAAATACTGTGCTAAATAGTGGAGGCCATGCCATTGTTTTATGGAGCTTACAAGAAAACAAATAGATTGCGTGAGCATATTCTATAGAGTCATTAAGAAAGACTTTTCTGGGGAGCTGATATTTGAGCTGGGATCTACTAGGCAAAAAGTGCTAGACATACAAAGATCTGGGGAAAGCAAATTCCTGGCAGAAGTAACAAGCACCATGTGTCCGAGGGAAGAACAGCTTAGTGAGTTGCATTGCTATTCATAGTGCGATAGGGTAGCCTGCCTAGACTCACTGTGTGGTCCCTCGACTAGCACTATCAGCATTATCTTAAAGTTTATTACAAATGCAAAAATTTTGTTCCCCTCCCCAGACATCTGCCTTTAAAACCAGATATCTTCCCAAGTGATTTGTATGCTGAGTTAGAGGACCAGTGTGGCTGAGACCTAGTGAATTGGCAGTTGCATCTAGATCTTGTAGGTTTTTTACTAACCAGAGAAAGTAGTTTAGTTTTTCTTCTAAGTGTGAAGAAAACTGTGGAAAAATTTATAGGGGAGTAGAGATGAGGACAATGAGGGTTTTCAAGGTTGAATATCACCAGAAAGGGTAGGGAGATGCTGAAAGTACTTGAAATGACCTCTTTCCAATTACCCTGAAGTGTCTTACTGCTGACAATGTAACAGAAAGGTCATATAGCTTACCAGAGGCTCCTAGTCCTATTCATTGATCTCCAATGAAGCACATACCATGTTGTGTCATTGTGTTGTTTTGCATTTATACTTCTCCCTTTTCTACTAGCCAAATAATTTTTCCATTGCATAAACTACATTTTGACCTTCTTTGCACCCTAAAGTTTTTGGGAGTGAAATAAAAGTCTGTTGACTTATGTGCATTGAGAAAATATGAGTTAAAGAAACATCAGATTTGGACATAGGATGCTAGCCTGTCTTCTATTATTCTTCATCTTCTCATGTTTTGAACACACCAATTTAAATAATGCAGCAGTCAGAGAAAATACAAAAGTGTTTGAATGTATGATTCCTGAATTGAATAACAGCATATTTTAAATATGTTCATGCTTTTTAAATGAGGCTTGTTACAATTCTTCGATACTGTTTTGGAATCAAGCATTTATTTTCTTTCTTTTTTTTTTTTTTTTTTTTTGTATTTTTCTGAAGCTGGAAATGGGGAGAGACAGTCAGACAGACTCCCACATGCGCCCGACCGGGATCCACCCGGCACGCCCACCAGGGGGCGACGCTCTGCCCCTCTGGGGCGTCGCTCTGCTGCAACCAGAGCCACTCTAGCGCCTGGGGCAGAGGCCAAGGAGCCATCCCCAGCGCCCGGGCCATCTTTGCTCCAATGGAGCCTCGCTGCAGGAGGGGAAGAGAGAGACAGAGAGGAAGGGGGAGGGGGTGGAGAAGCAAATGGGCGCTTCTCCTATGTGCCCTGGCCGGGAATCGAACCCGGGTCCCCCACACGCCAGGCTGACGCTCTACTGCTGAGCCAACCGGCCAGGGCCAAGCATTTATTTTCTGAACCGAGTTATGAGAGCACAGGAGGAAAGTGTTGCAGAATGGCCCAGACACAAACCCTGCAAGTAGGAGATGCTCTTTCTGGTCATTCCCTTCTGCTTAGACTTGTTAGAACTCCTTGCTATCTGCTTGGGCTCTTAGGTTTTGAACTCAGGTTTCATTACTGTCTAGAAAAAAACCCAGAAGGTTCTAATGCTGCTACTCCCACCTCTATCCAAGGAAATTAACCTCTCTCTGCCCAGAAGGAAGGTCAGGGTCTCATCTGCTATTTTCAGTAGTTTCTGCTAGTGGTTAAAAGATACCATACAATTGAAGTTACAATCCAGTTTACATGATCACAGAAAAACATGTAAGAATTACTATTTTTTAATTTAGAAAATATAATAATATTTATATTTCTCATTGCTTCATTGTTGTGCCAAAACTTTCTGGCATCACTGTTTACCTTGTCTAATATAAGGTTAAAATTTTTTTCTGAAATAGTGAGGGGTTGAATTGAATAGTATTCAGCACATTGTACTATAAGCTCTTATTGTTTAAGTTTATTTCAAGGCTGCTAATATAAAAATAATTTTAAAAAATGGCTCTTAATTTATTTATTGATTGTCAGTGCTGCAAGTTCTCTTGCTTTGATTGACATAAACTATACCAAATTTATCCTTGACTAGATGGCGTGGTTGGTTAGAGCGCCATCTTGGTACAGGAAGGTTGCTAATTCCATCCCCAGTCAGGGTACATTCAGAAATGGAACACTGTTTATGTCTCTTTCTCTCCTCTCTTCACTCTCTCTAAATCAATAATCATTAAAAAAATACAAAGTTTAAAGCTAAATGTAGGTTTGAATCACTTTTAAAATAGGCTCGCTTTTCATCAGTTGAAAAGTTGGTTTCTTGGCATAAATTCACTTTTGAGCACATCATCATTTGAGTAAGCTGTGAGTCAATGTCAAACACTATGTGCTGAAATAGAGTGTCAACTATGACTAGTTTAATAGATGCCTTTTCCTGCTCCAGAAACCTATCATCTCTACAGCTGTATCTTCAGCAAAGTACTAGGGTTTCTACCCCTTACTATTCTAGTCACTAGATAAAATAAACATATTTCTCATGGAGTGTTTTTACCAGTACCAGATGATGAACACAAAATTTCTCATGGAGAAATTATCTTTCATATGGTTAAGAATTTTATTCATTTATTTTGAACATATATAAATAGAAAAAAAGTTGTTATCTTGTTGTTTGATGCTAACCTGGCTTTTCAAGGTTTTACACATCAGGTTTTGCATATTAGGCAAATAGAAATTGAATGTATGAGTACCAAATCAATAGAAAAATACATAAGAAGCATCATAAAATTAACCAATCTCACCTTGCTGTGTATACCATCTATACTATTGTGTCTCATTTACTTATACAACAGTCACACTCAGTGCTATCAAACTTGTCTTCATATCTTGTGTGACTTGCTAAGCTACTGGAGCCTCAACCCCTTTATTGAAAAATTTTACTGTCGAGGCCATCATGTCAGGCTCTGGAACATGTCTGTTTCTATGGAGGGAAAAGATAAGCTGTAACGAGATGTTGTAACTGAATCGAAGCTTCTTAGATCTTCTGACTAGTAGTTCGGAATTCTGCTTTTATGTAGAAATCCCCGCAGTGACTAGAATTGCTTTCCCTGCACCTGGTTTTCTCTATTAGGGTTTTCCTATGCCCACTGTCAGGTCAAATCAGTCAGGGTTCACCCACCTGTTCCACCTTCTAGCAAAGGCTGCCGTTCCCCTTGCTGTTCATGCACTCCTGCAGATTTAGAATGATCTGCTTTTAGACTTAACTCCATCACTTTAGCTAACAGTAGTCTCATCCCGCCTGTCTCTCGCTATTCTAGGCTTAAATTTAGTCTAATGTTCCTATTTCCTCACACTAAAAACAACCCAGGGCCTTTCTCCCATGCTTTGCCCCCCAGTCTCTAAGTATATGGATATTATAGGAATTTTTTGTGTGTTTAGACTCTTCTGGCACATCCTATTGCTGCCTATGTTTGAATTTTGATAAGGTAGAGGGATTCTAAGAACTCTACTTATTGATATACTATAATTCTTGACAAAAGTATTAATTTTGTATAATTCATTGTTCTCTGATAGTATGTTCAAGCATATAAATAATTCCATAAAATATGTAATAAAAATGATATGAAATTTGAACAATAATTTCTATTTTGGATACTTGCTATATACCAGGTATTTTGCTAAGCACTTTATAAACATTATTTAATTATATATGTCTTCAGCCTCAATAGAATCCTATGAGGTGGATGCTTTTTTCCACATTGTACAGACAACCTGGATAGATTGATACACACTGCAGAAATCCAATCTGCAAGTACAGAAAATAATATTTGAACATGAGCATGACCAAAAGTGCATGTTCTTAACCACTAAGCTACATGTGTGTTTAAAGATAGGCCCTGGCCAGATAGCTCATTTGGTAGACCATCATCCTGAAGTGCAGAGGTTGCTGGTTCGAACCCCAGTCAGGGCACCTACAGGAACAGATCTGTGTTCCTGCTCTCTCTCTCCCCTTTCTTCTCTCTCTGAAATCAATTAAAGAAATTTAAATATACTCTGTATTTCAGATTTAAAATGTTTTCTAGTGCCATCTTCACTAAGAAAGTTATATTAATAAAATTTTACTCTAAATGACATGCTTTGAAAAATAAAAACCCAAATGTCTGATAGTAAGTAACAGAATGGGTTAAAGTAATTCTCTCTAATCATTTCTCTTGCTCTCTCTTTTTTTTTTTTTTTTTAATTATACCCAAGACACTGGAAATGAGGGCTATGTTGAAAAGAGCATAGTAGGACAATTTTTATATTTCAAACACCAAGTACTTCTTTTGAATACCAGAAACAAAAATAACTGAAGTAGATAAATATGTGTTGTTGATTTTTTATTTAAAAAACATTATTCCCTGTGTAGATGTAAAAACATCCAGGCATTTTATGACATTAAAACAACAATAAACACCATTAGAAATAGAGACAATAAGAAATGTAGGTTAATGACATTTCTTATTGTCTCTATTTCTAATACTAGCTAGTAATTTAAGTCAAGAGAAAAGGGAAGTCTGTAGCATTGTACAATCTTATTGTCACAAAAACACATCTAATTAGACCAAATGTTTTCTGGTTTTAGAAAGTCATCATGCGGATTCAAGTGGCTTTCTCTTATATTGGTTAAAGTTAACATTATGTTAACTCTCAAAGAGATAAAATACACCTAACATTTGGTGGAGTCTAAGGTGCATATGAAGGAAGTACTTTTGCATTGTTTAAACATATCCCTATAGCACACCTTGATCTTAGCACTTGGTGAAATTGTCCTCTTACTCCTCTAGCCTCTGCTAGCCTATAAAGTCCTTGAACTCAGAGATTTCTTGATCATCTTTTCCTGTCATTCACATCTCTGTCAAATGCCCGCCTTCCAAGGGAATCTTTCCTGAGCACAGTTTCTGCAGTATCTCTGTTCCCACAAAGTCATCTATGTGCTCAGTCTGCTTTATTTTCTTTATACTTCCCATGATCTGAATTTATATAAAATTAATTCTTGGTTTCCTTGTTTATGTTCTGATTATTTTACTAAACTATTGGCTCTGAGATCAGGGAATTTGTCAGCCTTGGTCAATAACTTATCTTCAGCCCTTAAGACAATGACTAACATAACATATGCCCAAAATAAATACTGGGTCAATAAGTAAATAAATACATGCTTTTATACTTCAGTGCAAAATATGGTACCCAATAGATAGTCTAAATATATTTCCTGAATGGAACTGAACTTCTAAAATTATCTTCCTGGTGTGGAAACTGGGCTGAAAGTACATAAGTAATTTTCTCAAGGTCACATATTTAAAAGTGGAGAATCTAAAACGTGGGTCTGTGCGTATCTCATGTACCAGTCAGCAATGTTTCAGAGAGCTGAAAAAACAGAGTCAAAGCATGTTGATTTCCAGTAATTCGGCGTATTCAAGGCAGAAGCTTAGAGAATCTAGAGAGAAGGATAGTTCATCTCAAATGAGTTTTTACACAAGTATAGAATGAAAGTCAACTCATGAGTTATTTCTTTATGTCATTAACTGAAAGGAGATCCAAAGCCTTTACCCATCAGATATAGGTGATGTAGAAGTAATGTTCTGTGGTAAAAGTTAAAGAACTCAAAATGAATTTTCTTTCAAAGGAACAGCCCACTTGCCTGTGGAAGTGGGCCAAGGCGGTACCTTTTGGAAGAACTATTTTTTTTTCCTTAAAAGTAGCCTTGAAACTGCTCCAGCTCTTGAAAAAAAATTTACTTGATATAAAACATTTCTTTGCTTTATTATACACATGGAAAAGGCATTTAGTTCTGAGAAAAAATTGAATGGCCCATATCCATAGTGGAAGAGAATGCACCAGAACTAAGTTTATATGTACCCTGTGAGATGTTAAGTTCTGTTGAAAACTACTTTATCATGATGGCCAATCAAAGCAAGTGGCTTGCAAAATGCAGCCAAAGTAGCTGAAAGAATCAATCTGTTCATGTTTTTAGTATTGTTTACCTGAATCCTAATGTTTACCAAATATACATTTTAATAGCTGCTGCCTCTGACAATAATTAATAACTACTGTTAGCTGCTTCTGAAAATCTGCTCCTAGTTAGACATAATAAAAAACAGACATCAGCAGAGAATGACCTATGATTTCCTGGTGTAGTGGAAACAACATGCTAAAAAGTTAGTCCAGCTTAGTTTAAAATTTTAATGATCCCACTTACTCAAGGAGAAATACAGAGGAAGTTATCTTTCTGCTTTGCAAACTTGTTCCGAAAAGTAAACAGAATGATAGATGTGAAGCATCTAACCTAATGCTTGCCCAAAGTAGATGGGTCTCAGTAAGTCTTCTATAACCTATGTACAAGCTCCAAAACTGTTTGTGTTACCTGTGGCCCAAGCCAAATCACTAGTAGAGATTTTGATCTTTATTTGTACATCCTCAAGAATATGAAATGCTCCTTAATTCAGAGTTCATTGCAATGGTTTTTTAAACCCTTCTGGTTTACTCTACTGTTTTTATGTCCCCATAGCTTCTCTGATACCTTTCACTTAGCTCTCTTCATTCCTCAAATTATAATAACAAGTAACAAATGTATTTTTTCTAACCCAAATCATGTCGGTACTTGATTTATGTTATTCATAGTTGGTCTCTGCTGAATACTTGGGGCAAGTAGCCAGTTGCTTACAGGAAATTTCCTTATGATATACCCCTGCATAATAAAAGCAAATCAATATATTCGACCTTCAATCAAAAAGTGGTCTGGCTCTAGGGTGTAGGGCCTTCTATTTGAAGATTAGAGAATGAGTTACTAGCAGCTAGAATACCCTTCCAGCCTGCCATATTCTTCCCAACATCTTGATCCTTAGCTCTATCATTTGAACTTTTCTTGGTGTGTTGCCAAGGTGGCCACAGAGAAAACTGGAGAGATCTCTTTGGGTTACAAAAAAATCCAAGTTTCCTTAATAACTCTTGGCTTTCATTTGTTTCTTCTTCAACTTTGAAATAGAACACAACTTGCCTTTCAAGTTGTGTTCTACTGCCTGCTAATGAAAGGCTTATAGTGAACAGAGGGGTGAAGCATTTTCACCTTCTTGCTGTTTTGTAGCTATAAATCTTAGCCCTATTCATGCTACACATGTTCTAGGTAAAGCCTTCCAAAGAAATCAAGTCAAATCACTTTAGATCAGAGCATCATCCCAATAGACCTTACTTACTCTCTGCCATTTTCAGCATTTAGGACCACTTTGCAGAATTTGGATTCCATGAACTACCCATCACTTTACGTCTCTGCTCCTATCCCAGGCACAGTGTTGCCACTGTTAGTGGTTCCAAAGACCTCTTGATCGCAAACTACGAAATGGCAGCCATTCTCTGGGCCTTCCACTTGTGCAGAGGAATGGGACAAGCATCCTTAAACCACCTTGAGTAGCTCTGACACTGATGTTGTCTCTCTATCCAAATTCTATGTCCATAGAATTTGAGCTTAAAATTAAATTTTACTTCACTTCATAAATGAAAATTGATATAATGTCACAATAACTGATTTTCTTCCTAAAATTTTAGTTTTAGGCATTCTTTCTTGGGAATGTAAAATCAACAATTGTATTATATGTTCCATGTCTCTGTAATGTGGAGGCTATATTCTTAGAACCATAATAGCTCGTATTTGGACAAGGGCACATTTTCACCACAAAATTTCAATACTAACGTGGAAGATTTCTCTTTCTTAAATCTAGAAAGTAATGCTTTAATTTGAGGTATGGTTAAGCATATCAACAAAAGTCAAACTCTCTAAGAAACCATAAAAATGTAAAACCTGGTTCCAAATACCATTTTCTAGTTAAGTTATTTTGATTATGTGTACATATACAAAATATATGTATAAAAATCACTGTATTTTAATTTGGAAGATTATTAAAGCTTATTTTGGACAGATTTTTAAAAAAGACCTACCTTTTTCCCTAGCTTATTGAGATATAATTGATATATAGCATTGTGTAAGTTTAAGGCAGGCATCTGCAAACTATGGCCCACCGGTCGCATGCGACCCCCTGAGGCCATTTATCCGCCCCCCCCCTCCCCCCGCACTTCTGGAAGGGCCATCTCTTTAATTGGTGGTCAGTGAGAGGAGCACTGTATGTGGCAGCCTTCCAACGGTCTGAGGGACAGTGAACTGGCCCCCTGTGTAAAAGGTTTGGGGACCCCTGGTTTAAGGTATACAACCTGATGACTTTTTTTTTTTTTTTACAGAGACAGAGAGAGAGTCAGAGATAGGGATAGATAGGGACAGACAGACAGGAACAGAGAGAGATGAGAAGCATCAATCATCAGTTTTTCATTGCAACACCTTAGTTGTTCATTGATTGCTTTCTCATATGTGCCTTGACTGTGGGCCTTCAGCAGACTGAGTAACCCTTTGCTTGAGCCAGAGACCTTAGGTCCAAGCTGGTGAGCTTTTGTTCAAAACCAGATGAGCCCGCACTCAAGTTGGCGACCTGGGGGTCTCAAACCTGGGTCCTCCGCACCCCAGTCCGACGCTGTATCCACTGCGCCACCGCCTGGTCAGGCACCAACATGATGACTTGACACACGCACACATATTGTAAAATGATTACCACAACAAGATTAGTTAACACATCCATTGTCTCACAATATTATAATAATATTTGTGTTCTGCGAACATTTAAGATCTAATCTCTTTGCAACTTTTAAGTACATATGTTAACTATAATTACTATGATGTACATTAAATCCCCAGATTTTGTTCATCTTATAACTGAAAGTTTATAATCTTTTATCTATATCTCCCCATTTCCCCCGCCCCCAGCCTCTGGTAACCACCATTCTACTCTCCTTTTCTTTCAGAGTTTGCCTTTTATTTTATTGTTTTAGATTCTGCATGTAAGATCTGACCTTTAGTAGAGTTGTATTTGAAGAAGCACAATACTGTTCTCAAAAGTCCTTTCCTTGCACTTGTCTTGCACCCCATCACCTACTTCCATTAGCAGATAGTAAAACCTGACTTAGAAGAAATGTGTGTATATATCCTAAGTCTATTATGTCAATATTTTATATTGCTTCTCAAAAAGCAAGATAATTTCTTACTCTTCTGCCATTGGAACAAGTTAAAAGTCTACTGTCTTAAACTATGCAGTTCCCAAGTTTATAACCATTCCTCCAGTCCTTTCAATATCTTTAGCTAAGGCATAGGAATGTTTGTTACCATGCCAATGATGGGTTCAAAGTGTACCTCTGTGTCCTCTCCGGCCAATGTCATCATCTCACACTCGTCTCTCTCACACACACTCCTGTGCGTGCACACACACACACACAGAGTGCATCCTCAGGCACAGGTGCACATATGAAACACACTTGCGCATTGCTCAGGTGCACTGCATTTTCATGGTGCTGTCCTACTCCTTTGCCACCCATCCTCTTGTCTCCTTCCTGTTTCTAGGGTTGGTCAGTAGTTTCTCTTTCTAGCTTTATTTTCTTCATTGACGTTTTTAAAATAGGTTAAAACTACAAAATTCAATATAAAAATTTAGGTTATGTCCCAGTAATTTCCAAAGCCAGCAGACTATCAGAATGCCAGTAAATTATCTGGTAGGTCTATTCTAATAGAAAATATAGTAGATCTGCTGTGAAGTCAAAGTAACTGTATTTAAAAACAAAACAAAACTCCATAGGTTGTTCTATTGGCCAAATTCCCTGTTTTTAGCTTTAAATTCTCAATACCTAGAACAAGGTGTATAACTAGCAGATGTTAATAAATATATGTTATATTAATTGCACAATTATTAGTTAATTGATATTGTAGCCAATAGGAGTGATAGTTGATGACAACATTGTGTTGCAGACCAGAATGTTAAATATTCCTCAAGGAAGTGTTTTCTTATTACAAAATTTTAGCGGAAATCTGGGTTCATTGGTAATATACAAATTTACTTAAAGCAGGACTGCCTAAATATTTTAATATCCTAATGTGAAAAATGGATCTGCAAGATATATATGCATCATTTCAGTTTGCATCTTTCCCTGTTAAGTTAGTATTTATTGTTTTTTGTTTTAGGGGGCATCGTAATGGGCCAGCAGCCTGCAGAAAACAGTGTGGGAAAGGCGACTCCAGGACCGGCTCGGACCCTGACAGCCCATGCTGCTGCTGCACGTCTATGTGGTGGTTTGGATCAAAGCTATCTAATTCTGGTTACATGTTAGAATTTCTTGGGAACTTTTAAAACCCACAGATGTCTTGGCCTCACCTGTCATCAACTGAATCAAAATTTCTAAGGATAAGGCCAAATATTAGAATTTAAAAAAAGAAAACCCTCAGATGACTCTAGTGTGTTGATGGGGTTGAAAATTATTGCTTGGAGACTGTTAGCAAATGTTAAATATACTATATTAAATTATTGGCTACCAATAACAGCTAATATCTATTGTTAATCTGGTGCCAGGCATTGTCCTCATGTATTTTCTACTAAATCCCCATGTTTACTGTATGAGGCAGATACCACAATTATCACCATTTACAGCTTATAAAACTAACACATTAGGAATTTTTTTTTAAAAAGCGATTTCCCCAAGGACATGCAAATAGTAAATTAGGGAGTTTGTGTCTAAGACAGTTTGATCCCAGAACTTGGGTTTTTAACCATTATACTACACTGATTTCCAAAACCCTTAATACTCTTGTTTCTCTTCATATCGTATAAATCTTTCGCCTTTTACCAAAACCCTTCTTTTGGGAGACTCATATGCTTAAAACTAACACATTATCTACATTTACTATACTGAAATACTAAGAAGAAACCTAATTAACTTCAATTCTAAGTTTCCTTTTTCATAAAATCAACCACTGTAATATATTGACCATTGTAAAATATTTTTGTATTTTTTCATCTTCTCCATCAGAAACTTCTGTTAGTAGTTGTACACACAGAACATAAAAGTTGTTCCCCTCTCTGCTTCCACTTTTGACAGTGGAATATAGAACTGAATTAGGCCAAATATTCATACTAGTAAAAGACACTGATTCAGGGAGTCAAAATAACTCATTCCTGCATTCTCTTGAGTCGTGAAAATATATTTACTGAATTAACATCAACTAAATATTAAACAATCTCTTAATCTAATTATAATTTTCTTTTTATAAAAAACCCCTCAGTTGAATGGACTCCAAATCATGAAACTATGAAATAATTGTGCGCATTTAACATTCTATTTCTCCTTCATTGAGAATCAAGGAAGATTGAGCAATTTAAAATCAGAGGCCTTTAAAAAGTGTATCACTATTGTTCCTTCTTCTGAAATTTTGTTCTACTAATTGTCTGCATTTTAAATAATGCTAGTTTTCTCTTGGAATATTTTAGAAATCAACAGAGTTGGCTGATGTGACTTCAGAATCAAAAAGACAGATAATCTTTTATTTGGAATTTAGGACATGCAAACTTGTATCGTTATTTATTCTTTTTGTCTTAGACATTCACACTGATATTGAAATTAGATATTAAGTCTCAAGGGTCTGTACATTCTTTCCCTTTTGATTCTTAGCTCCTAGCAATAAATGCATAAAGATGGATTGGTGGCGATTTGGGAGTACAGAACTGATCTCCTGTTTAGATTTCTGCAACAACTGTGACATATAACCATATTGATATTCTTCAGGCATTTGAAGGTCACAAATAAATATAAGTTATTAGACTGTTATTGATATATGTTTCTATGTTATATTTATAATACTATTCTTAATATTTATTAAGAATATTTAGGCTATAAGCTATGGTATTATTCTTTTTCCATATTTACACTATATTAATGTTATGAGCTGTAGTCTGTACCCCACCTCCAAACTCATATGTTGAAGTCCTAGCCCCAGTATCTCAAACTAAACTGTGACTGTATTTGGAAATAGAGCCTTTAAAAAGGCATTTAAGTTGAAATGAGGTCACTAGAGTGGGCCCTAACCCATATGACTGTCCTTATATGAAGAGGAGATTATGGTGCTGACAGTTAAAGAGGAAAGGTCATATAGAGACTCAGGGAGAGGATGGACATCTGCCGATCCAGAGAGAAGCTCCAGGAGAAACCATCCCTGCCAACATCATGATCTAAGACTTCCAAACTCCAGAATTGAAAAAAATTAATTTCTATTGTTTTTTAAATCAGTGATACTTCATTACGGCAGTTTTAGCAAACGAATACAAATAATTTGGCCTATTATAATCTTATGGGCATACTTACTGTTCCAGATAAAATAATGTCTTACATTTTCTTAGTGTTTTAAATTATTCAATTTTTTTTTTGTATTTTTCTGAAGTTGGAAATGGGGAGGCAGTCAGATAGACTCCTGCATGCACCCGACTGGGATCCACCCGGCATGCCCACCAGGGGCCAATGCTCTGCCCATCTGGGGCATTGCTCTATTGCAACCAGAGCCATTCTAGCGCCTGAGGCAGAGGCCACAGAGCCATCCTCAGCGCCCGGGCCAACTTTGCTCCAATGGAGCATTGGTTGCAGGAGGAGAAGAGAGAGACAGAGAGGAAGGAGAGAGGGAGGGGTGGAGAAGCAGATGGGCGCTTCTTCTGTGTGCCCTGGCTGGGAATCGATCCCGGGACTACTGCATGCCAGGCCGATACTCTACCACTGAGCCAACCGGCCAGGGCCAAATTATTCAATATTTTATTTAGTTGTCTCATCAGGTTTTCATAAGCTCTGGCTGAATTCAAAGTGGGTCTTTATTTCTTTTTGATTGCTTTTGTGGAATGCAATTTGACCCCAAATGAATAAAGCAAATGGTGTTTATATTATTTTTATTTTTAAAATTAATTTATTAGGGGAATATTAGTTAGCATAATTGTATAGGTCTCAGGTGCCCAAATCAACAACACTTCTCTGTACAACATATTGGGTGTTCACCGTTGTCCCAGTCAAGTCCGTGTCTATCACAATTTATCTCTCTGATACCCTCCTCTACCTCCTCCAATTCCAGCAATCACCACTGTCAATCATGTCTATGAGTTGTTTCTGTTTTTGTTTGTCTTTTTTCGGCCTGATCCCTCCACCTCTTTTGCCCAACAATACCCACCCCAACAGCTCTCAACCTGCTCTCTGTGTATGAGGTTGTCTCTATTAGCTTGTTAGTTCATTTTGTTCATTAGATTTCATGTATGATTATAATCCTATGGTACTTGTCTTTCTCTGACTGGTTTATTTCACTTAACATAATGCTCTTCAGGTCCATCTATGCTCTTGCAAAAGGTAAGATTTCCATCTTTCCATTGTGTAAATGTACCACAGCTTTTTCATCCACTCAACTAATGATGGGCACTCGGGCTGTTTCCAGATCTCAGCTATTGTAAATAATGCTACAATGAACATAGGGGTATATATTCTTTTTACTAGTTAGTGTTTAAGGATTCTTAGGATATATTACCAGAAGTGGGATTGCTGGGTCAAAAGGCAGATCCATATTTAATTTTTTGAGATAACTCCGTACTGCTTTCCACAGTGGCTGTACCAAACTGTATTCTCATCAACAGTGCAGGAGGGTTCCCTTTTCTTCATCCTTGCCAGCACTTGTTGTCTGTTAATTTATTGATGATAACCATTCTGACAGGTGCAAGGTGAGGTGATAGCTCATTGTGATTTTAATTTGTATTTTCTGATGATTAGTGATATTGAGCATCTTTTCATATGTTTATTGGCTACCTGTGTGTCTTATTTAAAAAAGTTTCTATTCAGGTCCTTTGCCCATTCTTTTAATTGAATTGTGTTTTTGGTGTTGAGTTTTATAAGATTTTATCAATTTTAGATATTATTCCCTTATCAGATGTATTGGCAAATAGGTTGTGCAATTCAGTGGGCTGTCTTTTCATTTTGTTGATGGTTTCCTTTGCTATGCAGAAACCCTTTTAGTTTGATGTAGTCCCATTTCTTTATCTTTTCTCTCATTTCTCTCACCTGAGGAGATATATCTGAAAAAATATTGTTATTAGGAATGTGTAGTATTTCAGCTTGCTGGGAACTACCAGTGTCTCGTGGGAGAAACCTACTTAAGATGCAAGTTTATGTCAAGAGGAAGAAGGGGAGGCCTTCCAAGGTAAGCAAAGAAGACCTCCTGAATTTACTTCTCCCTTAGATTTTATTGATCAGAAACAGAACAGAAGTAACAGATTACAAGAGAGGAAGGCCAGGTGATAAGGGGAAAGAATGATTAATGGCCATTTTGCTGACATGGAGAAAGGGCTAATTTGGGCCAGCACATTCTTTTTCTTTTGCTGATTAACAAGCACAAAATAAAGGGCACTCTAGAACCTCTAGGCTAATTTTATAAAGCCCGTTCACATGCATTCTTTTGTATCTGCATAAAGGTCATTCATTCACACAGTTTCTTGGTGTTTGCATCCAAGGGACATTCACTCAAGGCTTTTAACTAAAGTTACCCAATCCAAGTCTTAGAGGGTTCAAGGTTAGATGGATGATTCCCTGCAGAAATTTCCTAGATTTTACTCTTTAAGTTATCCTCTCGAATTCTTGTAGTTTTGTGTCTAATATTTAAGTCTTTGATCTATTTGGATTTTATTCTTGTGTATGGTATAAGAAGGTGGTCTAGTTTCATTACTTTTTTTTGCATGTATCTGTCCAACTTTCCCAACACCATTTATTGAATAGACTGTTTTTACTTCATTGTATGTTCTTTCTTCCCTTGTCAAATATTAATTGACCATATAAGCATGGGCTGATTCCTGGTCTCTCTATGCTGTTACATTGATCTATGTTTGTTTTTATGCCAGTGTCATGCTATTTTGGTTACTATGGCATTGTAGTATAGTTTGATGGCAGGTAGCATGATTCTTCCAACTTTGTTCTTCTTTTTCAAGATTTCTGGGGCTATTTGGGGTCTTTCATGGGCTGTATAAATTTTTGGAATATTTTCTCTAGTTCTGTGAAATACATTACTGGTCTCCTGATAGAAATTGCATTGAATTAATAGATTTCTTTTGATAATATAGACATTTTATTGATGTTTATTTTTTTCTATCCATGAACTTAGTATATGCTTCCACTTGCTTATATGTTCTTCAATTTCTTTCTTCAGTGTCTTGTAATTTTCCAACTACAAGTCTTTTACTTCCTTGTATAAATGTATTCCTTAGAATTTTCTTTTATTTTGAAGCAGTTGTGAATGGAATTTTTTCTTGATTTCCTTTTCTGATAACTAATTTTTGGTAAATAAAAATGCAACTAAATTGTAGATATTTATTTTATATCCTGGTACTTTACTGCACTTATTGATCAGTTCTAGTAGTTCTTTTGTTGAAATCTATAGGGTTCTCTGTGTACAGTATCATGTCATCAGTAAATAGTGACAGCTTTACTTCTTCCTTTACAATTTGGATGCCTTCTATTTCTTCTTTTTGTCTGATTTCTGTGGCTAGGACTTCCAGTTTCTATATTGAATCAGAGTGCTGGCAGTTGAGATCCCTGTCATGTTTCTGGTCTTAAGGAATATGCTTGTATTTTTTTGCCCACTGAGTATTATATTGATTGTGGGTTTGTCAGACATGGTCTTTATTATGTTGAGATATGTTCCCTTTATTTTCTTTTTGCTAAAAGTTTTTGACATAAATAGGTGCTGGTTTTTATCAAATAATTTATCTGAATTTATTGAGATGATTATTTGATTTTATCTTTTATTTATGCAAATGGTGCTTATTCTAATAACTAGTTGAGAATTTATGTGAAGATAAATTTTTATAGAGAAACCTTTAAAAACTAACTTTTCTATTTAAAGGAAGAAAATGGATTCTTCCCAAAATATGTCCAAAAATTATGACCATTTAGGAACTAAGTATGATGAATTTTACTGTTATCCTAAAGCTGAAATAAGATGTTGGAAGGCTTTGGTGCAAAATGTCAGAGACATCTGGCATTGTTGGTAGTGAACATAAGATATAGACTTATATTGTGGGCTCACTGGATTTTAAACATTAAATTTACCTGAAATTTTATACTGGATAGCAAACATAGTTTCAAAATTTGTCTTCAAATATGTTTTTGGGGAAAAAAATATCCACACCACATATCACTAGAAATCAATAATTGAAGAGTGTAATTTTAACAGACATTTTCTGTATTTAAATATTTTTTCTCCATCATAGTTTTCTTTTTAGTTTTGCCCTCTTCTCTTTCAACACACTTCACATTTTTAAAAATTTTTTATTGATTTTAATTTATTCTGTTTACATAGATTCAAGTGATCCACCGAATATATCTACCCCCACTCCTTTGTTCCCCTTGACACCCCCTTTACCCCCTCCCCCCAATGCCTTCCCCCTTTCCCTTCATGATTTGCTGTCCTGCTCTCTATAATGCTGTGTTATGTGTATATAATTTCACTAGTCTCTTTTCCTTCTCTGATCCCATCTTCTCATCCCCTTCTCCTCTGACCACTTTCTCTCTGGTCCCTTTGATCCCGCCTCTACCTCTATTTCATTCCTCAGTTCACATTGCTCATCAGATTCCTCAAATGAGTGAGGTTATATGCTATTTTTCTTTCTCTGCCTGGCTTATTTCACTTAACATAATAGTTTCCAGGTACATCCACATTGTCGCAAAAGGTAAGATTTCCTTTCTTTCCATGGACACATAGTATTCCATTGTGTATATTTACCACAGCTTTTTAATCCACTCATCCACTGATGGGCATTTGGGCTGTTTCCAGATCCTGACTGTTATGAACAATGCTGCAATAAACATGGCGACTCATTTCTTCTTTTGGATCAGTGTTTTAGTATTCTTATGATATATTCCTAAAAGTGGGATAGCTGGGTCAAAAGGCAGTTCCAATTTTAATTTTTTGAGGAATCTTCATACTGTATTCCACAGTGGCTGCACCAGTCTGCATTCCCTCCAGCAGTACAGAAGGGTTCCCTTTTTTCCATACCCTCTCCAGTACTTATTATATGTTGTTTTGTTAATGAATGCCATTCTGACAGGTGTGAGGTGGTATCTTATTGTGGTTTTAATTTGCATTTCTCTAATGATTAGGGCAGCCCAGGCTCATGAATGTAGTCCCACCTACAGTGGCAGGGTGGAGGCCAGGGCCAGCCAGGGCTTGGAGACTGGGCATGTGCACACAGTCCCACCTGTGGAGGTGAGGTGGAAGCCACTGCGACAGCAGCGGCAGGAAAGCGCCGGCAATGCCCGTGTCTGAATGCCTGAAAGGCAGCAGTGGTGGTGGCAGGCCTGCGGACAGACCACACTTTGGAAACACAAAAGCCATACCTATTGGACCCCTGTAGCCACACCCTTCTGAGGGCTGAAAAGAAAGAAAAATTAAAATATAATAAAATAGAAGAAAGAATAGAATGACACCTGAGGCTAAGGGGCAAGCCACATCCAATACCTTACCTAACCCCTGATTTATAGGACTGAGCTCAACAAGTAGCCACCAATAAGAGGTGGCAGAAAGCAGATCTTAGGGGTACCTGAACATTTAAATGAACTTCTTCCAGGCCAAAAGTAGATAAAAGCCAGCCAAGTTGTTATTAACAATGGCACCGGGGCTCAGCAGAGGAAGCCATAAAATCTGGATCAAGTGTTGCTCCAAAAAGATAGATAAGGGTTAGTCATAGGCAGCATCCCCCACTGGTCTGCACCAGGTTCCAGCAACAAAGGTCCAGGGAGGGCACATCCAGAAGCCAGCTACAAAGAGCATCAGTTCAGGACCTAACAACCCTTGTTAGAGTGACATCTTAAGGAAGGGCTCCTCACACCTGACCCAGTTAAAATATAGAAAACTGAAAAAAGGCTCTATTAGTTAAGGAGAACACAACTCGAACAAGTCTGCAAACCACAAACGGAAACAATGGGCAGACAGAAGAACATAAGCATATGAATCAACAAGAAAAATCTCCAGAAAAAGATCTGTATGAAATGAAAATAATCAAATTACTGAACACAGAGTTTAAAATAGTGATTGTTAAGATGCTTAAGGATCTAAAAGCTACAATGGATGGACTTAATGAGTACCTAAATAAAGAAATTTTAAGCATCAAAAAGGACACTGAAATCATAAAAAAGAAACAGACAAAAATAACAAACACCTATCAGAAATGAAAAATATTACACTAAAAGGAATGAAAAGCAGTCTGGTTGAAGGAGAGGATCGAATCAGCAACATAGAGGACAAGATAAGCGAAAGCACAGAAGCAAAACAGCAAAAAATAAAAGAGGATTAAAAAATCTAAGAAAACTCTAAGAGAGCTCTGTGAGAACATGAAGAGGAACATTATTTGCATAATAGGAGTTGCTGAAGGAGAAGAGAAAGAACAAGAATAGAGAACCTGATTGAAAAAATTATAGATAAAAATTCCCTAAATTGATACATGAAAGAGTCATACAGGTTCAGGAAGGAGAAAGAACCCCATTAAAAAAGAACCCAAAGAGACCTACATCAAGACACATCATAATATAAATACTAGAGATAAGAAATAAAGAGAGAATACTAAAAGCTCCAAGAGAAAAACAATCAATGACCTACAAAGGAGCCCCCATAAGAATGACATCCTACTTTTCAACACAAACCCTTGAGCCAGAAAAAAATGGCAAGTAATATTCAATGTAATGCAGAACAAGAACCTACAACCAAGACTTCTTTATTCAGCAAGGCTATCATTTAAAATTGAAGGAGAAATAAAAAGCTTTTTAGAAAAAAAAAACCTCAAGAAATTTATCACAACCAAACCAATGCTGCAAGAAATGTAAAGGATCCTGCTGTAGACAGAACAAAGCAGAAAAAAATCTAGTAAAAGAGGAATGTATATTTAAAGAAAAAAATGGAAATAAACAATTACATATCAATAATAACCTTAAATGTAAATGGATTAAATGCTCCAATCAAAAGACATAGGGTAGCAAAATGATAAAAAAAAAAAACAAAAAACAGTACCCGTATGTATGCTATCTACAGGAGACCAACTTAAAAACAAAAGATACACATAGACTGAAAGTAAAACAACAACAAAAAAATATTTCATGCAAATAAAAATTAAAAAAAAAATCTGGGTTAGCAATATTTATATCTGACAAAATAGACTTTAAGACAAAGGCAATAGTAAGGGATAATAAAGGTCACTACATTATGATAAAGGGAGCAGTCCAACAGGAAGATGTAACCATTATAAATATCTATGCACCTAATATAGGAGCACCTAAATATATAAAGCAGACTTTGATGGACATAAAGGACGAGATCAACAGCAATACTATAATACAAGGGAATTTTAGTACCCACTAACATCACTGTATAGATCCTCAAGAAAGAAAATTAATAAAGAAACAGTAGAATTAAGGGACACATTAAACCAACTGGATTTAATAAATATTTTCAGAATCTTTCACCCTAAAGCAGCAGAATATATATTCTATTCAAGTGCTCATAATATATACCCTAGGATAGACCACATGTTAGGGCATAAAATGAGCTTCAAAAAATTTAAGAAGACTGAACTCATATCAAGCATCTTTGACCACAATGGCATGAAACTAGAAATCAACACAAAGAAAAACTAAAAAACACTCAAACACCTGGAAACTAAACAGCATGTTATTAAATAACAAATTGGCTAAAAATGAGATCAAGGAAGAAATAAAAAATTTTCTTGAAACATATGAAAATGAGCATACAATAACTCAAAATCTATGTGAAACAGCAAAAGCAGTCCTGTGAGGGAAGTTCATAGTATTACAGGCATACTTTAAGAAGCAAGAAAAAGCTCAGATAAACAACTTAACTATGCAACTAAAAAAAGTAGAAAAAGAAAGCAAATATAGCTCAGAGGAAGTAGAAAGAATGAATAATAAAGATTAGAACAGAAATAAATGACATAGAGTTCAAAAAAACAATACAGAGAATCGATAAAATGAAGAGTTGGTTCTATGAAAAGGTAAACAATATATATGAACCTTTAACCAGACTGACCAAGAAAAAAAGAGAGGACTCAAATAAATAAAATTAGAAATGAGAGTGCAGAAGTAAAAACTGACACAGCAGAAATATAAAGAATTGTAAGAAAATACTATGAAGAACTGTATGCCAAAAAAATTAGACAACTTACCTAAAATGGATAAATTTCTTGAAAAATATAATCTCTCAAAAATCAATCTGGAAGAATCAGAAAACCCAAATAGACTTATTAGAGCAAATGAGATAAAAACATATCAAAAACTCCCAACAAACAAAAGCCCTGGGCCAGATGGCTTCACAGGCGAATTCTGAACATTCAAAGAAGAACTAACTTCAATCCTTCTTAAGCTATTTCAAAAAATTCAAGAGGAGGGAAGACTTCCAAGCTCCTTTTATGAGGCCAGCATAATTCTGATCCCAAAATCAGGCAAAGAGAACACAAAAAAAGAAATTATAGGTCATTATCCTTGATGAATTTGATGCTAAAATCCTCAACAAAATATTAGCAAACTGGATCCAGCAATACATGAAAAAAATCATACATTATGATCAAGTGGGATTTATTCTGGGGAGGTAAGGCTGGTACAATATTTGCAAATCAATCAATGTGATTCATCACATAAACAAAAAAGGAGAAAAACCACATGATAATATCAATAGATGCAGAAAAAGCATTTGATAAAATTGAGCACCCATTGATGATCAAAACTTTCAGCAAAATGGGAATACAGGGAATATACCTCAACATAATAAAGGCCATCTATGACAAACCCACAGCCAACATCATACTCAATGTACAAAAGTTAAAAGCAATCCCTTTATGATTAGGAACAAGGCAGAGGTGTCCCCTATCACCATTCTTATTCAACACAGTTGTGGAAGTCCTAGCCACAGCAATCAAACAAACAAACAAAAAAAAAAAAAAAAAAAAAAAAAAAAAGAAAGAAAGAAAAGGCATCCAAATTGGAAAAGAAGTAAAACTATCATATTTGCAGATGATATGATACTGTACATAAAAAACCCTAAAGTTTCAGTCAAAACACTACTGGAATTGATAAATGAATTCAGCAAGGTGGCTGGATATAACATTAATACTCAGAAATGAGAGGCATTTTTATACATCAGCAATGATCTGTCTGGTAGAGAAATTAAGAATACAGCCCATTTCACTATTGAAACAAAAAAAATTAAGTACCTTGGAGTAAATTTAACCAAGGAGTTTAAAGACTAGTACTTGGAACATTATAAAACATTGATAAAAGAAATCAAGGAAGATACAAACAAGTGGAAACATGTACTGTGTTCATGGTTAGAAAGAATAAACATCATTAAAATGTCTATATTACCCAAAGCAATTTATAAATTTAATGCATTTTCTATTAAAATACCAATGACATACTTCAAAGATATAGAAAAAATATTTCAAAAATTCATATGGAACCAAAAAAGAACACAAATAGCCTCAGCAATATTGAAAAAGAAGAATAAAGTGGGAGGTATCACACTTCTGGATATCCAGTTATTCTACAAGGCCATTGTACTCAAAACAACTTGGTACTGGCATAAGAACAGGCATATTGATCAATGGAACAGGACAGAGCACCCAGAAATAAACCTGCACCTTTATGGACAATTGATATTTGTCAAAGGAGGTAAGAGCATACAATGGAGTAAAGACAGTCTCTTTAACAATTGGTGTTGGGAAAATTGGACAAGTACGTGCAAAAAAAAAAGAATTTAGACCACCAACTTACACCATTCACAAAAATAAACTCAAAATGGATAAAAGACTTAAATGTAAGTCATGAAACCATAAGCATTCTAGAATAAAACATAGGCAGTAAGCTCTCTGACATCTCTCACAGCAATATATTTGCTGACTTATTCCCAAGGGCAAGGGAAATAAAGGACAGGATAAACAAATGAGACTATATCAACTAAAAAGATCTTGCACAGCTTAAGACAATATGAATAAAATAAAAAGACAAACCATACAATGAGAGAACATATTCGACAATACGTCTGATAAGGGTTAATAACCAAAATTTAAAAGAACTTGTAAAACTCAACACCAGGAAGATAAACAAGCCAATCAAAAAATAGGCAAAAGACCTGGACGGTTGGCTCAGTGGTAGAGCGTCAGCCTGGTGTGCAGGAGTCCCGGGTTCGATTCCCGGCCAGGGCACACAGGAGAAGCACCCATCTGTTTCTCCACCCCACACCCCCTCCTTCCTCTCTGTCTCTCTCTTCCTCTCCCGCAGCCAAGGCTCCATTGGAGCAAAGTTGAACCCGGGTGCTTATGATGGCTCTGTGACCTCTGCCTCAGGTGCTACAATGTCTCTGGTTGCAACAGAGCAATGCCCCAGATGGGCAGAACATCACCCCCTGGTGGGCATGCCGGGTGGATCTTGGACGAGCTCATGGGGGAGTCTGTCTGACTGCCTCCCTGTTTCCAACTTCAGAAAAATACAAAAAAATAAATAAAAAAGAAAAGAAAACAAAAAATAGGCAAAAAAATAAATAAATAGTTCTCCAAAGAGGACATACAGATGGCCAATAGGCAGAGGAAAAAATGCTCAACATCACTAATCACTAGAGAAATGCAAATTAAAACCACAATGAGATATCACCTCAGACCAGTCAGAATGGCACTCATTAACAAAAAAACACATAATAAGTGCTGGCGAGTACATGGAGAAAAGGAAATCCTCCGGCACTGCTGGTGGGAATGCAGACTGGTGCAGCCACTGTGGAAAACAATATAAAGATTCCTCAAAAAATTAAAAATGGAACTGCCTTTTGACTCAGCTATCCCACTTTTAGGAATATATTCCAAGAACACAACATCAAAGATTCAAAAGAAGAAATGCACCCCCATGTTTATTGCAGCATTGTATATAATGGCCAAGATTTGGAAACAGCCCATGTTTATTAGTGGCGCAGTGGATAGAGTGTCGGACTGGGATGTGGAGGACCCAAGTTCGAGACTCTGAGGTCGCCAGCTTGAGCGCGGCCTCATCTGGTTTGAGCAAAGCTCACCAGCTTGGACCCAAGGTCGCTGGATTGAGCACGGGGTCACTCAGTCTGCTGTAACCCAACAGTCAAGGCACATATGAGAAAGCAATCAATGAACAACTAAGGTGTCGCAACAAAAACTAATGATTGATGCTTCTCATCTCTCTCCATTCCTATCTGTCTGTCCCTATCTATCCCTTTCTCTGTCTCTGTAAAAAAAAAAAAAAAAAAAGCGGTGGTACATATACACAATGGAATATTATGGGGCTATGAAAAAGAAGGAAATCATACCTTTTGCAACAACATGAATGGACCTAGAAACTATTATGTTAAGTGAATTAAGCCAGGTGGAGGAAGAAAAGTATCATATGACCTCACTCATTTGAGGAATCCAGTGAACAATATGAACTGAGAAATGGAATAGAAGCAGAGGTGGGATCAAAGGGACCGCATGGAAAGTGGACAGAGGGAAAGGGGATGATAGCAAGGGATCAGAAAAGGGAATGAGATTGGTGAAATTATACACACATAACACAATATTATAGAGAGCAGAAACCTAATCCTGGAGAGAAGGGGGAGGGTGTTGCAGGGAAGGGAGGAAAGGGGGATTGTAGGGAACACAGGGGAGAGGGGTATGCATTAAGGGGGACACTAGAATCTATGTAAACACAAGAAATTAAATTTAAAAATATATATATACTCTCATTTTGCAGTCTGTCTTTTTATTTTGTTCATATTGTCTTTAGCTCTGCAAAATCTTTTTAGTTTCATATAGTCCCATTTGTTCATCCTGTTTTTTATTTCACTTGCACGTGAAGATAAATTAGCCAATATATTGCTGTGAGAGATGTCAGAGAGCTTACTGCCTATGTTTTCTTCCAAGATGATTATGGTTTCACAGCTTACATTTAAGTCTTTTATCCATTTTGAGTTTATTTTTGCGAATGGTATAAATTGGTGGTCTAGTTTCATTTTTTTTGCAGGTACCTGTCCAATATTCTCAACACCATTTGTTAAAGAGACTGTCTTTACTCCATTGTATGCTCTTATCTCCTTTGTCAAATATCAATTGTCCATAAAGGTGTGGGTTTTCTGTTCTGTTCCATTGATCTGTATGCCTGTTTTGAGTACAATGACCTTGTAGTATAACTTGATATCAGGAAATGTGATACCACTCACTTTATTCTTTTTTTTTTTTTCAGGATTGCTGAGTCTATTCGTGTTCTTTTGGTTCCATATGAATTTTTGGAATATTTTTTCTATATCTTTGAAGTATGTCATTAGTATTTTAATAGGAAATGCATTGAATTTATAAATTTCTTTGGGTAATATAGACATTGTAATGATGTTTATTCTTCCTATCCATGAACACTATATATGATGCCACTTGTTTGTATCTGCCTTGATTTCTTTTATCAATGTTTTATAATTTTCTGAGTATAAGTCTTTAAGCTCCTTGGTTAAATTTAATCCTAGGTATTTTATTTTGTTGTTGTTGTTGTTGCAATATTGAAGAGGATTGTTTTCTTAATTTCTCTTTTAGACATTTCATTGCTGGTGTATTAAAATGCCTCCAATTTCTAAATATCAATTTTATATCCTGCCACCTTGCTGAACTCATTTATCTGGTCCAGTAGTTTTTGACTGAGACTTTAGGGTTTTTATGTACAGTATCATATTATCAGCAAATGATGATAGCTTTACTCCTTCTTTTCAAATTTGGATGCCTTTTATTCTTGTTGTCTGATTGTTGTGGCTAGGATTTCCAGAACTATGTTGAATAACAATGGTGAAAGAAAGAACCCCTGTCTTGTTCCTGATTTAAGGGGATTGCTTTTAACTTTTGTCCATTGAGTATGATGTTGGCTGTGGGTTTGTCATAGATGGCCTTTATCATGTTGAGGTTTGTTCCCTGTATTCCTACTTTGCTGAGAGTTTTGATCCTAAATGGGTGCTGGATTTTATCAGATGCTTTTTCTGCATCTATTGATATTGTCACATAGTTTTTCTCCTTCATTTTGTTTATGTGATGAATCACATTAATTAATTTGCCAATATTGTACCAGCCTTGCCTTCCGAGAGTAAATCCCACTTGATCATGAAGTATGATTTTTTTTTATTGCTGGATCCAGTTTGCTAATATTTTATTGACAATTTTAGCATCTATATTCATCAAGGATATATATTTTTCTTTCTTTGTAGTGTCTTTGCCTGGTTTTGGAATAAGGATTATGCTCACCTCATAAAAGGAGCTTGGAAGAGTTCCTTACTCTTGAATTTTTTGAAATAACTTGAGAAGGATAGGAGTTAGGTCTTCTTTGAATATTTGGTAGAATTCGCCTGTGAAGCCATCTGGCCCAGGGCTTTTGTTTGTTGGGAGTTTTTGATAACTGTTTCAATCTCATTTGTTGTAATTAGTCTGTTTAGGTTTTTTGATTCTTCCAGATTGATTTTTGAGAGATTATATGTTTCAAGGATTTTATCCATTTTACCTAGGTTGTCTAATTTTTTGGCATACAGTTCTTCATAGTATTTTCTTACAATCTTTTGTATTCTTCTCTGTTACTTATCCACTCTAATTTCTAATTTTATTTATTTGTGTTTTCTCTCTTTTTTCTTTGTGAGTGTGGTTAAAGATTTGTCAATCTTGTTTACCTTTTCAAAGAACCAGCTCTTGGTTTCATTGATCTTCTGTATTTTTTTTTAGCCTCTATGTCATTTACTTCCACTCTGATCTTTATTATTTCTTTCCTTCTACTTCCTCTGGGCTTTACTTGCTGTTTGTTTTCTAATTCTCTTAGATTCAGGGTTAAGTTGTTTATTTGAGCTTTATCTTGCTTCTTAAGTTATGCCTGTAATGCTAACCCTAACCCTCTCAGGCCTGCATTTGCTGTGTCCCTTAAATTTTGAGTTGTTGGATGTTCATTTTTATTTGTATCAGGGAAATTTTTTATTTCTTCTTTGATCTCATTGTTAACCCATTCGTTATCTAATAACATGGTATTTAATTTCCAAGTGTTTGAATGTTTTTCCAGTTTTTCTATTGTTTTTGATTTCTAGTTTCATGCCATTGTGATCAGATAAGATGCTTGATATGATTTTAATCTTCTTAAAATTATTCAGACTCATTTATGTCCTTACATGTGGTCTATCCTAGAGAATGCACCATGAGCACTTGAATAGAATGTATATTCTGCTGCTTAAAGTGAAAGGTTCTGAAGATATCTATTAAATCCAGTTGATGTATTGTGTCCTTTAAGGCTGCTATTTCTTTGTTGATTTTCTTGCTTGTGATCTATCCAGTGATGTTAGTGGGGTATTAAAATCCCCTAGTATTATAGTATTGCTGTTGATCTCACCTTTTATATCAATCACAATCAGCTTTATATATTAGGTGCTCCTATATTAAGCACATAGATATTTATAATGGCTTTATCTTCCTGTTGGATTGCTCCCTTTATCATTATGTAGTGACCTTCTTTATCCCTTACTAGAGCCTTTGTTTTAAAGTCTATTTTTTCATATATAAGTATTGCTACTCCAGCTTTTTTTTCATTTTCATTTGCATGAAATATTTTTTCATCCCTTTACTTTTAGGTTATTTTTATCTTTTGTTTTGAGGTGGGTCTCTTGTAGACAGCATATGTACAAGTCCTGTTTTGTTATCTACACAGCTTCCCTACTTTTTTGATTGGAGCATTTAATCCATTTACATTTAAAGTTATTATTGATATGTAGTTGTTTATTGCCACTTTATTCTTTAAATCTACATTCCTCTTTTTCTCGATTTTTTTCTTTTTTCCCCTTTGTTCTCTTTACAACAGGGCCCTTAACATTTCTTTTTTCTTTTTCCTTTTTTTTTTTTACAGGGACAGAGAGAGAGTCAGAGAGAGGGATAGACATGGACAGACAGACAGGAATGGAGAGAGATGAGAAGCATCAGTCATCGGTTTTTTGTTGCGACACCTTAGTTGTTCACTGATTGCTTTCTCATATGTGCCTTGACCGTGGGCCTCAGCAGACCAAGTAATGCCTTGCTTGAGCCAGCGACCTTGGGTCCAAGCTGGTGAGCTTTTTGCTCAAACCAGGTGAACCCATGCTCAAGCTGGTGACCTTGGGGTCTTGAACCTGGGTCCTCCACATCCCAGTCCAATGCTTTATCCACTGCGCCACCGCCTGGTCAGTCTTAACATTTCTTAATACATTGCTTTGGTTTTAATGAATTTCTTGAGTGTTTTTTGTTTGTTTTTTGTTATTGTTTTTGTTTTTTGCCTGGGAAGCTTTTTATTTCTCCTTCAGTTTTAAACAATAGCCTCGCTGGATAAAGAAGTCTTGGTTGGCCCTGGCCAGTTGGCTCAGTGGTAGAGCGTCGGCCTGGCGTGTGGAAGTCCCGGGTTCAATTCCCGGCCAGGGCACACAGGAGAAGCACCCATCTGCTTCTCCACCCCTCCCCCTCTCCTTCCTCTCTGTCTCTCTCTTCTCCTCCCGCAGCCGATGCTCCATTGGAGCAAAGATGGCCCGGGCGCTGGGGATGGCTCCTTGGCCTCTGCCCCAGGCACTGGAGTGGCTCTGGTCGTGACAGAGCGACGCCCCAGAGGGGCAGAGCATTGCCCCCTGGTGGGCAGAGCATTGCCCCCTGGTGGGTGTGCCATGTGGATCCCGGTCGGGTGCATGCGGGAGTCTGTCTGGCTGTCTCTCCCCGTTTCCAGCTTCAGAAAAATACAAAAAAAAAAAAAGAAAGAAGTCTTGGTTATAGGCTCTTATTTTGCATTACTTTGAATATTTCTTGCCATTCTCTTCTGGCCTCAAATGTGTCTCTTGAAAAGTAGAATGCCATTCTTATGGGGGCTCCTTAGTAGGTGGTGGACTGCTTTTCTCTTGTAGCTTTTAGTATTTTTTCTTTATCTCTTAACTTTAGTATTTTAATTATGATGTGTCTTAGTGTAGGCCTCTTTGAGTTCTTCTTTAATGGGACTCTCTGTGCTTCTTGAACTTGGACACAGTTCACGTTTTATCCCTAGCTCAGTAATTTTATTTCTTTAACTTTAAAAAGTTTAAAATATGTAGAGTAATAATGCTTGCTTCATAAATGTTGTTTTAAAGTTGTATAAAGTGAACACTTCAAGTTTCTCTAGATTTATTTTCACAATCTAGGAGCTCAAATAATTGTGGGTATTATTATTAGTAATAATAATTAAGTATCCTTATAGTTCTCTATTTGTGACTTCACAAAGATAAATTATTATGTGGGGTGATTATAATATAATTTTCAATATACTTGATGCATATCTTCAAAATATAGTTAAAGATTTTCCAGAGCATATAAAGACTATATTATTAGTAATGTAATAAAACCTGTTTATGTGCAATATTTTGCTTAATCTTCAAAAACAATTTCTGAATTGGTAATATTAACCTGTATTTACAGATGTAAAATCTGGTCCTATTTGGGAGCATCCATGACGTGCCCCAGCAAAACCATACTGTCCCACCCAAGGTTCTTCTTCTTCTGCCATAATTAAATTTTAGGGATTTAAAACTTTGTCCATTCCTGCTTGGTAAGCTATAAAACAAAACACGACATAAAAATATTGCACACAGTACCATTTATTTTATTACCTTCTATCTTTTGGTAAGTAACAGTCTATAAGGAGATACATGGGGCTCTTAGCCTTTTCTGGATAGGATTCATATTGATAATTTGACACCTAATTCTCTCCTACTCCTGAGAGTCCTCTCACAGTGCAGGAGTTGTCAGCTGTTTCTGTGAGAGACATCATTAGACACAGCGAGAGAATCTCTTTGGTATGTCTTCTGTAATGATGGGAACTTGTTTTTCATTTTTTTATGAAAGAGTCCTCTTTTCCTCTTAGATTGCAAATCAAAACCTGATGGACTTCTGCTCTAATGCTCTATTTTTTTCCTTGTAGATGCTCTCAACTTTGTAATTGAATAACATTTTCCCTGTTGTTTTAAGCTTAGAGGACATTTGAGTCCCTCTTTTTCAAGTGGTTACCACCTGGTGTATCCTGTGTCCTGCCCTCACTCCTGGTTCCCTTTTCCTTTCCTCTTTCATAATCTTTTGCTTCCATTCCTTCTACAAGCTGGACATTATTTTTATTTTGTTACACCTTATGCATTTCTGTAAATACATAATCCCCTCTTGGAAAAAAATCAATCAACCAGCTTCAGCTTCTGTATGGAATTAACTGTTTGACTTCAGGATACCTGGCTGCTCCAAAGGAAAACTCGGAGATGTCATGTTTTTACTTTTAGTTTACCCAGCCAACACAGAATGCAGCAGCTCTGGGATCCATTAGAGATGAGGTACTGCTTCTGAGCAGCAAATGCCCCCATTAAATGACAGCATTCCAGCAGAAGGTTGTAAGCAAGTTTCCCAATGTGAAAATTATTAGACCACAGAATACTTTGTTGAAGAAAAGTAGGAAGGAAAAAATAAGGCCTCTGTTACTAGTCATTTAAAAAGAAGATTAGAAAAGACATTGAGAATTATACCATAGAAAACTAGATTGACTAGAAGACCCTAGACTCTCATTTATAAATGAAAATGAATGGATGAAGATTCTGTTTAGCCAAGAGAAAAAAGCATTCCTTTACATAATACATTAATGTCTTGCAAAACATTTATTTAAAATATTTCAAATAGTGCCATCCAACTGTCTTTCCTTGCCACTGACCTCCTACCCAACCCCTTTAAAATGGGCAGCAGGAGATGTTGTAGTGAACATACTATTTTTGTAATTTCACAAGCCCCTCAGCTGGAGTCTAGGATCAATTCTCACACTTTAATCCTATCTGCCAAAGAAGTTTTAAACTGCATAACTGACAAATAACTTGAGATGTAACTCATGGATCATTTCTTCATGGGAAACAGTTGCAGCTGGTTTTTTAGTACAAATCAACTTACAACGCTGCGAAAGCTGAGGGGTCATACCAAGACCAACCGACTTCATGAATGAAAACAAACAGAAAAATGAAACAAGGAGCACCAACAAAACAATTGCTAGGCCTGATGTTTTTCATGGGAGACACATTCTGGACCTAACTTCATTACATTTTTAGTAATGAAGTTTTTTTTACTTCATTATTTGTTTTTTTTTTAATATATATATTTTTATTCATACTCTTCCAGTTCTCTTACAAAGGTATTCTGATCACAACCTAATTTTTCCTTCCTAATTAAATTATTTTTGCTTCAGTAAAAGCAGTATATGTAATGCATTTAGATGGTTGTGTTCTTTGAATTGCATGTATATATTTGAAAAAGATGATAATTTTTCTGTTTTTTATATATCAAAACTTCATAATGCCTATCCAGATTTTCCTGTATATCCAATTGCCTTTATGTTTGTTAGACATCCGCACTCAGGCTTTTCCAGGGAAGGGCAATATCTCCAATGTTGCATTTACCCTCTTCCTTCTCTACACCTCATTCTTTTTTCCATGTTCCTAGTTCAGTGAATATCATGGCCATTTCGCTTTCCCTTACTGAGTACATGCAATCCAGTACCTCCTAAAAAGTTCCAGAATGCATCTTCCTCTTTCCCTAGTGCCACTATAGCCTCTAAGCTGAATTAATGTCATACGTCCATGTGATGGTTAATTTTATATGTCAACTTGATTGGGCTAAGTGATCCCAGAAAGATGGTAAAACCTTAAGTTTGTCAGTGAGGTGGTTTTTTGTTTTGTTTTGTTTTTAAGACAGAGAGAGAGACAGAGAGAGGGAAGATAGGAACAGACAGACAGGAAGGGAGATAAAAAGCATCAATTTTTCATTGTGGCTCCTTAGTCTCCTTAGTTGTTTATTGGTTGCTTTCTCATATCTGCCTTGATTGGGGGGCTACAGCAGCACGAGTGACCCCTTGCTCAAGCCAGCAACCTTGGGCTCAAGTTAGCGACCATGGGGAGATGTCCACAATCTTACGCTCAAGTCAGCAAATGCTCTCAAGCCAGTGAGCCCACGCTCAAGCCTGATGAGCCTGTGCTTCTGCCGGTGACCTCAGGGCTTGGAACCTGGGTCCTTCACGTCCCAGTCCGATGCTCTATCCACTGCACCACCGCCTGGTCAGACGAGGATGTTTCTGAAAGAGATTAGCATTTGATTCAGTAGACTGAGTGAAAAGATACATCCTTACCAATATTACCCAGCATCATGCAATCCATTGAGGGCCCAAATACAACAAAAGAAGGTGCAGGAAGGGCAAATTATCTGCCTCTTTTTTAGTTGGGATGGTCATTTTCTCCTGCCCTTGAGTATCAGAGCTCCCGGTTCTCAGGACTTCACACTCTGGGACTTACATCAGTGACACCCCCACTAATCTGTCTCCCTAGAATTTGCAAGGTGTCAGATTCGGCCTTCCTGGGTCTTTAGCTTGTGCGCAGCAGGCTGTGGGACCCCTCAGCCTCCAGAACACTGTGAACCAGTTCCTTCTCTTATGTAAATCTCTTGGTCCTGGGGAACTCTGACAAATACAGCTCCCAATACTGACTCATCTAGATTTAGTTCTTGTATTCCTTGCATTCATTCTCCAGATGTAATCAGAAAGATCATCAATAAAAGCTGACATGATCATGTCAGTCTCCTGTTTAAAACTTTTTGATGTGGTTGTGGTTTATTTCTTTTCTTTCTTTTAGAAGTAACCTTAAGCTTCTTTGGCAAAAGTTGTTTTATTTTTTTATCAAACATAAAATGTAGCCACTGTTAACTTGATTATATGCTGCAAATGATAAATATAAACAAAGACTTTAAAAAGTTATTCTTTGCCTCTTAATAAGGCTGTACTTAAAATTTTCCAAAGATAAATCTGTTTAAAAATAACCTCTTAAGGTATATTTTAGAAACAATATAGCATGAAAATTAATTATAATCAATATTTATAGGAATGTAAAATGCAGGTCTTTCAAAAACTTCATTTTGTCAGAAAGTGCTTACCATAAAAAAATACTACAATGCATTTTATAGTAGAATCCTGAATAACTTCTTTTATATACTGAAATAATTATGTATACATTCAGATAGCAAAGATAAAATATTGGTCACATTTTTCCATTTGGAAAACTTTAGTGTTTCTTTGAGTAACATGATAAAAATCTCAGTTTAACAAATAGTGTAAGTTTGTAGTTTATTCCCGGCTCTGTGACTTTTCCTGTTTAGTTTTTAGCTTACTTGGTTACATAAGCATTGGTTTTGCTTAAAGGTCAGCCAAGAGTAAAGTTATATCTTGCTGGAGGTGAGATATAAACAATGTCTGATCTTGCCCTGCAATTTTTCTTAAATCTTCCACAGAGCTTGGTGAAATTGTGCCAGTATTCATAAAAAAAGATTATGTTTTAGAATCTGTATTGTATTATTCAATAAATATTTCAAGGTGTCTGCAAACAGGGATTATAATGGGTATTATATTTCAGGAAACCAGAAGGTATCAACCAAGGAATTAAATAAAACATTCATGTTTGATGCTCGTATAAACTGTAATTTAAAATAAAATGTGTGTAAACTTCTTTTTCCTTTTGTTTCATTTTCTTGTCATAAGATAATACAGAATAAAATGAAAAAAGACCAAAATGGAAGGAGATAAAAAGTCTAAATTTGAGTTATACACTGAACAGCAAGGCCCTTTTTTATTATTAATTTAATTTATTGGGGTGACATTGGTTTGCAAAACGATACAGGTTTCAAGTATACAAAAAAAAAAAAAACCACACCACATGCATACCACGTCGAGTGCTCTCCAAAAGGCTATTTTTTTCTTTCTTTTATTTTTATATATATATATTTTTTATAGGAGACAGAGAGAGAAAAAAGAGGAACAGATAGGGACAGAGAGACTGGAAGGAAGAGAGATGAGAAGCATCAGTTTTTTATTACGGCATCTCAGTTGTTCAGTTTTTTATTACGGCATCTCAGTTGTTCATTGATTGCTTTCTCATATGTGCCTTAACTGGGGGGCTTCAGACAAGCCAATAACCCCTTGCTCAAGCCAGCAACCTTGGGCCCAAGCCAGTGACCTTGGGCAACAAGCCAACAACTTTTGGGCTCAAGCTAGCAGCCATGGGATCATACTTATGATCCCATGCTCAAGCTGTTGACCTCGTGCTCAAGCTGGTGATCCTGTGCTCAAGCCGGAGGAGCCCACAGTCAAGCCTACAATCTCAGGGTTTTGAACCTGGGACCTCAGCATCCCAGGTCAATGCTCTATCCACTGCGCCACCACTGATCAGCATGTAATGTTTTTCCTTATCTATTATAACCTTTGCTTTAAAGTCAATTTTTTCTCATGTAAGTATTGCTACCCTGGCTTTTTTTTTCCCCCATAAATACATCTTTTTACATCCTTTTGCTTTCAGTCTTTGTGTATTTTTGTGTGTATGTGGGTCTTTTATAGACAGAATTGTGTATGTGGGTCTTTTATAGACAGAATAAATATATGTTTTGTTTCTCTTTTTAGCTATCCTCTGTCTTTTGATTGAAACATGAAATCCATTTACATTTAAAGTTATTAATAGTTATGTATTTATTGTCATTTTATTATTTATAACTATTTTCTGGGGGGGGGGTCTTCCTCTTCTTAAAGAAGGCCCTTTAACATTTCTTGTTATACTGCTTTGGTAGTAATAAACTCTTTTGACTTTTTCTTATTTGAAAAATTTCTTATTTCACCTTCAGTTTGAATGATACCTTTGCTGTGTAGAGTAGATTGGTAGTAGGATCTTGCTTTTCTTCGCTTTTAATATCTCATGTCTCTTTCTTCTGGTCTGAAATGTTTCTGTTGAGAAATCAGCTGACAATCTTATGAGAGCTCCCTTGCAGGTGACTGTCTTTTTCTTGCTGCTTTTAAAATTCTCTCTTTGCCTTAAAATTTTGCCATTTTATTATGATGTGTCTTGCTATGGACCTCTTTTGGTTCATCTTGATTGGTACTCTCTGTGCTTAATGGAGTTGTGTCTTCTTTTTTCACCAGATTAAGGAAGTTTTCAGCCATTATTTCTTCATATAAATTCTCAGTCCCTTGCTCTCTCTCTTCTCCTTTTGGTCCCCATATGATATGAATGTTGTTATACTTTATATTGTTTCAAAGGCTCCTTCAACTCTCTTCACTTAACTTTTTAATTTGATTGCTGTGAGTTGGTGTTTTTTGCTACTTTGTCTTCCAAATCTCTGATTTGGTCCTCTGCTTCATCTAACCTGCTATTGATTCCATCAAGTGTATTCTTTATTTATGATACTGTATTCTTTATGTCTGACTGTTTGTTTTGTTTTTTTATGGTTTTTATGTCCTTCTTTATGCTATTGGAATTCTCATTATGTTCCTAGTGCAACCTCGTAACCATTGTTTTGAACTCTGTGTTTTGTAGCTTGCTTGTCTCCATTTCATTTAGTTCTTTTTATGGACATTTCTCCTGTTCTTTCATTTGGGGCCTGTTTCTCTTTCTCCCCATTTTGGCTGCCTCTCTGTATTTGTTTCTGTGTACTAGGTCACTCTGCTAAGCCTTGGTATGGTGGCCTCATTTAGTTGGTGTCTTATGGGGCTCAGAGGCAGTCTCCCTAATTGTTTACAGTATGTGGTCCATGGATGTCACTTGTGAGGATTATGTGAGCTGTCCTATTGTAGTTGAGACTTGATTGCTATTGTCCCACTCACTTATGGGTGGGGTTGTCCCTCCATCACACTATGAGGACTGACTCCCAGTGCACTCTATGAGTTCCTGGGTGGGCAATGGTTCCACAATGCTAAATTCACCCCAACAGAATCTAGTGTCTGCTGCAGTCTTCCTTTGTGTGTTCTTGTTGTGAAGCTAGTTTGGTTAGACTCTGATATGGTGTGAACCTTGGTTGTATTTGTTCTTGGGCCTCCTGGATGGGGATCTAGTGGCAGTCAATGTCTGGCACTGCCAATGCCAGGGCCTGGGCTACCAGTTTGTAGTCATAAAATGATGCACAGTTTGTGGCTACCTCTGCTGGAACGGGGAGTGTGTGGGGAAAACAAGCTGTGCACCAAGGCCAGTTTCTACCAGCACCAAGCCCTAGAAGCCAGGTCAGCAAAATGCCCAAGGTTCCCCAGGGATGCCCTTTTTCTGTTAGTTGCCTATTAGGCTTAGTTACTAAAGGAGCCTCTGCCAGATGTGAGTTGCTTGAGAGAGGCTTTCAGTGAATCCCCAGGTAACGCAAGTGTTGTTCACCCAGTTGGTACAAATTCAAATTCAATGTTAGAGCTGGGTTTGAAGCCACTTAGCAATAGTCTCAGGGCATACCAAGATCATTCACCACCTGTCACGTGCCTGTGGACCTTTGTTGTGGGGCTATGTCTTGGAGATTCATTAGGGTGATGTCAGCAATATTTATCAGGCTTACAAAGACCAAGGTTTGGCCTTGTGCAGGGAGGGCTCTACACAGGACTGCTAGCCTGGTGTGCACATGTAAAATGGCCCCGCCTAAAAGTTACACAATTCAGTTCTTTCCAGAATTTGCTTGAATCTACTGGGAAGTCTTTTCTAGAGATGACCAGGCAGGCCACTGCTGGCTGACAATACTGTATAACACCAGCTCAGCAAGGCAGGGCCAATCGACAGTAACAACAGGGCACATTGGTGGCAGCTATTGCTTATTTGGTGTGTGTGGACCCTTGAGAGATTTTAGGAAAGCATGCAGCATGAGCAAAACCAGGCTGCTTATGCAGAAGAGTTGCTAGAAGAGGTTCAGCTGTATGCATGGATTAGGTGGGGTGGGGTCTTGAGGAATCAGTGGAGCAAATTCTGTCAGCATGGAGAGCATAGATTTGGTGCCTACCTGTGCCAGGCAGGCTGAGTGAGAGAAGATTCAACAAAAAGACAAAGGCACCTACCAGCACTTCAATCCCTGGAGAGAGCTGTCCAGATCCCTGCCTCTCCAGCCCTCACCATAAAGGTAGTCAGTTTGGTATTTCCCTCATCTGTCTCTGGTGCTTTTTGAGCTGCTGTCTCTATACTAAATCCCAGAGCAAGTGAGTTTGTTATCAAGTGAGTCTATGTGAGAGATCTTTAAGGTACGCTATACCTAGGTCTCCAGCAACCCTCCTTTTTAGACTCAATTTCTACAGGTTTTTACAGTCAGATATCATAGGGACTTTTCTTCCTGGCACTGGGCCCCTGGGTTGGGGACCCCAGTTTTGGGCTGGGACCTCTTGCTCCTCAGGGGGAACTTGCACAGCAAAGATATTCCTCCTAATTCTTAATCATCACTTGTGGGTGTGGGACCTGCCCATTGCACATCCTCACCCCCCTCCTTTTTTTTTTTTTTTTTTTTTTTACCAGTTTCCAAGTGGCTTCTTCTTTATATCCTTAGTTACAAGACTTCTATCTTCAGGTAATTCTCAACGACAATTTTTCCATAATTTAGTTGTAATTTTGATGTGATCATAGGAAGAGGCAAGCACATTTTTTAATTTGCCATCTTGTCTGGAAGTCTTGAGAGTTTCACTTGTATAATATGTCTTCAAAACGTAACACTTTCTGATTTATTGTCAAGTTTGCTTCAAAGGAAATAATGGATTTTGTATTTTTTAATTACATTGTGGGGCAAAAGTAAGTTTACAGTTGTGAGTACATGAAACACAGAGTTTATTCTTATACTATTATTTATTAATTATTGTAATATTTTCCATACAGACACCTATAAACCTACTTCTGCCCCACTCTGTGGATTGCAGTCAGCCTTCCATGCAGAAGCACTTCTGTCTTCTTCTGGTGCAACCACACCACTCAGTGTCTTGTGATCTTTACAAATTGAATATTTCTCAGCATTAAAAAAGACAGTCTTTAAGTGATCATTGACATATTTGCCTAAAGCAAGAAAGATTCCTAAGAAAAATTATTAGAGAAGATAATTTTTCTGGTTGTTTGTCTTCAATTTTTCTGTCTCACTTTATTTGGTGAACCATGTTCATTCTCATTAGAAGTTTTAATTGAAAAATTAAACATTTAGAGCTCAGATAGTGCATGTTTTTAAATATGTTTTGTTTTTTGGTGTGTGACCAGGAACCTTCCCTTTTGACAATTACATTGCTACAATATATACTGCTCACAAAAATCAGAGGATATTTTATCACTTCATATTAATTTTGAAATATCCCCCTAATTTTTGGAAGCAATATTTTCAGATCAAAAAGTCAATCAAAATTTGTAATTTTTTAAAGAGTATAACCTGAAATGGGTTTTTTCATGCTAAAAGTGCATAATATGGGTGCTAATGGCCAGAGAATAGAAATATACCAAACTGTAATATTCCAAGGGGCTAGCTCAAGAAATCACCAGTTACAAAGACAAAAGGGAAGGGAAAGATTAACTTGAATTTATAAAACTTGGGCATAACATGCTATGAATCTGAAATTATATCTAGGATAAAATGGATTTTATGTGAAGAAATTATTAAATTTGCACATTAGGCTACTTTTGAGTCCCAATATGTTTCTTTAGCAAAAATATCCAAGGAGTGGGAAAAGAATTCTAGCTTTGCCCCAGAAGGCAATACCGTGATTCATTTCATCACCTTAGACCAGAAGATGTGCCTTCAGCATGACAACTCAACTGAGAAAACAGGTTCTTCAATTTCTTTACTATGTTTTTGTTTTGTATACTATATAAGATTTTTAGTTTTTCATATTTTTGAACTTTACCTGCTCCATGAGTTATCTTTTATATACAACATATTTTTCAAATCCTAACAAATATCAACTTCAGTTATTCAACTCTTTGGTGAATCTAATTTTAGTGATGTTTGGGTTTCAAGAATGTATTTTTTATAAATAAGCTTTATGTGATGTAACCTACATCTGAAAGATGAATATATGTTAGGTTATAAGTCAGAACTACTTTTCTAGTCTCTTAAACTGAACAAAAGTTAAATTTCCTAAGTAGCTCCCAGTTTATTTTCTTAGCTTTAAATCAGGGGTCTCAAACTCAACTCAGCATGTGGGCCGCAGAGCAAGATCACAGCCATTCGGCGGGCCGCACTAGGTCTACAAAAGGCAACTGTTACGCAACACTTTTCAGTGTCACAAAACGACCAGAAACTGTAGTTCGTGGATTAGTCTGCGGGCCACACAAAATTGTTTGGTGGGCCGCATGCGGCCCGCAGGCCGCGAGTTTGAGACCCCTGCTTTAAATTATTTGAGTTATAATACTGGGAATTTAGCTTCTTACTTATGAAAAAAATGATCTAGAGATACTGTTAAGTATGAGGGGATGTTTTTGGTGGTGGTAAGGATTAAAAATTTTTAAAAATTATTCTAGTTCTAGAAGTTTAATAAATCACTTGAAAACTATCTTTCATCCTTAGTGGCATAATGAAATTACACTTTCAGAAATTATTAATAAAGATTTAAAGTCAAAAGCAAAGGCTTTTTTATTTTTCCTGTCTTCAATCTCTTGACTTCATCTTTTCTCAGTCTCCTTGACTTTATGTAACACGTTAAGCTATTATCTCCTATATTAACTATAAGTTTGGTCACAAATGACAAACAAAAAGCAACCTAGTCAAACTTGATTTAACAAAAAGAGAATATACTGACTCAAGGAACTAGAAAGAATAGGGATGTGTCTATTCTCATGTCAAACTGAATCCACAGAATAACAGAATTCATGTGGTCTCCCCATCTCTCCTGTCAGCTTCTTCCTGTGTGTCTGTCTTTTTACTTCTATATAAAGAAAATAGCTGCATTTGGCAAACAATATAGCTACCCACATGTTCGTACACTTTGTGTTTCATGGGGAAAGATAACTTCTCTTTTCCAGGAACTCTCTTAATCTCTAGGAAGAACTATCCTTGGGATTAACTTTGGCCCAGGTCCAGTCTCATGTCCATCTTTGTAACCACAAGACAGTCTATAGTACTTGGAAGCCCCAACAGAAGCATAAAGAGTTGGGAAAGGAGATATTAACCCCAAAGGATTCAGGAGAGAGAAGAAGTAGAGTTTAAACTTGCAGTGATAGTCAATCTGGTCCCTACCGCCCACTAGTGGGTGTTCCAGTTTTCATGGTGGGCGGTAGTGGAGCAACCAAAGTATAAATAAAAAGATAGATTTAACTATAGTAAGTTGTTTTATAAAGATTTATTCTGCAAAACAGCGAAAATTTGACATAAAGTACTTGGTAAGTAATTATTATTATATGCTTTAACTTGCTGTAACTCTGCTTTATAAATTTTATAAAGTAAAGTTACTTCCCTACTTTATAAATCACCATTACTATGGAACAGATGGGTGGTTAGAAAATTTTACTACTAACAGAGATACAAAAGTGGGCGGTAGGTATAAAAAGGTTGACTACCCCTGGTTTAGAGAAACATTTCATTGCTCTTAATTTTCCTTTGACATTTCTGATTTCTTTCCCCCTAACTGCTGCATTGACTTCTCATCTTCTTATTCTCTTCCTCTCATTTAGACATCCCCAAGTGCTCTACTCTTTTAAAAATGTACCATATTTCCCCATGTATAAGACACTCCCATATATAAGACACACATTGATTTTGGGGCCAGAATTTTGAAAAAAAATGTATTACATAAAGTTACTGAATTCAAGTTTTATTTATCATAAAATTCATACAACTCCTCATCGCTGTCAAAACTCATCCATTAGCTTGTCCTCATCTGTGTCTGATGATGAATCACTGTCTTCATACATTGTCTTGTCCTCAGTTCTATCTATGGCATTTGAAATGCACACTTCTACACCACTGTGTAAGACACACACAGTTTTTAGATCACAAATTTTTTGAAAAAGAGTGTGTCTTTTACCTGGGGAAACATGGTACAGTATCTTCCACAAATAACTCATTTTAACCCACAGTTTCACCTAGCAGGGATCGGGAACCTATGGCTTATGAGTCAGATGTAGCTCTTTTGATGGCTGCATCTGGCTCGCAGACAGATCTTTAATAAAAAAAATAATAACGTTAAAAAATATAAAACATTCTCATGTATTACAATCCACTCATTTCCTACCACTCATGTTCATGGTTGCGGGTGGCTGGAGCCAATCACAGCTGTCCTCCGGGACAACACCAAATTTCTATTGGATAACGCGTAATGCACATGGGTCGTAGTATGGTTCTTAAGGAATTACATTTTAAAATATGTGGCGTTCATGGCTCTCTCAGCCAAAAAATTTCCCGACCCCTAATCTAGTGTGTCTATTTAGAAACCTTGTAAGTTTATATCTTTACTAATCAGTACCATCAATTTTTACTTGTCACACCAGGCAGAAGTGTGATGTATAAGTTTACCCAACCTCAAGAAGAAACACAAACATGCAACATCCACATTAAAAAACTGTTACAAACTACATTTTATTCTTTATCAGTACCCCTGAGATTTAAATATGGAATTGGCATATTACTAAAATGTTAGCTATGAATTATAATTATTAAAAAAAATTTTCACATATCAGGAATATCCAAAGTATGTACCTACCCAGAAACATCTGGAAAAGCTTGCTGTTGCAGAAAGGAACCTCACAATACATTCTGCACTGTGATATTGTTCACACATTTCCTTATTCCTGTAGTCTACTGAGCTAGGGACTTAAGTCCTTGCCACTGTCTATATTCATCAGATCTTCAGTTCACTCCTTCATACAATTGAGGTAGACATTTATCCCAGCTGAACACACCTCTGAGAAAGCAGCTATGCTCTGCCACAGGTCCTGCTCACCCTAGTTATCTGCTCAACAATGATCACACCACAGGGAAAGGAAGAGTACTTTCATTTTCCTCAAAATGGTCAACTTTACATTGCTGTGTATAGCAGATAGAGGCAAATTATGGGGCAAGTACCAAAAGAAAGGAAGCACGTGCTATGGGAATGAGAGGAAGAAGAAAGAATTTTTTGAAAGAATAAAAATGACAGAACAACAAACCAGGGAGAGATATACATTTGATGTTAAATATTTTTATTTATACATTTGAAACATCCATGCAGAAATTAAATATTGGAATCTAGGATTTAGGACAGATTTCTGTTAGAGTTTGAAATATGGAAGCCATACTACTAATCAAATTCTATGAATGTTTAGCTGTGCAAATGAGCAAATAAGTTAATTTTTTAACATCCTGGTTTGAAAATAGGGATCTTCAAAATGAGGAAAATAGTATATACCTATTAGGACTTTTTGGTAAGGATTATAATCATGAAGGAAAATTTATTTGCTCAGTTCTTATTAACTAGTGAGCCACTGTTAATCAGTATCCAAATTGCTATCACAGTGTGCATAACTCTGTGTCATGGTGATGGGAGTAAATAAAATAATCAAAAAAAGGAGTCTAATAGGAAGGACCACCTTTTACACTCTTCTGATGACTGTGATCACTGGCTATTTATCACTCTGTCCTGACTCTTTTAATCTTCCAGGACCTTTATTCTCTGAGATTTATTTGGTTACTTTTGTATCTTGAAACTCTCTATTGGCCAGAGCTGCTAAAATAGTATGTCCCTGGTATAATTTTGCTATCTTGTTAATAGCATTGTGTGTAGCTTTGATTTACTAAGGGTTAATTATGTAATTCTTGCAACCATCCTCTGAGGATAAAATTGAGCCAGAGTCATGTCAAGTAAGTGGCTCATTGTGCAGAGAGTAATTGACAGAGAATTTGAATTAAGACAGTTTGAATTAAGATTCCTCAAGCTTGACCACCTCCCCAAGTTGTCTCTTTCTTAGAGAAGTAGCTGCACTCATTCTTCTTTGTTCACATTCTGCTCATCATCTGATACTTATTGCCAGTTTTTAAATTTTTAAGAAAGCATTTCCTAAACACAGTGGCCATTGATGGTCTTCCTTAAATTTCAGTGTTCACACTTAATTTTCCCCAGGAATATTAGACTCAAATAATTCAATGGTCTATATGACATACAATGATCAGTGAAAATAAGATAGTTTAGAAAGATAAAGAGAAGGAAAAGGACCTATTACGCAGAGATATGACATAGGACCCCACTTAAGCAACAAATGGAACAGCAGAAGGATGGTGAGAGCCCTCCGGGGGTAGAGAAAAACAAGATACAGGTAAATAAGAAGCATGAGAGCAGAGAATTAAATGACAGATTGAAGATTCAGAACTTCATCTTAAATAAAGTGGTAAAGCAAAATTTTAAAAAAAGATGAATACAAATTCAAGGTTTCAGGAAAAATTAATTTATGTTTGTTGTCTATAATGCATTGAAAAAGAGGAAAATTAGTAGTGAAGCTATTGCAGCAAAGTATGGAGTATTAGTGCTTGGAATGTTGAAGTAGTGGGGGAAGTGAGAGGAAGTGTGTTGCTTCACAGAGCGTTTGGAGGAAGACACTAAGGATCTTGATCAATCAGTTTAAAGTCAAGATGACTGGAAAATACACTGAATCACATCTACTTAGGTAGCCAAACCTATGTGCAGCTTTAAATTATTTTTCTTTTAGTAGGGAAGCAACAACAGAAGAGGTTTGTATAATTATGTCCCTCTTGACTTTGCTTCTGACTCTGAGATATAGATTTACCGTAGTAATAAGAAATGTGACAAAACAAATTGTGACTTTGTCAGTTTTTTGAAATCCCACCATCCTTGTTGCCCAGCATATTTTTGAAGGCTGAATTATTACTTGAGATTATAGAATAACTTTATTCTGAATTTCTCTAGTTCTCACTACTCTTTTCTGGTTGTTCAGTAAAGGAAAAGAAAGAAGGAGAAAGAATTGTAGGGTTTCATGAATAATATGATTTCATTTATTATCAGATGTTTATCTTAGGAAAGTATAAGCTCTATGTTCAGGATTCCTCTCTAACTTGGGAAAGTGTGGGGTCTCCTTTGCCTTAAGACTTAGGTCAACTGCCATACTCCCGGGCAGAGGTAACTGATTCTCCTTAATTGTTGCCTTTTATTCTGGTTTTTACCGCATTTTGTCTTAGTTAGGTACACAGTTGCAGTCTCTACCATTAAATTTTGATTCCTCAGGGATGATTTTTAAACCTGGAAGCCAGATCTTTATGGTAAATCCTTGAAAAAATTTTAAGAAAGAGATGGAGAAAAGGAAGGAAGAAAAAGAACAAAAGAGCTCTATGTTAATGAGATACAAGCATACATAAATATACACATGGACAAAGAGAAGACTGCTTGTTTGTTGTTGAGCTTTATGAGTTCTTTATATGTTTTGGATATTAATCCCTTGTCAGAGCTGTTGTTTGTGAATATCAACTCCCATTTGGTTGGCTGCTTTTTTGTTTTGTTGTCGGTTTCTTTTGCTGTGCAGAAGCTTTTTGTTTGATATAGTACCATTTGTTTATTTTTACCTTTACTTCCCTTGCTTTTGGGGTCAAATTTATGAAATGTTCTCTACAGCCAAGTTTCATAAGTTTAGTACCTATGTTTTCTTCTATGTAATTTATTGTTTCAGATATTATATTTAAATCTTTGATCCATTTTGAATTAATTTTTGTTCAGGGAGACAAACTCTTAGTCAAGTTTAATACTTTTGCATGTGGCTTTCCAATTTTCTCAGAACCATTTGTTGAAGAGGCTTTCTTTTCTCCATTGTGTATTTATGGGTTATTTTGTCAAAGATTATTTGCCCATGTGTGTGTGTGTGTGTGTGTGTGTGTGTGTGTGTGTGTGTGTGTGTGTGTGGTTTTATTTCTGGCCTCTTGATTCTGTTGTATTGGTCTATATGTTTGTTTCTCTGCCAATACCATGCTGTTTGATTATCGTGATTCTATACTATATAATTTGAAGTCAGGTAGTGTAATACCTCTGGCTTCATTCTTTTCTCTCAGAATTGCTTTGGCTATTTGGGGTCTTCTATGGTGCTATACAAATCTGGTGAACCGCATTAAATTTGTATATTGCTTTGAGTAATATGGTCATTTTTACTATATTTATTCTTCCAACCTATGAACCTGTACATAGTTTTAATATATATTCTTTCAAAGTTTGCTGCTTTTTGTTTTTTCAAACAAAAAGTGGTTAGAAAATCATATACTTTACAAATTGTTCCACCCAATATTTCCAGTATCTACCTGGCACTATGTATAGTTATTACAATATTATTGATTATATTTCCTATACTGTACTTTACATCCTTATGACTATTTTGTTTGTACTATATGTACTTCTCAGTCCCTTCATCTTTTTCACCCAGTCCACCAAGTTCCCTCACATCTGCTAACAGTTGTTCTGTTCTCTATGAGTCTGTTTTGTTTTTTTTGTTTATATTGTTCTTTAGATTCCAGATATTTGTAAAATCATGTGGTATTTGTCTTCCTCAGACTGACTTATTTCACCTAGCATAATGCCCTCTATACCCATCCATGTTGTTACATAAGATAAGACTTTATTCTTTTTTTATAGCCAAATAATATTCCATTGTGTATATGTACCACTTCTTTTTCCAACAATTTACTAGTGGGGACATGGGTTGCTGCCATATCTTGGCTACTGTAAGTAGTGTTGCAACAAACATGGGGTGTATCTATTCTTTCAAGTTATTGTTTTAGGTTTCTTTGGGTATATATACTGAAATGGAATTGCTGAGTCTAGAGGCAATTTCATTTTTAATTTTCTGAGAAGCCACCACACTGTTTCCCATAGTGGCTGTAGAAATCTACATTCTTATCAAAAATGCCTGAGAGTTCCCTTTTCTCTATATCTCAACACCACTTATTGGCTGTTGATTTATTGATCACAGCCATTCTGATCTGTGTGAGATGATATCTCGTGGTTTAATTATCACTTCTCTGAGAATGAGTGACACTGAGCATCTTTGGAGACATGTCTATTCAGGTCCTTTGCCCATTTTTTTAAACAGGGTTGTTTGCTTCTTTGGTGTTGAGTTGTTTGAGTTCTTTATAAATTTTAGATATTAACCTTTTATTGAATGTATCATTGGTAAATATGTTCTCCCATTAGGTGAACTGATTTCATTGCTGGTTTCCTTTGTTGTGCAAAGCCTTTTTAGTTTGGTGTAGTTCCATGTGTTAATTTTTTTCTTTTGTTTCCCTTGCCGAAGGAGTCATATCAGGAAAAATATATTTATCACTATAAGAAATATCAGAGATTTTACTGCCTATATTTTCTTCTAGGAGTTTTAAGGTTTCAAATCTTACATTTAAGTTTTTAATCCATTTTGAGTTTATTCTTGTATGGGGTGTAAGGAGGTGTTCTTGTCTTGTTCTTATGCAAATACATTTGTCCTATTTTCACAACACAGTTTATTGGATAGACAGTCTTCATTTTCAAGATTGCTGAAGCTATACAAGGTCTTTTTTGGTCACATGTAAAATTTTGAATTATTTATTCTAATTTTGTGAAATACTATCAAAATTAGTATTTTGATAGAACTTGAGTTTAATCTATAGATTGCTTTGAGTAGTTTGGACATTTTAACAAATCTTTTTACCCATTAGCACATTATATACTTACATTTATTTGTATCTTTTTTAATTTCTTTTTTCAGGTTCTTATAATTTTCTGAATACAGGTCTTTTATCCCCTTGTTTAAATTTATTCCTTAGTATTTATTGTTTGGTGCAAGTTTAAATGGGGTTGCTTTCTTAGTTTTTCTTTCTGAAAGATCATTACTTATGTATAAAAATGCAGCTGATTTCTGAATATTTATTTTGCATACTGAAACTTTACTGAATTTATTAGTTCTAGTAGATTTTTGGTGGAATCTTTAGGATTCTTTATATACAATATCATGTCATCTACAAATAATGATAGTTTTACTTCTTCTTTTTCACTTTGATTGCCTTTTTTTCTTCTTGTGTGATTGCCAAGGCTAAGACTTCCAGTGCTATGTTGAATAAGAATGGTAAAAGTTGACATCTCTATCTTTTTTCATAATTTTAAGGGAAATTCTTTTAGTTTTCCCATATTCAGTATGATGTTGGCTGCATGTTTGTCATATATGGCCTTTATTATGTTGAGATATGTTCTTTCTATACTCATTTTATTGAGAGTTTTTATTATAAATGGGTGCTAGGTTGTGTCAAATGCTGTTTCTGCATCTATTTATATGATAATATGATTTTTATTCTTCACTTCATTTATGTGGAGTATCATGTTAATTGATTTGCTTTTATCATACTAACTTTGCATCCCAGGAAAAATCCTACTTGACCATGATGTATGACTTTTTAAATATATTACTGAATTTGGGTTGCTAATAAATTGTTGAGAAGTTTTGCATCTATGATTATCAGGGATATTGACCTAAATTCTTCTTTCTTTGTGGCATCTTTTTCTGGTTTGGGATTCAGAATAACGCTATATTTATAAAATAAACTTTGGAGTTTTCCCTCCTCTTGAATTTTTTGAAATAGTTTGAAAATGGTAGGTGTTAGTTCTTTGAGTTTTGATAAAATTCACCTGTGAAGCTATCTGGTGCAGGACTTTCATTTTTTGGATTTTTTTTATTACTGCTTTAATTTCACTAGTTGTATTTTAATTTGTCTGTTCAGATTTTATGTTTCTTCTTGATTCATTTTTGTAAGATTTTATGTATTTTGAAACATTCTTTCTTCCAGATCATCCAATTTGTTGGCATATAGTTGTTCTTAACATTTGCTTACAATCCTTTGTGTTTCTGTGGTGTTAGTTACTTCTTTGCATTTCTGATTGTATTTATTTACTCTCCCTTTTTTTCTTGATTGGACTGGTTAAATGTTTATCAACCTTATTTATCTTTTCAAAGACAATAGTTCTTGAAAACATAACTATTTTTCATGAAATTTAACTATTTGCCTCCATCTGTCATTTTTACTCTTATTTTTTATTTCATACTTTTAATTATTTTTAAAGAAAGATAAAATTAAATAAAAATTTTAAATACTAAAATGACAGTCAGAAAATGAGAATTCAGAAGCAGCTATGAATTATGTGACAATCCATAATACCTAGCTCAAGTGTGAATGTCTGAGAATATTTACTTATGTGTCAATATTATATAATAATTCATACTTTAAATATTATAATTGCTTGAAAGAATAATGTAGGGCAGCTATATTGTCATTAATTAAATATCCTATTACATTTGAGGTTGTACTATTATATGAATTTTACTGCTGAAAATAACCTAGGAGCTAACCAATTCTGATCAGATACTTTTATAGATGATGTAACACTGCACAAGTCCTGATAACAAGGTAAAAGCAGATTTTTGAATGGAACTCCAAATCCATGACTCTTATCGAGTCTACAAATTTTTGTCTTAGGCTATGTTTCTGCAATAGACCATGTTGTGTATTTTACTCTTCCATTTTATATGCCACATATATCTTTATTGTCAAAGCAATTTTAACATGATTGGTTACATTAGGCTCTGTTTTCCTAATACTAGATGAGGTTAACAAAAGAACACCTTAAATTATTTAATTATTTTATTTATTAAAAAATATTCAGAGTGCCTACTATGTTTCAGCAACCTTACGTGATGTAGGAATTACCCTGTGCTCTAAGATAGAGAAATGTGTGCCTCTTGCACTGTTTTGCAAACACTTTCCTAGACCCTCCAGCTGCATGTAAGTACCTAGCCCAGAACACATACAACAGAAGTTTCCAAAAACCAAGTAAAGTTTTGCCTATTGTGTTTAGTATGATTTCACTCTAAGAAAGATGTTATAAATCTAGTTCAGCAGGATCAACTGGCTTATACAAACAGAATAAAGTATATTTGGATAAAAGAGGACTATATCACCATGCATTTATAATAATAGACACTGGGTTTTTTTTTTCTTTTTGTTTTTTTTTTTTTTGAAGCTGGAAACGGGGAGAGACAGTCAGACAGACTCTCACATGCGCCCGACCGGGATCCACCCAGCACGCCCACCAGGGGCGACACTCTGCCCACCAGGGGTGATGCTCTGCCCCTCCAGGGCGTAGCTCTATTGCGACCAGAGCCACTCTAGCACCTGGGGCAGAGGCCAAGGAGCCATCCCCAGTGCCCGGGCCATCTTTGCTCCAATGGAGCCTTGGCTGCGGGAGGGGAAGAGAGAGACAGAGAGGAAGGGGGGGGTGGAGAAGCAAATGGGCGCTTCTCCTATGTGCCCTGGCCGGGAATCGAACCCGGGTCCCCCACACGCCAGGCCGATGCTCTACCGCTGAGCCAACCGAAGGCACTGTTTTCTCTAAAATATAAATGTATACTAAACACATTTCTTACTTTTTTCTCTATGTGTCCCTATTTTCCTTCTGTTGTAGAATTGGGGTATAATTGGCATAAAATATTATTTTAAGGCAGTGATTCTCAAAGTGTGTGCCAGGGCACACTGGTTTCCCTATTGTATTCAGAGAAATATGTGCCTATTGGGGACCAAAAAACCAACAGGGTTTTTGGAGTTTAGATTTTTGGGGGACAGAGACATGGGGAATTGGCTGTAAGCTGACAGTCTGCCCAACCCCCTACCTCACTTGCCTAATTAGGTTGCAAAAGGCTGTTAAGCTGTGGTGCTGGATTGTTTACACTACCCCCATGTTCCCTGGAAAGACTGGAGGCAAGTTTCTTCTATCCTTTGTGTGGTGTAAAGTTAAGATTTGCTAATGGCCTCACTTTGCCTTATAAATAAAGCAAGATGCAGTTTTGGGGCATGCTTTGTTCTTGCCAGCAGCAATTATGGGGGCCCTCCTGCCCCATATTTTCTTAATTCTGCACCATTCCCACTTGGGACCTGGAATTACTAGCTACACTGGTTCGCAGCATGTGCCCAGATATAAAATAAATATAATTACTCCATTTCATTATGGAAATACTGCTCTTTTTGTAACACATCATTATATTATTTTTAGATAAATACACCCAAATAACTTGGATAGATTTCTCAAAAAGAAGCATGATATTGAAGAATCTGATTCAGAAAGTGAGCAAAACAAGTGTAAATAAAATAGGACTTGAAGGCTGACAGGCAGAATTTAATTTATAGCATTTTCCATTACTTAACATTGAACATACAATTGGATTAGAAACCCATTCATGGAAGCTTCAAGTAATTTTGGCTTAACATTAACAGAAGAAGAACTGGCAGCTATATCCACTGATCCTGGATTGATGATTAAACATAAGGAATTGTCTCTTGAAGCCTTTTGGATTTCTATAAAAGAAGAATATGTGGCAATATCTAAAAAAGCTTTAAACATTTTACTACAATTTTCAATATCCTATTTATGTGAATTAGCATTTTCTACCCTCAATAAAATTAAGAGTAAAAAGACAGGAATTCTTCAATGTACTAATGAGGAAACGAGAGTTTGCCCTTCAAATATATGCCCAAACATTGAAGAAATTGCTAGGACACATTAAGCTCATGTTTCTCCTAAACACAAGAATGAAAAAACTTAACACATTTGCGCCAGGACCTGCCGAATTTACTAAATCTTTCTAAGAACTTATCTGTCTATATAAAAAGATAACTTTTGGCCCTGGCCGGTTGGCTCAGCAGTAGAGCGTCGGCCTGGTGTGCGGGGGACCCGGGTTCGATTACCAGCCAGGGCACATAGGAGAAGCACCCATTTGCTTCTCCACCCCCCCCCCTCCTTCCTCTCTGTCTCTCTCTTCCCCTCCCGCAGCAGCCAAGGCTCCATTGGAGCAAAGATGTCCCGGGCACTGGGGATGGCTCCTTGGCCTCTGCCCCAGGCGCTAGAGTGGCTCTGGTCGCGGCAGAGCGACACCCCGGAGGGGCAGAGCATTGCCCCCTGGTCGGCAGAGTGTCGCCCCTGGTGGGCGTGCCGGGTGGATCCCGGTCGGGCGCATGCGGGAGTCTGTCTGACTGTCTCTTCCCGTTTCCAGCTTCAGAAAAATACAAAAAAAAACCCAAAAAACTTTTTTGTCACTTTTTAATTTTTTAACCCCTCTTTTTTACAAATTCTAAAAAGCATAACTCAAAAAATGTAACACAAAATATCTTTTTAATGTCAGAATAAATTTAATTTTGTCATATTTTATTTCATTTAATTACCATAAAAGCACACTTGGACTTTATATATATATATTTTTAAATATTTGACTTAATTATTGTAACATATTTCTCAGAAATTTGTACATAGTGTGCTTATAATTATTGGTAGGATTTTAAATGCGTCCTGACTTCAAAAAGTTTGAGAACTACTGGCTTAAGGTGACCACCGCCATATTCAGGTCGCACTGAAATTTAAAGAACCGGAGAAAGGAGAACCCAGGTTTTGTGTATAAATTCTGCCCAAACATCTGAATCATACATAAAAAGCCAAAAATTGAACTGATATTTAAGTTGCCATAGATGAAACAGTTTTCAGTTTGAAAAGCAAATCAAGTTAAATACCTGCCAAGACAACAACACTAATGTTCTTCAAATTAATATAAAGGAATCCAGAGAGTCAGTAACATAATACTCACACTACCCAAGATATAAGCCAAAATTACTTCACCTACAAAGAACCAGGAAAGTGCAACACATTCACAATAAAAGATAATCAATAGAAGCTGTAGTAATTTCTGGTGCTGCAAATTTGGCAACATAGAACTACATAATTTGTTATTTCACAGTTCCTCTGAGTCAGGAGTCCAAAGAACAGCTTATCTGGATCCTCCATCAGACTTACAGGTTACAAGGCAAGGTGAGTGTTGAGCTGAGCTCTCATCTGGAAGCTCTAGTGGGGAATAATCTACTTCCAAGCTCATTCAGGTTGTTGCATAATTCATTTTTTAAAAATAACTAAGGACCCCAACTCTTTTGGTTGTCAATAGGATGCCACCTTCAGATATTAGAGGCTTCAAATAGTTCCTTAGAGACAACCTGCAGTTCTGTGATATGCGAGCTTCTCTAACAGACTTCTTACATCATCAAGAACTGATAGCCATAAAAGGAGAGATAGATAATTCTACAATCACAGCAAAATATTAGGTCTGGGTGACTTTAACCGACTTACAAAAAATTAAATTAGCCAATTACTCTATCATGGAGGGTGCTAAAAATGACCAGACTCCTAAGAGAAAAAGGAGTTGATTTTTCACAGCAAGCAGCATAAATGCCAGCATATTTATATCAGTTCCCCCTTTGCTCCAAGTTTTATGTGGGAAATAAGACAGATGTGCAGCACAAATCAGAAATATTAAAATTTGGAACTCTGCTGCTTTTATAACATGCTGCAATCAGTGTGCTTTATTTCCTGGAGGTTCAGGACTGGTATTTCTTCTCTTAAAGTTACCAGTGGTATTAATAACGCAGGAAATGTCCGTAACAGTGGGTCAGTTTTGTAATTTTGGCACACTCAGCAAATCTATAGAACATAAGCAGTCCAAGGAGAACTATGTATCACCAAAGATATTTTTAATGCCACTTTATCAGCAATTAATTGAAAAACTAGGCAAAATATTGGTAAACATATAAATCTGAAAGATATTATGAAAATAATTTGATCCAATTGATATTTATAGAATTTTATACTTGAGTATTTCTCCTAGTCTATTTATCAAAACAGACCACATACAGGGTCATTATACAAAAGTTTCAATATAGTTAAAAAATAAAAATTATATAGAATATGTTCTCTGATCAGAAATAAATTAAGTTAGAAATTGATAACAATAGGATTTTCAGGGAAACTATAAATATTTGGAAAATAACACATTATCAAATAATTTATGGCTCATAGAAGAGATTGTAAGGAAAACTAGATATTTTTAACCAAATAATACTGAAAACACAAGGTATCAGAATTGGTTGTAGAGAGCTAAAGCAGTGCTTAGAGGGAAACTTATAGCTTTAACTTTTTCATGTGGAAAAGGAATTTCCACATCAATAATTTACCTTAACAAGGTAGAGAAAGTAAAGCAAATAAAACCCACTGTGCATTGAAAAAAGAAAACAAAGGTAAGAGTAGAATTTGTTTAAAAAGAGAAGCAATAGAGAGTTTTAAAGCCAGAAGCTGGTTCTTTAAAATGGTCCACAAAATTGATCAGCTTGCAGATCAATATTCTCTGTGCTGTACTTCACATATCTGTGACTTCCCCATGCTGTACTACATGTCCCCATGAAGATTTTGCAACTATCAGTTTGTACTTCTTAATCCCTTCACCTTTTTCACCCAGTCTCCCACCCATCCTACCCTCTGGCAACCATCAGTCTTGTTCTTTATATCAACGAATCTGTTTCTGCGTTGTTCGTTCCTTTATATTGTTCTTTAGATCAACATATAAGTAAAACCACATGGGATTGGTCTTTCTCTGACTGACTTATTTCACTTAGCATAATACTCTCTAGGTCCACTAAGCTGTTGCAGATTGTAAGATTTTCTCTTATTACGGCTGAATAATACTTCATTGTATGTATGGACCACAACTTTTATATCCACTGATCTGATGGGAACTTGGGTTGCTTCTATGTCTTGGCTATTGTAAAAAATGCTGCAGTGAACATGGGATGCATAATATTCTTTTAAATTAGAATTTTGGATTTCATACTTATATCCAGATGTGGAATTGATAGGTCCATTAGGCAGTTCCATTTTTAATTTTTTGAAGACCTCCATACTCTTTTCCACAGTGAATACACCAGATCTTATGTCTTTTAATAGGATATACTTCATATAGGTCATGTGTCTTGTTAAATTTATTTGTAATGATTTCATAATCTTTCTTTTAAGTACTGGTCAAAGAATAATTATCTCATTGCTATTTCTAGTTTCTTATTGCTCATTTAGAGAAAAGTTACTGAATTAAAAAAATACTTACTTTGTATTAACCCACATTACCATTATGATGTAGAAAAATGGCCGGGAATTAGACTGTTGTCCCGAGACAAGTCTTTGGTGTGGGCTTTGGAATGCCAAGTCCTGTGTGGACAGAATGCTGCCCCGGCAAGCACTGATAAGATTGTTTAAAGGAAACAGCTAATCCCTCTAGCCTTTTCCTGCATACCTGAAAACTATTAGTTAATCATCCTTCTCTGCACCTGAATCCATTCTAAACTAATTTGACCCAGGCTCTGTTAATTTTCTTGATGAGCAAAGACACCAATAAATATGATGAGGCTGCAGAGATCTGGGCTCTCTCTCCTAGAGGCAGGGAGTTCCCTGTATCCATCTTTTCTCTATGTTGTGTTTTGTGTGTTTTTTCTTAAGTCCTGCAGTGTCTTCCTTTCGTGCACACTCATTGCCGAGCTGGTCGCAGCATTATGGTAGTTACTATTTTTACTAGTCTCATAATTCTAGGTATACAGTCTAACGAGGCAAAAAAGTTTTACTCCCCCTCCCATGATGTTTATACTGACTTAAAATTTTTCATTTGTATTACTTTTGCTAGACTTTGAGAACAATATTAAATAACAGATAACATCATTTAAGACCTTTTATTAAACTGGGTTTAGTGTTAGCTCTTTAGAGTAATATTTTCTCTTGGTTTTATTAAAGGCCTATTTCTTTTAAATAGATTACTCAATTCTTTTTTACTTAATGTTTTTCCAGGCAATGACTATTAAATTTTACCAAATACTTGTTAGTATTATTCTCTTCAAATTATTTTAACATGTGTTAAATTGATAGACTTCACAATATAAAATAATTCTTTTTTTTTTATGAAAGGATTTGTTTTTTTTTTCCATTTTTTATTCATTTTTTTTTTTAGAAAGGAGAGAGAGAGAGAGAGGAGAGAGAGACAAAGAGAGAGAGAGAGAGAGAGAGAGAGAAGGGGGGAGGAGCAGGAAGCATCAACTCCCATATGTGCCTTGACCAGGCAAGCCCAGGGTTTCGAACCGGCAACCTCAGCATTTCCAGGTCGACGTTTTCTACACTGCGCCACCACAGGTCAGGCTACAAAATAATTCTTGCATCATTGGAATAAATATTGTTTTATCAGGCATTATTTATCTTTGGGATGTGGTAGATTCCATTTGGTACTGCTTTATTTTAAATTTTAATGTACTGTATTATCAATAAGATTTATCTACATTATTATTTATGTTGATTATCAGAATTTGAAATTAATGTTTTGGCTTTTACACAATAGAGGACATTACATTTTTTTCTTTAGTCTATATTCTATTAAATTTACCATTTAATTTTTTTGTTTGTTGAAGGTGAGATGAAAGTTCTGATACACCTATGTAATCCTGGTGCCTTTTTTTTTTTAATGTCTCTTTTTGTGTCTAGCTTCTCTTTTTTTAAATTTTTTAAAAAATTTTATTTATTCATTTTTAGAGAGGAGAGAGAGAGACAGACAGACAGAGAGAGAAACAGAGAGAGAGAAGGGGGGAGGAGCTGAAAGCATCAACTCCCATATGTGCCTTGACCAGGCAAGCCCAGGGTTTTGAACCGGCGACCTCAGCATTTCCAGGTCGACGCTTTATTCACTGCGCCACCACAGGACAGGCCTGGTGCCCTTTTTAATGGTAGATTTTTCTTCACTTTTCTAGTTTCTTCAAAGTAACTGGTATGGTCAATTTTTCCACTTGTATTAATTTTGGTGCTTCATAATTTTCTACAAAATTATTCATTCCCTCTAGATTTACAAACCTGGAGGAATTGCATGCATGGAATTATAGGCATTAGTTTTTTAAAATAATTTTTTGAGGAGTGCAACTAGGCTTTGGCTTTATTTCATTTATTTATTTAAATGCCATGTTTATTAAAATTGACATATAAAGTTGTAGGATATTTAAAGTGTATATCATGGTGATTTGAAATATGTATACATTGTGAACAACTCTCTTCACCTAATTAACATATTTAAGCTCTACTCTGTTAGCAAATTTCATTTCTACAATGCAGTGTTATCAACTACTTTGTATCCTCAGAATGTATTCCCTTTATAGCTGAAAGTTTGTAACCTTTTAAAAACCTCTATTTTTTTCTCTTCCTAAGCCCTGGCAACTACTTTTCTACTCCGTGTTTCTGCAAGTTCTACTTTTCTCCTAAGGTTCCATAAATAAGTGATACTATGCAGTATTTGTCTTTTCCTGGCTTATTTCACCTAGCATCATACTCTCAAGGTCCATCTATGTTGTCACATATGGCCGATTTCCTTCCTTTATATGGCTGAGTAATAGTCATACATATATCATATATATATATATATACACACATATGTATGTGTGTGTGTGTGTGTGTGTGTGTGTGTGTGTGTGTGTATATATATATACACACACCCACACACAATTTTTACCCACTCATCTGTTGATGGACACTTAAGTTGTTTCCATACCTTGGCTATTGTTACTAATATGGGAGTACAAATATCTCTTTGATATTATATTTTCATTTCCTTTGGATATATAACCAGAATTGAAATTGCTGGATAATATGGTAGTTTGAGTCTTGTAATTCTTTTAATATCTCTTCCATAGGTCATTCTGATTCCTAATTCTTAATCTTGTGTGTGTGAGGAATTCTTGATCAAGACCATGTAGATTTATTTATTTTATAGATTTTTTTAAAGATTGATCAATGACTTTATCAATTTTATCTTTAGAAAAATCATTAGTCCATTAATTCCAGCTTTATTTCTTTATCAATCTGATAGTTCAAAATATCACTTTTTCTCTTTGAAATTTCTTAAGATGAATAGAGTTTCCTTATTACTTGTCTTTTTTAAAATTTTAATAATAAAGGCATTTAAGGTTATACATTTCCTTCTGAATATAGCTTTTCCTGTCTTTTCTAGATTTAGATGAAAATATTCTTCATTTTTTTTTGTATTATAGTGTGTCCATAATCTCACTTGTTATATCCTCATTTAGCTAATGAATTTCCAGAAGTATGTCTCTTAATTTTAAGGTAGTTTGAATAAATTTGGTCATTGTTTTATTACTTTTATAATATCTATAAATCAATTAAATAGCTATATTATGGTAATAAACAGTAGAAAATTGAGGTTTTAAAATTCATTTAAAATATCAACCCAAAGTAGAGATTGTTGAAGGAGATGATTCTCTATGCACTACTCTCATTTTGGCATGTTTTTACTAGTGCAGGCACAGCCTGTCTTAGCTCTGAAGGGTGCTTTTGTTACAAATATATATAATATATAATATAAATTTTTTTTAGAAATATCTTCTATGGAAGACAGATATATTTCTCCATACAGAGCAAAAGGTAGCTTTGTTTCTTCCTCAGTATAAAATGTTTAGGTCTCTAAGGCTGTGCAGTTATCACATGACCTTTTTGTATCATCTTGTGGGAACTGGGGTTTACTCTGACTACTGCTGTTGCTGTTAGTAATAAAATATATTTTGTCCCTCATCCAGCAGTCTTCTGTCTTTATGTAACTGTGGCAGGCTAACTTGTAGGTTGCTAATAAGATAAAATTTTAGAAACTTTATAATTGTTAACAGAAATTCTTAGGGATAAATATAATACATGTGCAAGCTTGTAAATGTAATTGTCAACGTTATTCATATTTCAAAGATGATTAAATGGAGAGAGAGAGAACATTGCTGTTTAGAGACTCAGTAGTGTTATGATGTCCATTCTTTTTATATTTATGTATAAATTAAATAGAATCCTCTTCAAAATTCCAGCAGAAGTTGGTAAATTTATAATAAAATTTACATAAAAATTTAGATTTAAAAGTCAAACCACTGTTTTAAAAGAAAGTGGTGGAGAACTTGTATCATGACTTTTAGACTTTTGGTAATCTATATCTACAGTGTGGTATCCATCTAATGCTAGGAAAATAAATTAATGGACTAGAATCAAGGGCCCAGAAATAGACCCACAGATTTATGGTTATTTGATTTTTGACAAAACTGGTAAGTTATTTGAATGTGGTAAGTCTTTTCAACAAATTGTGCTAGAAAAAATGGGTATCTATAAGACCTCTCTCTTTCACTCTACAAAGGAAGAACAATTTGAGATATATCATAGACCTAAATTTAAATCTTAGACTCATAATACTTCTCAAAGAAAACACAGAAGACTATATTTGTAACCTCATAATAAGCAAATATTTCTTGGAGGGGCCACAATAAGCACAAATCAAAGAACTTAAAAAAAAAAGATAAATTGGCCTGACCTGTGGTGGCACAGTGGATAAAGCATTGACCTAGAGTGCTGAGGTCACCAGCTCGGAGCCCTGAGCTTGCCTGGTCTGAGGCACATATGAGAAGCAACTGCTATGAGTTGATTCCTGCCCTTCATGTCCCGCCCCTACTTCTCTCTTTCTCTCTCCACTATAAAAAAAAATCAATAAAAAATATTAAAAATATAAAGATAAATTGTACATTCCTAAAATTTAACAATTTGTCTCATCAAAAAACTCCATGAAGATGAAAGGACAAGCCACTAAAACAAAATAGTCACTGCATGTATGTCTAACAAGAGACATGTATCCAGACACTTCTGTACCTATACATATATATTTTTATATATACACATACACATATGTATTTACACAAGTGACAATAAAATTCAAGCAAGTCAATGTAAAAATAGAAATGAGATATGAATGGCTAATAGACATTTGAAAAAGATGCTCCACCTCATTATCGAGTTATCAGAGAAACTCAAGACCACAAGATACCACATTTAGTTACTACAATGGTTAAAATTTAGAGAAAATATTGTTAAGATGAAATGTTAACAAGGATATTGAGAAACTGGAGCTCTCCTATATTGCTAATGGGACTGAATAATGATATAACCCCTCTGAAGAACTCTTTGACAGTTTTTCATAAAGATAACTACATGCTTACCCAGAAATCCCCTCCCCAGCATTTACCCAAGACAAATAAAAACATACATACATAAAACATCTTGTACACAAATGTTCACGGTAGATTAATTTACAATAGGCAAAACTTCTGAATGACTCCAATGCACATCTGCAGGTGAATGGATAAACAAAATAGTGGTACATCCATATAAATAAAACTGCTTAACAAAAAAAGAAGAAACTATACATGCAACTGTATGGATGAATATGAACGTTGTCATGTTAAGCTATGTAACTCAGACACAATAGAATGCATAGTGTTTAAATCCACTATTATGAAATCCAGATTAAGGCAAAACAAACCTATGTTGATGGAAATTATATAGTTTTGGTGGGGGATGCAACGAGTGAGGAGTAATAATGACAGGAAAAAGCCAAGAAGAAGCTTTCTGGGGTGATGGATGTATCTTGTTTTGGGTGGTAATATATAAATATATACTATTCCCAAAACTTATCAAACTAAACATTTATAATATGTACATTTTATTATATATTAATAATATTTATTTTTTTAAATATCTGGATATCTGATTCTTTAAGGAGGTATATAAATTCACTCATTTATCCATAAGTATGATGAAAAATACCTAACGAGTAGGCACACCCACAACCTGCTGTCGACCATTCGGAGTTGGTGGGACAGTTAACATCTCCCTCCCCTTGTGAGGCTTCCACTTCACTGTATGAGTAACTGGATTGGCTGTAACCTCCATCCTGTTTTTGTTTCTCTGTTTTGGGTGTTAGGGGCCTTTCTAGCTGTACTGTGAGCAGATCATCTGTGTATCATTCCCAAAAAGAAATTTCCTGGGGAGATTGTCAAGGTTTAGGCTCTCTCTTCATAGTTCTGAGTGGTGTTCTATTGCACTCTGTAAATTTAGGAAGAAAAAAAAAAGCTTTGCTAAATGGTTGTATCATTTATTTATTGTTGCATTACAAATTACCCCAAAACTTAGTAACTTAAAATAATACCCTTTTGTTATTGCATACTTTCCCTGGGTACTTAGTCCAGGCAAGACTCAGCTGGTGCTCTCCTTAAGTGTCTCTCACAGGCTGAAATCAAGGTGTGAGCAAGAGTTACAGTCTCATCTGAAGGCTCAACTTGGGGAAGATCCCCTTCCAAGTTCACTTATGAGGTTTTGAGGCAGCATTCAGTTCTTTGCGAGCTGTTGGCTGAAGGACACACTCAGTTTCCTATCATAGAGCAGAGAGAGAGATAGAATTCTGAAGCTTTTGTAACCTAAACGTGGAAGCTATATACTCTCTTTTGCCTTATTCTGTACATTGCAAGCAAGTCACTAGGTTAGGGCC